>NW_020271114.1:2028506-2628506 GCF_002803265.2 Melanaphis sacchari | reverse complement strand
TCTATAGAATATAAATACAATAATCACATGGACATTGATCACCAGTAACCCACACCACTATACAATTATGTACATTTATCAACATATTTTGTTAATTTTCAAGTTGTTTATTATATTTTGTTGTTTTCAGTAATTTATTAAAATCGAATACCTAATAATTAATTGAAAATGTGAAGTCATAAAGTGATGTAAAACATTACTTATATGAGTTGTAATAAGTGTTTACCGATCCAAAAGTTGTTTAAAAGTAGGTACTTGAAAATTAAAGTTTCTTGGTGTAGTTTAAATTTTTCCAAGAGAACAATATTATTATCGGTCAATGGGAGAACAAATGATTTTTGGAAAAATATTCAGAAAATAATGACTAAAAATATTTTTTACCAGTAACTTCTAGTATAATATTGTACTGCAATCATTTGTTTTAAATTTTTAGTGGAAGTAGTTAATTATTCAATTCGTCAACTGTCATTGTTGATTGAATATTGTGAATTTCGTATTCAAGTGATATTTTTATTAGCAAACGGACAGTAGCAACAAATTTTTTTTCTAGAATACACTTGGGTTTTCGCGAGCACGTACGTTGTAACGGGCGGCAAGCTATACGCAATAAAAAACATAAAAAAAAAAAAAATATGAGCTCCTTACTTATTCGTTTTGATGACGCGCCAGAACTCGTCGTGCTCGTACACCGTTCGGCACATATCCTTGTGACGACCCGAGAGAAACGGCAGGTTGTTATGTGCCGAACATTCGCCCATCACCGTGTCCCAAGGCACGGCGACGCCCGACGGTACCAAACCGGACATGTCCACTTCCGTGTAATTGGTTACCGGCGACTTCTTGGGAAACGGCGTGATGGCCGTGACCTGGTGCCCGCGGGCCACTAGCGTCTGCAACACCGAGTCAACCACGTTCCAATGGCTCTTGGCTGCAATCGGCATCATGGCCAGAATTCGAGCGCCGTCCGCCCTGTGATAGTACTGTCCCAACGTTAGCAAGCCAACAGCCACAGTCGCGATGCACCAGGACGCGTTCATTCTCGCGGCCGTATTATATCGCGGTTTGGTGCCCATTTACTGTTGTTGAAATAGATCGATCAATGACCACAGGTCAGAACCACCCGACACGCACTAGGCACAAACACATGATAATATAGTGTGGTGGAGAAGGGACAAGAGCCGAGCTAAAAGTTTTTAACTTTACATAGCTACTTTATTACTGCGGCAAAAACCGAATGAAAGAATCTGTCTAAATAAATGCAGAACTCGGTAGGATCGATCATTAATGATAATAAATTATTAGGTGTTTATTTGACATTTCAAGTATCTAAAATTATTTGTTTTTTGAGTTACAATTAAAAAACCAAAATAAAAGTTGTGAAAAACAAGATTTGAGTAAAAATATTCTTAATTTTTTCTTTTTTTTCTCGATTATTTTGAAAAATCTGTACTGGGAGACCTACTAAAGTATCAACTATAGACACAATTTTTTACCAAACAAACATGAACTCAAAAGTTAAAAACTAAAGAATTTTTATTGCCCCAAAAGGTGTTGTTAGAAAAGAATATCCATCATTGTAAAGTCAATGCATTTATTGCTCCACTCAGAATTTAAAATGTATACACATTTTAATATGGGTGGCCATTAGGCAACTCTTAAAATAAAAAATAATCATACATAATGTGCTTAGTACTTCTATGTACCTTTGTCTAATTATATTTTTTATAATATGGATAAATAGATATATAATATTACTACAATTGATTTCAATACATAAGTATTTGGGTTGTAACAAATTTTAAACATTTTAAGGGTTAAATTATCTAAAAAAGTATGATTCAACTAAAAATCTTTCAATCGATTTAAAACTTGCCGATAATTATCATTAATATTTGTACAGAATGAGTAAAACATACTGTTAGCCGCTATAAATATAATAATCAGCAATTCAAAAAAATCAAACGCGGGAAAGAATGTGCCTATTGACTTTTAATCTATTTAGATAAAAGTATAAACTTAATTAATAATTTTTAAATACACATTAAAGTGTATAATTTATTTTATTTAATATCATAAAAGAACTTTAATATATTAAATAATATATAAAATATGTGTATTTACCAAAATTAAACGCCTTGTTCAAAAACTTTATAGTAATTAAATTATGTACTTTTCAATAAATTATACCATGTCTGCGCCATCTATATTATATTTAAATTAGTTCTGTAGAAATCTTATTTAAATTTGTTAAATAATGATAAAACAAACAATATTTGTCTAATAATGATACTGTCCCAACGCTTGTGCTCACACCGTGCACTAAAAATAAGGATACACTATACAGAATCGTTAAACGGTTTACGTACAGTCGAGTATAATAAAGTTAGGTATGAAAAGGATTTGAAAAAGTAAAAATATCATTTTCTGTTTTCATTAGCCCATCATTTATACATAGAGAGAAGTATAAATAACTAACTCATAAATGTATAGATCACAGTTTTAACTATAAGTCACTAAAAAATAAACGGCATAATTGACGAAACAATACGCACCTATACTTAATTTACCGACTCGAATTACTGTTGCACTATAACTGTCTATAACTAATGATGGGAGTAATCAAGAAGAATTAATTAAAATACTCGATTGTTAAATTTAATCGATTATTTCGATTGTTTTAACAATTTTCGAGTGATTCTCTTGATATCGAAATCAGCTGAAACAATCGAATGATAATGATTAGGATGTACTTGACTGTAGGTGAGTGGTAATTGATTCTTTCAAAATTAAATCGACTGATGTCTAAAACATAAAACAATTGAATTAAAATTAGTTATTACTAGGTTATTAATTTATAATAATAAAATAATATTTATATTTAATGATACTTAACCTAATCGAATAAGATTAAATTTTGTGCACTTGAAATAAATAAATATTGATATTACATACAATATAATGTATGGGACATGGATTTTTATTTTAATTTTTTTATTTCTTAAATTTCTTTCCGTCATTGGGTCTGATATGCACGTGCCAGTTGCTAGTTTTTACATCGTATAATAATTTACATTTTTTAATATATAATATATAGCATAGTATATTTGTCTTGGTATAAACCATACAATATTATTCGATACTATTCGATTATCAAAAGGTGGTTATCATATAATTGGTGATCAATAACTATAGACATCTATATAATACTAAATAAGATACTTCGTTTGATAACAATTCAAACTATGAAGCCAGAATTGCTGCAGTTGATTAAACGGCCGCCATGTTTTCGGATGGCAAAACATTACATTCATTATACATTTATACATACTGTATTAGGAATAAGCCGGAATAACGTTTTAAATGGTAAATAAAATAATAATAATTCTAGAAAAATACTTGAAAAATATTTTGTATTTTTAAAAAGAAACTATTAAATATTTTACATTAAAACATCAATTAATAGGTACCAAATATACTGTAATATATATTATTTTAAATATATTAACAACAAAAACTAACATTTTTATTGATTCACAAGCTGTAATTTATAAATCATTAATTAAAAAAATTCGCACTATTTAAATTACGTAAAATACATCAAGTAGGTATCTACCTTGATATTTATTAATTTTATGTCATAAATTAAAATAAAATATAATATTATTGATTATAATAAAAATAACTTAGTTAACAGACGGCCTTTATGAATAACTATGGAATTTTTTTGTCTTAGCGACAAAATGCAAACGAAATTACAAATATTCTTTACATATGATAAATTAAATTTTTTTCACCAAATTAATTTATAACTAGAGCTGGGATTTATATGTAATAAAAACAAAAATAAAAATATTATATATATTTATATGTAATTTAAACAGCCAAAATATGTAATCTAAAATAAAAAATATGTAATAAGAAAAATCGGTAATATTAATTTAACACGTTGTAGATTAAAATACATTTCTAATTTTGAATAACACAATTCATTGTTTTTAATTTCTAATCAATTTAATTTAAAAATATAATATGTGGTTAAAAATAAAACTTATGTAATAAAAAAAATTCAAAAATATGGTGTTAAATTAAAATACAATTAATTTTTAATCGATTTCAAGTGAAACAATAACAAACTAACTATTGTTTTAAATTTTCAAAATTAAAAATACGATGATTAAATCTATTAACACTGAAACACCTACTAAAAGAGTTTCTACATCACAGATATTTTCACAACCACGCAAACACAAGTACTGACACTGTTGTAAATTCGTAAATATATTTTGTCAAATAATTGTTAAACATTAAGTATAACCAAAGAATTGACAAAGATTATTAAAGTATATGGTTATCGAACAGAAACAGATAAACTAAAATCAAGTTATTAATATTTAGGTAACTGGATTTCCATATACTTATTTCCTAAGTGCATATAATGCACTTACAATTTTTACGAGTACTATTATCAAAGAATAAATATAAAATATACTAAAAACACTAAAATTGTCAAAATTTATGAAATATATAAAAAAAAGTGAAATTTTACAAATTATGTAAAAATATGTGTTTATGACGAAATATAATATGTCTTATTTTATTGCAAATGACAAATTCATTTCACGTGATAATTAATTTATCTTGTTTTAGTAAAAATATGTATTTACATAAAAACAGACTATCTCCAAAAAACTTTGACTATATAATTTTTTTAAATAGCAATTAAAATTTGTTTTAAACTCTTTTCTAATGCATGAGTTTCATTTAAGGTGAGCTTTAATTTACTGAGAAAATCTATTTATTTGTTTTCATATTCAGTGAACGCATGTCTACTATTCGATTTTCAGTTTGAACTGCACCATAGTCTTCATCTGGCCCTTGTGAAATATTTTTCTTTTTACTTGCGTTTTTATAAATATTATATTTAATGTTATTATTTATTTTCAGTAAATATCACTGAACCTTATAACCTTAATTAACTAAAAATTAACCGCCTTTGGGAAGACTTATTTCGACGTTCAATACTTTTGTTTATATACTGTTTTGTATATATTCCGGGGCTTTGGTTGGTGGCTTTTTTGTGGAAGTACCTTATACAACTAAGTTTATAGTTATATGCTGAAACTGCTGTATGTAGGATCCCATCAATGATTTATAAATTAACTTAATTAACTATAGAAATAATAATCTATTCATTTTTTTGTCTCACATTCTAACCCCTTAAAGAATAATTAACACGTTTACCATCGACATATTTAGCTACGATGCTATTATATCCTTCTACATGATTAGTATTTACAAAATGAATAAGACTGTTTAAATGATGCAATACTAAATTTCTTGCTGCTAAATTATCCTGCCATAATTCATATTTTTCCATTTCAGATACATAGTTTTGTTTGCCAAGTTAGGGTCCGTTACAAAAATAGCTAAACATTTAGAATTATTTATAAAAAACAAAATAACTGTTATTGGTTACTCGTGAAATAATAAAAAGAACGAATAGATATTTATGTATTTATTATATTATAATTTAATCAAAATCTATCTAATATAAATATATAAATATAATATATTTTTTGATGAATTTTATATTTAGCGAATTTATTATGTGAACCAAAAATATGATATGGGCCGTTTTCTATGTCTTCTTTTAAAAGAGTAATTTTATAATTAAGAGGTATATTTAATTTAATTTAATTTTATATTTAATTGCATTTGTTATAGCACAACTCTAAAATAATAACATAAACAAAAGTACATTTTTTTAAATAATTAAAATAATTTGCAAATTATAAACAAAATTGTACCTCAACTTTAAAGCTTGTCTTTTAAAGCTTTCCGTAAGACTCCAGGAATCAAATCCCTTTTGAAATTTTTCTTCTAGTAGTCATTTCTAAAATGCTATTAATATAATTTCTGAGTATATAGTTGGCGCATTCAATTTTTTTACGACTATATAGATATATGTATATATGGGTTTGCCAAAATAATTTTTTTTTAAACACTTGAATTTCCGTCTCTCATGAGATAAATTAAATTATGCATAGCCATATTTTGTCGAAATCCTTCTAAAATTATGTCTGATTCGTAGCTGTACTGGTACTATCCAAATTTTTATAACAAACGTGTTCTGTAGACTTTTATTAATTTAAAAAGCTTTCATACTTACAAACTGAGCAATATTTATTTCTAACTCCAATAAATAAGACCTGTTTGTCTGATAACCAACAATGCACGCCTAAATCAAATAATAAATATAAAATTATGTAATATTGTCAATTTGTATAATTTTAACATTTTAGATAAATTATTATAATAATAGCTTACTACTCCAGGTAATGCATTATAATTATTTTTATGGGATTTTTTTGACCACGTATCATCTGCAACGACAATTATCAAGGGTACTCGTATTGTCGCTATTTACATCACCATTTTCTATAGCTAATTGAGCTTCTTCCTTACCAGCTGCTACAATTGATTTCTAAGCTATCATTTGTAATTTATTTTCTACAAATTCATAAATTCATACACTTTTTGGTATTTTTTATTAGACATGCAAGGAAAATCTAAAATGACAGAAAATTGTTCCAATTGGGAGTGACCTTGTCCTATATTTAATGTAGCACTAACAACTACGTCATTTACGGTTAATTTGTCATTTAAGGTTGGAGATTCGGAATAAATTATTTCTTTTTTACTACACATTGAATATTAAAAATAAAATCCAGATAAATATCCTTTGCAAATTTCATGTGTAAATATTAGATCTTTAAATGAACAACTAAATAGTGTGTGGTAAGCTGCTGAAATAGATTTAAAAAGATAACTAATCTCGACTATTCTTCGGTCACTTAATATGTTAATATTATTTTTAACTCTAAAAGGTAATTAAATATTTAGATTACTAACTAGTTATTTATAATATTAAATACACTTTTTCATGTTTTATTTACCTTAAAGTCGAATCTTTTTTGAAGTTACAGTACTTAGGCTGAATGTTAGTTTTAGTATATGTTGTCAAGTTTCTGGCGATAGTGGATAAAATTCTATACTCTTGCTATCAGAATTTACCCTATAATTATCATAAAAAGATTATTGGTAAAACGTAAATGGTAAAAGACATAATTACAAATTCGAATCAGTTTTTAAAAGTCTTATCGCATTATTAGGTCCGTCGAACTTATGAAAAAAAGATAGGTATATTTTAGTTGAAAAAACGGTCAGTATCGAATCCACTTAATCTTAATTTTTATCCAAGTTTGAATTAAATATTGTTTGTACATAATAAATATTATGTTCTTATTATAATATTCTTTACATGAATATAGAATGGAGTATAGATAATTTAATAATTGGGTTTGGCTTTTAATTCCATTAATAAATGTATTATGACCTTTAGAGGCCTTTAATCACCATAATATCAATATTATGTTATTTCTGAACAATTATTAACACGATCTATTTGGAAAAAAAGTTATACATGCGCTATTGTCGAATAGACATGTTCTTTTGACTCTAAAAAATCACAAATATATTATATAGGTATAGTATAAACTTTTAGAAAATGATCACACAATAGTTGACTTATTTTGAATAATGAACAAAATTTGTGGGTCATTCTAAATGACAAAACGCTTTTTCACGAGTACCGACATCTGACAGACTTTAATTGGTAATTGGTATACTCTATAAACAGATTTAATGTAACTTTAATCTCACATTCGTATTGGAGTTTGTTTTACTGTGTCTTACTAGACCAATCGTGAGACGTACATTTTTTTATGCATTTATATCTGGTAAAATAATAGTATTAAACTTGTGATTACACGGCGTTCTGCATAGTCTTTTTTAGCTGCTCTACTGTTTAAGAATACTGTTTTATCGATGTTGTATTAAAATTACATATTATTATAAGTTAGATTTAGGTTTTAAAATTATAGAATACACGCCAGAGTTTGTAGCTATTATATTATTGCTTTAATCTTTAACTTTTAAACACCAATACTATACAATAATCACCGATATGAGTAACAAATAGCAAAAAAAAAAAATAAAATAAACTGGTAACGAACACCATATATACCACATATATTATCATTTGTATATCATCGCGTACAAATGAAATCAGATATGATAATTAAATAATGTATTTTTATATTACTATTTTTTAAATTTATTTAATAATTTTAGTGTATAAATGCATGACTCCTGCAATAATGTAAAAGCTAAATAAACTATTTAGGTTGCTGTGTCAAATAATAAATTCATTATGAAAATAATATATAGCCAATCATAGTTCATAATATTATTATTGGTAAAATATATCAAATATCGTTGTGTTAAGTAATAATATATACTATAATAGTATAGGTAAGGTAAAGTTATGACTAATATGAACAAAGAAAAATTAAAATGGTAAAAATATATCATGGTTAATCATATATATTTAGAGTTGTCTGAACAAAAAATATTATGTCTAAAAATATAACTATTAAGAATAAAAACCAATTCGTGTTGTATGCTATCTACATGAACTTTGGTCGCGTTGTATATTATTTACGTTTCGGATAATATCTATGTTGTACAGAGATTGGCATTACAAGTATAACCGTATACTTATAAATATCAATAATACACTCCATAACCTACATTTTACACTTATCATAAGACTTCAGTATAAATGTATACATATAACTTTCAGTTTGGTTTGTAAAAATGATATGTATTTGAATGATTTTCAAATTAAATTATTATATTGTAAGTGAATTATTTGCATATAATTATTTTTTTGTTAAATCGAAACGGAACATTTTATTGACTTTTATAGACGTTTTATTTACAATAGCGAAACGTGCACTTATATTTAAAAAAATATTCTAATTAACACACAACGCCAACAAACAATTGCGGTAGATACGTTTTTCAATTTTTAATGTGAATAACATACAGCACGAGTTCCATAAAAACTACAACCTAAGTAACCTACTGTTTTTATTTGTATAAAAAAAAATATTTAATTGGCAAAAATCAGTTAATTCAATTATAGTATAACATTATTTATATCCACTATTTAGCATTATGTATGTATGTACCAGTTGTAAATAATTATAATTATATATAATATAATATTATACATTTTAAACAATAATATTTTGTATTACTTAAGAGTTATAACCACTAACCAATATCTAATATAAAAGTAAACTCATAGCCATAGCTGTTTATGCTTCATCAGATAATAAATGTACATACATATACATTATACATATGTATTTATATATGTAATATATATATTAATTTATTTTACATTTACGGACAAATGAATTTTTTACTAGATTATAATATCTATTACAAAATTTCTGGCAAGTATATAATATTATTTTATCACAATTAATACTAATAATTTTAAAGCCTAAAATTTAAATATATTGTGAGGGAGTACAGAAAAAAAAATTGAATTTAGTGGAAATCTTATTGACTAAAATAAAAACTCTTGAAAAAAATGTATTATTTCCACTATTGGTGTTATAATTAAAAATTACAAATAGATCAAGTTCCTTATGTTTTTATATGGTATTTATGGAAACCAATTTCAGATAATAACTCGGAACAGCCGATAAGGTTCAAAATATCGTAAATAATGTATATATAATATATATACTAAATAATGATGTGTAGGTATTCTATAGTTAATATTATTTGGAATCGCATTTTAATTCATCGAACTAAATTATACCTCAATAATATCCTCGAAAAATCTAAGTTTTATATGTCTATACAAAATTAAGATAACATCTCATGCTGTGGTAACTATTTAATAAATATAAAAAAAAAATATAATAATAAATATTACAATTTAACTTTTTTTAAATTTCCATTCTACCTAATGTCTTTAGAAGGTACTATACATAAATTGAAACATAAATTGAATGGTATAATATTAATATACAAATGAAATTTACTTAATAGATAGATTATGTATTAGTATTACATGTATATTTAATTAGTTATAAGTTTATAACGTATACAATTTTTACACAATATGTAAATTTTAAACAACATATTATAGCCACGTAGAATATCTGTAAATACCAACTATTGTCATCTTCTCAAATTTTAACCTAAATGCATTCTTAGATTTTCATATACTTTATAATCATATTTAAATAGTATTTACTTACTAAAATTGAACGCTGTATGTGTTAGTTTAAATAGCATGATCTTAGTGCCTAATAACAATTAACATCCAATCTGACATAAGAGTTGAAAATAAGTCTCGAGCGCTGTTTGAAAGTTTACTAATTACTATTACTCTCCGTACAGCTAATTTGATCGAGTATTCTTCATTTTAACACATTATTTTTTACTGTCCCCACTGGGAACTGATGCGGCTGGCAGTGAACGGGTTCATGGGCAGCCGAAACATCACCTCAAGTCAAGTGACGTACAGGACCTGCTGTGTGGTCCCACCGACGTCCCGATTTGAACGAACGATCGAATACTGGCTGCCTCTCGACGTGCCACGCGGGCCTTTTATGAAATGGTTGAAGACATTCTCAGCTGCAAGGAGCAAAATGAGAGACTAGCCGAGAGTGGAGCAAGAGCTAAACGACTGAGCTCCCTCCGAGAAATCAGCAGAACGGGATTTCAGGTTGACGGGTGCGCTCGACACCGGGCCGAGAATTGGATTGATAAACGGAACTGATATCATATTTATCCATGTATATTGTTTGGCCTTAGTCTTAGGCGAAGAAGTGCAGAAGACAATTTCGATATCAATTACTCGTGCTATGTATATTCGTTTGCATTTGTATTGTGTTTAAATGTTTTTAATGTAATTCATCAATAAACGATGATAGCAGAGGAGTAGTATTGTGTGCAAACAGATCCACCTGTGCTGTCGGTTCTAACTGGGGGAAAAAAAGACAAAAAAAAAGTATTCTTGATTTTACTTTTGTATAAAATTACATAGACGTTTGATTAGAATCATTATCAATACATATAGATAATGAACTTGTTTATAAATCGACGACTCAGGTCTTGAATAAATAGAGAACATGAATGCATTAATAATTCTATCTATAAATTATGTTTTTTTTCTATTATTTCTATTTGTAGTACAAAAACATAATAATGAGGTATATTTGAATGTAATGAAAAACATATTTTATGGAAAAGACATGATCATTATATTTAGCTTTTTCCCGAAATTAGACTATTTATTAAAAATTTATTGTAGATATGAATGTATGATTCATTATTTTTTAGTTAATTACATGTATTTTAAGATTACAAAAAATTAAGAGACTAAATCTTTAAATTAAATTTTTATATTTTATTATATTTATTATATAGAGGAAAGCCTCATTAAATAAACAACTAACAGCAATATTAATACATTTCAAGCAGGTGTCGGTTTTAAGTGTTTTTGTGCTCAGTCTAGCTGCTATGATTTGAAGTTGTGACTTATAACAATTTTAAAATATGTATAATGAAATTATATCTAAACTACTTGTTCGATTGCAAATTTTAATATTTAGATATATTCAATCAGATGTGACATACATATATATAACACATAATATTCTTAAGGATAATATTATAACCACTTTGATCATCTTTTGTGGTGGTCCGCGTGCTATTAAAATTACTTCAGAAAACGCATGTACCTATGATAATATTAAAACAAACTAGATCAATTAAGTACACCCACATTTATGTAAAGAAAAGAAAGAAATTGAATAAAATTTCAATAAAAAAAAAAAAAAAAAACCCACTAAAATATTTTAATAAGTAATATTATAAATTATAATAAATTGTTTAAAACCATAATCTATGCCAAACTTTAAATTTGCTTATTAAATAAATTTAAAAATATACTTTTATCTAATCTATCAATGATAGCCTTAAAACTCGGTCATAAACATTAAAAGAACAATAAAATACTACTGATAATTAATATTAAATTGGTTTTTATTCAGTATATGCTTAATAATTTAACTAAATCAAATACTACCAGCATTAATGAAAGGAAAAAAAATATTCATCACCCATTGTTTTGGAACTCCAGTTATTTATTTTCGTATCCATCAAAATCAAGTTTTAACTGTTTTAAGGTAAGTTAATTAAATTACAATATTATAAGATTTTAAATCCTTGTTATAAAATTTAAAATAAAATATTTATCAATAAAGTAACATATAGTATTAGCTTATAAATAAAATTTATAGGTAGATTAAATATTTCAAATAAACATTAATGTCTATGAAAATAATATCTTGTATTTTGGACATTTTTAGGTTGCTGTAAAAATCACTTATTAAATTGTGCTATTAAATTTAAATTTTATACGTTTTTAGCCAAATTCATCTAAAGGTTTTAAATAGCGAATTGTGTTTGAAAAATGAAAATGTAATTAATTTTAGAATGTATAAAATGTTTACGATTAATATTTTTTCAACAATAATAAAATAATAAAAATTGTTTGAAAAATTAATTTATAAATTAAATACTACTCATTATTTAATAATTAAAATAGAACCTTACTTGGAGTATTTAATTTTTTTTATTCGGTTACCGAGTGAATAAAGAATTAAACATTTAATGTCATATATATATACAAACACGAACGAGGGATGTCCAACCTAACCTATAACGCCGTATATGAATCGTTTTTTAGAACATGCGTTCCGGAGTAATCCGTTCGGCCATCCTCGGTTCGCTGCTGTGGTCGATCGGCTGCTTATCGACGATCTCGGCTTACCGGATCTTGGCGTGCGAGCCCAGCCCCGGACACAGCCATTGGAATGTCATGTCAGCAGTGTTGGAGAGCTTGGTGGCCGCCGGTCACGAAGTGGTGTGCTTAACTCTGCATCCGGCCACAGACCTGTTGGTCACGCATCCCAACTACACGCACGTTGACATGTCGTCGTCGTTGGGCGACGGACAACTCCAAGCATCCAGGAACATGGAATACGCACAAGTGATGAGAATCTTCCGGTCGAACACGTTCATGGTGGGACTAGCCACCTCGCGGGCGCGGTACGTGTGCAAACACTTATCCGACATGCCGGAAATGCACGGCATACTGAACAGCGGTGATAAGTTCGACGTCGTCATTATGGAATCGCTGCATTCCGAATGCATGTCCGCGTTGCCCGACAGTCTGGGCTTGCCGGCCGTCTACGTGGTCCCGTCCTCGATGGTCAACTGGATGCCGATGGCCACGGGTTCCCCCGACCACCCGTCGTACCTGGGAACTCTGCTTACCGACCGACCGACACCCGAAACGTTCGGCCAACGGCTGGTAAACGCACTGGTATACGCGCACACCATACTGGTTCGGTGGTACAACGACGCAGGCCGCGACCACCGATGGCCGGAGCACCGGCACACCATGATGTTCGTCAACACGCACTTATCGATAGAACCGGGCCGGCCGATGGGACCCAACGTCCTGGAAATTGGCGGCATACACTTGAACCGGCCGCTCAAACCGCTTCCTAAAGTAAGTGTCTCATCGTTCGCCCGTTACCCCGGTCGTTGAGTCGTTTACGTACTGTGTTATACCGGTTACGCGGTTACGTTTATACAAAAAAACAGAAGGCCTCACTTTGTCCAAATTACACTGGAAAATAGTAAGCTTTGTGGAGCTTAATTTCTAAATTATTCTAGGTTGGTTATCCGGGAAAATTTGGACAAAGTGGAGGGGTATAGTGTGAAATTAGCTCTCCAAAGCAGAGGCGAACGCAATGAAATGGATGGAGGATCTGAAGTTAAGACTTCAGAGGTAAGCTAGTACTTCAATAAGTTACCAAGTCTACCCGTTTAATCATACATAAACTTATAACTATAATCCTATATAGTCATAGTATTAGTTTGTTTGTAATTATCTTATAGTTTATTAATATCTTTATCATTTTTATTGTAATTGTAACTTATTTTTTTAATCCGATAATGTCATAAGTAAAATAAATAGCTCTCCTGGTAAATTTTGGCTAGCCTTAATTTATGAATTCACAGACTTCCAAATCTACTTTAATTTGCTATTAATAATTATAATAATCACATATATATATATATATGTATTACGTTTTTTTAGACCATCGACACTGCATATTTGATTAATGTAACATAATTTTTCTCCATAATATTTATGTTGTAATATTGCGTCACATTGGTTAGGTTAAGTAAAAAATGTTGTGTCTACGCTATTAAGTTAATATGCAATTATTACAATATTATTCAAATTTTGGTAGCTGTATTTAATTTAATTACTTTTATCTAATAAACGTTGATCATATTTTTACTTGTCAAAAAGGTCCATAAAAATACCAAATAAATTATGTAAGCGTTCTCAACCTTTAAAAAAAAAAAAAAAATTATGACATTATTGTAAAACTAATTTTAATATTTTTAAAGTTATATTATAAGTGTTTTTGTTAATTATTTGGATATGTATTGTTTTCCTGAAGCATTTAGAAGATGTGATGAACAATAGTAATGAATTCGGCGTAATCGTACTTACATTTGGTTCTTTGGTGGCCATGGATACACTACCCGATTATGTATTAAAGGCGTTTAAAACTGTGTTAAGCAAACTTCCCCAAACGATTATTTGGAAGTACGAGGACGATCACATGCCTGACAAGCCAGAAAATGTGATACTGTGTAAATGGTTACCGCAACGTGCTATATTACGTGAGTGAAATAAAAATATTTAAAGTTATTCATATTCATTAAATTAATCAAAATTAATTGTTTATTATATTAATAACTAAATTTGAATATTAGCTGATCATTTAAAATCCAATCTATATTGTTTCAATTATTAAAATAATCGCAACATTACCCAATAATATTTTATTAAACTATAATTTTTTTTTTTTTTTTATTTAGCTGTTTGTAAGGGTTACGTTGTAGGTTGGTACGGTAGGTTGTATTTTTATGATTGTTACGGTTGATAGCAAACACGTGTATGTGTGGCAAGGTTTTTAACCACCATGATCCCGAGTGGTCACCCATCCGGGAGCTAGTAGCTGTGGCCGTTACTTACTCTCAGTCGCATTCCGCGACTGGTAGCAGCCAACGCGCCACGCCAAGCCACAAACTATAATTTATATATATTACTATGGTATAAATATTAAAAATTTATTTATATATAATTGAACAGTACTTGCTTAGGTAAATATAGATGTGTTGACAAAAGAGATTAAAACAACATATTACATTTTTTAGTCACGTATTAAAAATATGCAAAACAATGAAAATTCAGAAAAAATTAATAATAAGTATATTAATAATAAATTTTCAAATCCGTTTTGGACATTGCATTTTTAGAGCATCCAAACGTAAAATTGTTTATAAGTCATGGCGGGATGAGTGGAGTGTATGAAGTTGTAGACGCGGGAGTACCGGTACTTGGAATACCATTATTTTGCGACCAACCAAGAAACATTCAAAACTTAGTGAACCTCGGTATGGCTTTGTCTATAGAAATCAATAGCTTAACTCGAACAACACTATCTGAAGCCATAAACCGGTTAATCAAAGATCAAAGGTACTATTAACACTAAATATATTAATTTTATCGGTGGTATTCTAAACATCTAAATCATCAATAATTAAAAAAGAAAAAAAAGAAAAAAAAGTGGTATACTGAAATTGTATGAGCCAAGTAAATTGGCGTTTGTAATATTTATGTATTTTAAATATATGTGATATTTAAATTATAGAATTATCGCCATAATTATTTTTTAATATAATTTTACAGGTAACTATAAGAGGTTATGACTTATGATATATATCAAAAAAATGTTTATGTAGGCTATTTATATTTATTAAATTTGATTTTGATAGCAGATAAATATCCACATCTATAAATCTGTCATAATATTTATAACAATTAATAATAAGGACAAAGGATTTGTCATAATAAAACTACTTATTCGGTTCATAAATAAAATTATGATTTGTTTTTAAGAATAAATATTATCTTATCAATGACGGTTTTTATGGATGCAATTTCCTTTGGGACTTGATTTGTTATTTTTAATATTATGTAAATATTTTAAATGATTCATGGTAATATTAATAGTAAATATTATAACAGTTTTAAAATACAAAAATAATAAGCGTGAGATTAAAAAAGCGGGCAAGTGAGTACCGCTTTGCTGTACATTAGGGGGTGGGGTGAACCTCGGACTAGGGTAGGTTAAATTTGAATGCAATGATAGGTATCATTGTATACGAAAAACGATTCTGAACGGAGATGATTTGTCAGTCTAGGATATATTATATTTAAATATTGTCATACATTCTATTTTGAAACAAATATTTTATTTTTCAATTAGGACGTATTTGCAAAAGTCATGGTTAATCAATTAATTATTAATTTTTATGAATTATACCTACAAAATAGTTTGCAAATATTCATGGTTTTGACGAATTTTTGTCAATAATTGAATTTGCTTAATATACATGCTAATAAAAAAAATTGTGCTTATGTATTCTTAAAATTTTTTGATCACTATAAGAATAACTTATGAGGAACTTTGTATTAAATGTTCAAGTATTTTGATTAGGCCAAAAAAACTTTATCGACACTTCAAAAAAAAATTTTCAGAAAAATTGAAAATTTCAGTTGTCTATAAATAGCTCAAAAAAAAAGTCAAAATATTTTGAAAATTAAATCATGTAAAGAAAATGCCAATTTAAATAACTGGTAAAATTTTCAAGTATATCTACGACTTATACTTTTTGAATATTAACAAATATTTAAAATCGTTTGAGGATAAATCGTTATCGTTACGCTATTTCGTAAAAATTTAAAATTCAAACGCACTTAAAATTTTTCCTATAATGATGCTTCGAGTTTTTACTATAGCTACTTGAAGGAAAACTTAGGAAAAACATAGTGTAGTATTTTTAATCCTTAGTTATAAACACAAAAAATTTTATGATTTTTCAACTTCAAAATTACTTACGAATTTTCGCGTTTTCGATAGATTTCGTAAATATTTGAACTATAAACGTTAATAAAAAAAAATTGTGACTAACAATTTTTTTTAGCTACAATAAGAACAACTCATAAGGAACCTTGTATTAAATTTTCAACATTTTTTGGTCATCCAATATTTTTTTATCGACACTTCAAAAAAAATTCTCATAAAAATCGATAATTTCAGTGGTTTATAAATAACTCAAAAAAAGTCAAAATTAAACTGTATATAGATAACACTAACATAAACATTTGGTGAAAATTTCAAGTATTTACAGTGATTGGTTTTTGATTTACAACCATATAAAAAAAACGATTTGGTCGAAAACTGGTTTTGCGTAAAAATTCCCGTTTTTCCGTCATTTTTTTTTTGTTTTTCTCGATTTTTTTGAAAACTGTTGGAAAATGTTTACTTTTTATCTCTATAATGCACCAAGGATATTCACTTTGCCATCGGAAACCACCTCCGAAGTTTGAAATTGAAGCATTATTTCAACTACTTATGCTGTACACAGACACAAAAAAAAAAAAACAAAAAAAAACCACACATCATTGTAAAATCAATACATTCATCACTCCGTTCAGAATCTAAAACAATTATTTAAAATATATTTATTTTACCTTAACTGAATTTATCTCCTGTCCTCTCTAAAAGTTTTACCAAAATCACTACTGTGCAGTTAATCTGTTTTATAATTAATATTTAGTAAATAAAATCTAAATTTTCAAATAATATATCGCAGGTATCATTACCATGGTAGTGCGTATTCGCATTGTGCATGATGCACGTGTACAGGCTATTAAAATTAACTACATTTGAATCAAAGCGTTGAGTATTTTTAGAGAAGTATATATCATGGTATAAGCTTCCACTTAGAATACAATTAATTATTTTTAGTATATATGCACTGAGAATAACGTACACTAATGGGCAATGGTTAATAGCTATTAAACACGCATGTTAATGAAGCGCACACCATTATATTTGTAAATGTTGATATATTTTGATATATTTACCTACTTATAAAGTTTTACTTTTTACTTATATAGAAATAATGTAGCACCACATGAAGTGTTATTTTTCTAAGGTTTTTAAAATAATAGTTTTTTTTTTTTTTTTTTCATGATAATTATCACTCTTAATAATTCAAAATGAAAATATCTTTTTGTAAAAATTATATTCAACTGTAAGCAACTGGTAAAAACATAGAAGTATTTTTTTGTTTTCGAATAGTTTAGTTTTAGTAGCTTCCTTGCTATCTAGTAACTATTAACGTATAACGTTAAACAAGCATGAAATCGCGGTACGTATAAAAGATTAGTCCTCGTGTTACATCGGGGAGGTGTGAATAAACCCTTCACATGTCTCAAATAGATTCATATTATATATTATCAATTGATTATGCTACAATAAAGCCGGCGTAAAACAATATTGAGCAGTGAGCACACACATTTCATATTGTATGGGTGCGATGTCGTTGTTCTTGCACCCTTCACCTTTGGTATTCAGTCACGTGTTTCAGAAACTCCAAACGTATCATAGTCGGCAAACAAAACCTAACCGTAAACGCTGCGATGGTGGTACGATAACTCGATCTGCACACAATAATGGCCGAATAATATCAGCACAGCGCCTAACTACTAGAATGTGGTTTGGTTTACACTGATTGAAGCACCTATTGTATTAACTGCAGGCTACAAAACAAGAAGTCAAAACTTTAGTAGCATATTCTGAGACTATAGCAATAAATAATAATAATAATTATTATAATTTATTTAAATTAAAAAAAATAATAATATATATTGCAGTTATGTAACATATTATTATACAATCTTAAATGAGAGAAGGAGGGAATTCTGCGTTAAAAACATTATGTTCTACGGTGTGTGTTGAAAATTGCTTAAAATATGTTTCCAGCAACATAGTTATATAGCTAAGTTAGTAATCAAATGTATTTGTTAGCCACTGCAAACTGTAAATCGTAATGGACGTAAAAATAATTGTCCATGTGGTTTCATTATAATAATATACGATTTTTGTTACAGTATTATACCAAATAACATATTTTTGAATTTACTTATTTTAATATATTATTTTAGTTTCGGGAAAAAAAAAATCTACGAATATCAATATACTAAAAATATATAGACACGTAAAATAAATAGTTTGATTGAAAATTTGATAGGTGGAGGGGGGAGAGAATAGTGCTCAGCTTCTGTGACACAGTCTAAATCTACCTATCACGAGTAGATTGCAGACAATTATTTCATTCGCTCCTGCAGAGTGCAGGTATATTATTGTGTCGTACTATTGTGGTATACATTACAAAAATGTATACCGCTTATGTTCTACGTTATACACACCTATCATTTAGAATTTACCATCATATATTTATTATTATTTTTTAATGTTTATTGTTATATTACTTACATGTGTGTTTTTTTCTTCAGTTTTTCGGAAAATGCCAAACGGGTGTCGTCCCTGTTTCGAGACCGCCCCATGACACCCTCCGAATCCATTGTTTACTGGGTGGAGTATTTGATTCGACACGGTACTGAAGTCAATATTCAGCCCTTATCAGCCGACGCGTCGTGGACTAGCCACTTCATGTTGGACATATGTGCTGCACTGGCGGCCGCCTTGCTGACACTATGGTTCGTGACGCGCGCCATCGTGAACGTTAACAAATCCATTCCGTGCACTGTGAAATGATGTCCAAATATACAATTACGTGTGGTGAGGCAAAGATGATAATCGGGTTTTTTAAGAGGGGGCAATTGGGTGGGTAATAGTTTAGTAATAATTAGTAGGTATTTTAATATTGTCTATGACAGGTAAACACGAATATGACTTTAAATGTCTTTATTGGGTTTGGGTGAAATATTAAACTAGCCCTTGAAAAATGTAAAATTCACCATGCCTTTACGTGTACGAGAAATAAGTTTCGTATGTACACATGAATTTAAGATCGATGTGATTTTAAAGTTTACAATAAATATTCACAATTCACCATAAATATAAATATACTAAACAAATTAAATTCGATACCAATAAAAATTTGTAGTACCTACGTCTGATAGTTTCGAGAGTGATCGATAGATATTGTTTTAATAAACGCGTGTTATATTTAAATAAGTAATAATTTATTAATTTATAATTAATAAAAGTTACATACTTATAAAAAAAATGCAATTTAATAAAATACTGAATTACTCTATTCTGTGAACGCGTCTTAGTTCTTAAACTAATCACTCTATCTACCTCATCATGAGTAAGTTTTGTACTAACTTGCAGTGGGAAGTGGCCACTGTCTACCAATGTCTGTCAACAGAAGTGTTTGCATTTTATGAATATCAGTACACATAGTATATAACCTACGGACCATAAGTACATCATCAGCATATATTGTTGAAAAAATTATCGAGCAAAGTCCATGATAGTGAATTTTACGATGAAACGATTGTACCCCTTACTAAAATTAAATAAAAGAATAAAATTAATTTTATATTCCGAGCTATTCTGAATACGAACATTATAAGCAAAGGTTCATAATCGTGCGTGCGGGTATGTTTAAACTGAAATCTTATACTCGTATACATATTTTGGATTACCGACAGCATCGTCTATACGGTAAAGTATGAATATAGTAGTAATTTATTTTTAAAACTAACACGTATACGTGCGTTAATTAGTATTTTAAAACATATTAATATATTATTTCTATACCTATTATTATAAGTCGCACTTTCACTAGGGGGCGGTTTCAGAGACGTGATTGGGAAGGAACTAAGTCATAACGTTCAGAATAATATCATAAGGTAATAAAATAATTTATTTTATTACAGTATATATTTTATAATATATATTATATATAGGTACATACTCCTAACTGGTCACTCGTATATAATTATATGTCTGTGTAATAAATTTAATGTAATATGTGATATTATTTATAATCATTTGTGATTACCAAAAATAAATTTTTAACCCACTCACAACTGCTCAAACCAAAGCGTTTATACGACGGTGTTGTGGTGACGTCATCGCAGCTCACCATAATGGAAGTTAGATTTACAGGTAATTGAAACCTGGTTGAAATCATACAATATCATTTGTAATAATTTTTAACCACAAAAAATCAATTTATAACCCACCTATAACCACTGAAATTCATCCCTTCGGCGTACCAAAATATCCTGTATCTAGAATATGATCCTTTTTACTTAATGGTATTTGTCATTTGCTTTATATTTTTAGTAATTAGTACTTAAATACGTTATATTGCTCGCTGTTACACTTACTATTTTTGTTATTGTATAAAATAATAAATTTATTAATTAAATAAAGTATGTCGAAAAAACTGCTATCAACGCAATGTGTGTAGATAATATAATTAGTAATTATTTTTTATCTCCTTAAATTTATATGTAACTTTACTGTATGGTTAAATCTATCCAAAACAAAGTATTTTTAAAATAAGATTATGACTATAGATAATTTTAAAGTCTTAACATTTTACATAGCTATATCTAATTTTAAAATTAAAACGTCAATAAAAGCTCACGCGATGCCTTACATAATATTTTTACCCTTAAGTTTGATAATAATTTAAAAGTCAATTGGCTCTAGTATTAAAGCTACTGCATAAAATGGATTTCTGCTGAACGCGAATTTGCTATATTTTACATTAGTAAGACGGAGACAGCACATGCTAGTATGGTGTCCTCTTAAGCTCCTGTAGCAGTGTATGGTAACAGATTATGTGACTAAGTTGGAATATTTGACTAAAACTCTACGTAAAACAAAGTTAATTGTCAATATTATATAGTATAGTTGTATTATTTTATATTATCGAGTAAAATAAAATTATTAAAGCTGTCATTAAAGTTGTCTCAAACTCATTGACGACCGACCATGGATAATGGCAAACATGAAGTTCCATCCGCACATTTGATCTACATTGTGATGATGGGAGTGCGTCTATAATATTTTTAATGTGGTTCGTGTTATGATTTTAATTATTTTTATTGTTATTATTTTTTTGTGCTATGTATAAAAATAATTTTAATATGTTAATAATAAGGTTTAATGAATTTATTTATAAAAGTATCTTATATTTATTTTAATAAGGTGAAAATCAATTTTAAAATTGATGTAAAAATCATTGTAAAAAATGTGTAATTTGTAGGGTAGTTATTTTTTAATTATCATAGATGCTATCGAAAATTTTGACATTTAGAAAATTATAACAATTATTCCTAATAGCGAAAGAAAATGATATCATTGCCCATTAAATGTTATCATTTTCTAATAATATCAGGCAACGATGCCATACACATCAGACATCAGTACATCACCATACCATTTTCTTTTTTAAATATTATTTTCATCAAACATAATTATTAATTATTCCAATAAATAAACAATCAAGCAAATTTTTTTTTTTATCAATTTAATTAATGTAATTTAAGCATTTTTACACTATTGTATTGATTTTTGTTTTCATATGAAAAACTTTAATGAAATTAAGAATTTTAAATTCTAGATGCCGATCTGCATGCATATCTGATTGTCTTCTATTTTATTTTATATTGATATCGGGTATATTCCTGTGCTATTGAAATACTATTTACAGTAGTTATCTCCCAAAGTGATATTGGTTTTTCTGCGTAGCCTGTTTTTTAAAACAGTAGTTAGATTCAATAAATTTGCTTTGCGTGAATTTATTTCTGATCTCGTATACATATTATGTTTAAAAAATGTACTTTCAGTGCCTATACAATTAAAGAAAAAAAAATTTTATCTATATGACATAAAAATACTAGTGTAATTCATACATAGCTTGTAAAAAATCTTCATAACTTCTATTATTACCGCTAAATGTTAATAAATTTATTGGTGATCCGAAAACACTGTGTACATCAAGAATGTTCAGACGTACTGTAGTGCCAAAACTGTTTTCATATTTTCTAAATTTTGTACAGATGATTGACATGCTATAATTATATTTTGTTTACGTTCATTAACTAATTAAAAATATTACAGTGATTATTATTTTTTTAAATGTATTAAACTATTGCATTTTATTTTTTTTAAACCAAGTTTTAATTAGAACTTAAGTCATTGGTACGTGATTTGTATTTTTCGACTTCTTTGATAAATATATACGACAGGCAGCTATGTGGAAATGTATTCTATAGCTAAATTGTGTGAAGATAACAGCTTTTAGTATGTCACCTTTACGAGTTAATAATACACGTTTTAATAATAAAGCCAGTACAATATTATAATCACCAATGCTTTCGTATATTTTAACTTAAAGTTCATATTAATTTTAAATATTAAATTAAGAATAAGGATTGTCTAATAAATTATGGAAATAATATGATTTCTTTCTGCTATTAGGAATTTTCATCATTTCCGGTAACATATACACACATTAACCAAAATTAAATAAATGGTAAGTATATTTTTATAAATTTAAATACCTAATGTATATTATAAATTTTTATTAGTTTTTATTTTGTTAAGATAAACTAATAAGAACATCAATTTTTGAAACTTCCAAACAAATTTTCCAATTGATATATACTAAAAACTATAAGAATTACCATCTAATACTTATAATAGTAAAAAAAAATACGTGCAAAACTAAAATAAAGTCATTAAACCTTGGAGTATACTTGTGTCTTACAAAAGGTAGGTATTATGTAAAATTGATTTATTTTTGATGATAAAATTTCTTTGCTAATACAAATTAAATGTGTACACAATTCTTTAAATTTAGTAAACATTTAAATCTTTTATATTTTATTTTAACTTTTTCTTTTAAAAAAGTTTTTTTTTTTAATTGCCTTAATAAAACAAAAAGTATACCTTCTTTTTCGTCGTTTGTTAATTTTGTTTTGCTTTTTAGCAGTAGTGCTGGTGAGCCATTTAAGTTTTTTTATAAAAATATCAAGCTTATTTTCAAATTTATTTTTATATTTTTTGTTATTATAGTTTACAATCAGCAACCCATAAAAAATATTTTTTAACCTATGTGTTAGGAAATTTACACACTAACGTTTTTAATATACTTAATAATTTATTATCTTAAATATTTATTGCAAATTTATTGTATAAATCATAATAATTAAATATTAAATAACAAACAAAATTATTTACAGATTTAATTTAAAACAATAGATGATTTACCATATTTTGACTGTTTACGTATTTATAATTTTTCATTATTATAAAATAATATAATAAAATGCAAACTATTTAGTAATAATTATGAATTATAAAATATTTATCTGAATTTAAAAATAAATATATTATCCATTGGTAAATCACTAAAAACCTAGGGTTCCATTTGGGTAGTAGCAGTATACCCTTATTTTTCTTTGTTTTATTGGCCTGCAATAAAATTTACAAACGCGCCGA
The DNA here is from genome assembly GCF_002803265.2 of Melanaphis sacchari. NCBI lineage: Eukaryota > Metazoa > Arthropoda > Insecta > Hemiptera > Aphididae > Melanaphis > Melanaphis sacchari. The sequence goes on along the minus strand of NW_020271114.1, from coordinate 2,604,075 downwards.
CGGCTGAAGCATAAATGTTGAAATGATGAAAATCATTATACATCAACACGTATAATATTAAAATATACATGGAGGTAATGTATATTTATTATTTATAAATATAAATTATATTTATGCACGGCAATAGCTATTTCCAACTTAGATAAACCTTCAATCTCATAAATGCACCATTTATACATGTAATACATGTTTAAATATGAAGAAAAAAAAAGTTGAGTGATGATAAAACAAATTTTATCTGCTTAAATTTTGACATCATGTACACTATAAGTATTAAGTAGTTAACAAAATTCTTCGATTTTAAAGTTTGATGGTGGTTTTGGATAGAAAATAAGATATAATTTGTACTTTTGTAAGATCTAATTAAAAAATTCCCAGTATTTTTCAAAATAATCAGAAAAAAAATAAAAATAAAAAAAAAACAGGAAATTTTTACGCAAATCAAGTTTATGAAAAAACTAATTTTTTTTTTTTTTGTTCTATTGTAAATCTATAATCAATAACTGTAGATACGTGAAATTATTACTAAATATTTGTTTAATAATTTCCTATACATAGTATAATTTTATAAATATTTTGAATCTTTTTGAGATATTTATAGACATTTAAAATTTTCTCATTTTCAAAAAAATATTCTTTTATAATCCTTCAATTTTTTACGACATTGTATCATATTAATTCGTAAAATAACTAATAACCATAAATATTTGAATTTTTGGCCAAATTTTTAAATGTTCATTTTGTAGACATGATAAAATTTTCAATTTTTTTTAATTTTAATTTCAATGAGTGTTAATAAATACGTTTTCGTTCAATCAAAAAACTTGATAATTTAGCACAAAACTTACATTAGGAAAAATTTATGTATATATACTTATATATATACATAGGTTAGGTTAGGTTAAGTTACAATGTTGACAAAATTCATCAAAATGATAGAAATTTGAAAATTGTTTTACAGTTAAAACTTTATAAAATATGAAATTTCTATAGCTTAGACTTGAAAATGTAGTACAAAGTTCCTCATAAGTAGTTTATACTGAAACCAAATAATCTAAAAAATGTATAAAAACACTATTTTTTTTATAGAAATTTAAGAACAAATTTACACGAAATTATGTATTCAAATTATGAATAATTACGATATTCGTATTTTTGTTGTAATTTAAAAAAAATATTTATTGAGATATTGAAATTGTACGTATATAATTAAAGTTACTAACTAAAACATTTTCAAATGAAATATTTTTAACAAAAATTATTTCAACCTATTGTATTACGATTTACGAATTGTTAAATAATTTACTTTAAGAGCAATATCAAAAATTATTACATAAAATATACTTAGTGATATTTTTAACTCACAGACCGTCTCTGTTCAGAGTAGCTTTTTATATACAATGATACACTGACCCACTATACACCTATTGAACAGCAAAATGGTACCCACATTCCCACCTATTTTTATCATTAATTTTTTTTCGTAGTGTCGCCTACTCAAATTCAATAGAGTAATTTTATAGACCTCTATAATAAAAAGGTTAGGAATCACTGATGTATAAAATACAATAAATGTAAATACATACTAGATGCTATTAAATAAGCGAACTATAACATATATTAATAATAACACGTGAAATAGGTGCTATCAATACTATTATACGTTATAAAAATAGTAGAGAAACTAAAATCATGAAATAAAGATAAAAATTTAAAATAGTTCATCAATAATATTTATATGAATAGGTTTTCGTTTAATAATTATAATTTATAATTATAGAAGCCAAAATTCAGATTGTAAAATAAATAATTTTAATCGAATCTTTTTTTGTTTTTTTGTTTTGGTGTTGCTGTTCCTACATACGTTTCAGAATACAGCTATTTGAATAGGTTCTGAACTTTTATCCCTACCGTTTTGTATTAATTCGACAGCATGACTAATACCATGATCAATTTACTTCTAGATCAGAGAGGTATTTTTAGTGGTGGGGGTCTATATTGAAACCGGTACTATAATCGTTCTTGAGTTGTGTGCGGCCATTTAGTGCAATATTTTCGTGAGCGATTCTCGCACGCATGGAGTATAATAAGATTACAAATTAATCGAAAGCATTAATTAGATGAATTAATAAATTATATTTTTCTACTTTACAGTTCTCTGATAATACACTAAGGTCAGTTTTAGCTAAATCACATAACTATAAACAGCCGCATAATTAATTCATTAAAAATAAAACATTAACGTACGTAGATTATAATGTCAATTTTCACTGAGACAAAAATTATAGGTAATATTTTAATTTTCAAAAATTTTCAAGACAAAATCGACTCAATATTTACTATATATAAAAAAGTAATAAAAACACAAGCATTTTAGTAATTCAAATAAAACTGTTGTTTGTGTGAAATGGATTATACTACAATATTTAATATTTTCTAACAGTATCGAAAATAATATGACCGACTTCTATAAAAATAAAATAAATATTACAACCATTAAATTATTTTAATTATATAAATTAAAACAATAAAATATCAGTTCATAGTTATGAAAGATAATTTGCTTAAAACAATAAAATTATATTATATCTAACAATAATATAAATGTTTTTACTTTTTATTAAAAACTATTGCTTAATTATTGTTTTGATTAATATGCTAATTTGTATGCCTGTGGTTTTAGATGAACACGAAATGTTTACTTTGGATATTTATCGGACTAATAACTACATACACGATAAATGCCGCAAAAATCTTAGCCTTCACGCCAATAGCTGGAGCCAGTCACTGGAATGTTATGAGCTCTGTACTGGAAGTACTATTAAATCGGGGCCACTCTATTACAGTAGTGACGCCATTTTTAAGAAAAATACCACATGAAAATTACACTGAAATTGACATATCTAAACTTGTACCGCTAGCAATAGGATCATCTTGGAAAACGGTAAAAACGATTTGAAAATATTATTTGTGCTTAATTATAATACCTTTGTAATTGTATAAATATATGTATCAGGTTAGTGTATTAAATAGTTTTTATAAACTGCATAGGTTTAAAATAACCACATAATATCACTAGAAACTAAGGCATATTTTAAATAATAGTAAATGGTTGAATATTGAACATTATAACATATTATTGTGTATATATTAATCAATTATTACGTAAATAAATGTGTTTAGTAAGTTGTAAATCATAGTACCTACTCGTATGATCTTTCTAATTTTTAATTTTTTTTTTTTTTTTTTTGTTTATTTGATATATTTTATGGCATAAAGCTTTAGGATTTAATTCTATGTTCCTCATAGAATCGTTCCTAGACCCATTATTATATGAGAGAGATCTTAAGGTTTAAACATTAAACATTACTAAACTGTGTACTGTGTATTTTAAAATTCATAATTATTTGTATAAAAATGTTTTATGAGGACGTTGTATCCGCATATGCCATCACTGTCTTATTAACTCTTGAAATACCACATTTTAAATTCAAAATAGTCTATATTAATCTGTTAGGTTTTTTTTGTATTTTAATTTAAAATAAAGGTTAAAGTTATGAGTATTCTAAAATTAAAAAAAGTTAGTTTTAAAATAACCATAATTTGTTTTAAAATTAAAACTTAAAAAAAAAAGCTCTTGGTGACTAAAGAAGCTTTAAATAATATACTTATCTTTAAAATTGATAAGTGATAAGGATAATCAATCGAATAAATCTATTATAAAAAATAGTAGAATAAAATATATTATTTTGAACCTAAAATTGTGGATGTTGTGCGATAATTGGATGGAGGTAACACATACAGATACAACAAACTCTTAGGAATTAGGAAGTTAGAATTATGGATAGAAAATTTTAACCATATATTTAGGTTATATAATAAAGTAAAATACTTTAAAATATATATATTTGTTGTATATTACCTATTTATATATACAAATGTTATCAATATTTATGTAATCGCTAACAACTTCAATTACAGACGTTCCCGGTTCCTCAAATAGATTGTCTATTAGTTATAAATTACTTATAATTCTTTCAGCGGATCTAACGGTCTAAAAATATGTAAAGTAACAATGGATATATTTTTATTTTTTTTATAGACTTTCAAAATTTTAAATTTTACAAAATTGGATGTTTAATCAAAAAATTAAGACTTTTTCTGACAATTTTAGTTATTTTGTTTTAATTTAAAAACTATTAATCGTATCGGGGGCTAAAAACTTTTCATCGATACGCGCATATTATTTTATATTAATAGGCAATAGGCATAATTTATATAAATAATAATAGTTATAATACATGTAGAGATGTAGTAATAATAGTAGTAAGTTATGTCGGGTTATTTCTTGAACTTTTACTTGTGTATATTAAAAATTAAAATCATTGAATTCAGAAATATTTTGTAAGTTATAAACAAAAGTATTAAAACTAAAATATCTAGCTAGAAAATCTCTTACAAATTAACATATTTATTGTCTTTAATCAACTTCGACTTATTAAAATCACTCATTTAGTAACCCTTTAACTGTTTAAGAGTATAAAAATATTAATTTAAGGTTCTATAATATAAATGTATTCTCTGGTTATTAAATATAATTATGTAGGTAATGCAGTATATTATTTAATATCAAAAAATTATATACTTAGTTTCTTATTTATACATACTTATGTTGTATAATTTACAATTGTAATACAGTACCTACTTATCATAAAAATATAATATGAATATTAAAAACTACTAAATTACGTCATTGACTTTATTAAAAGAATAAGTTTTTCAGTGATTTATAAATATGTACCAAATAATATATTAATAAACTTACCTTATTCTTAGATATTTGCATTGACTGGCACAATTGTAATAATTGTATTTGTGACTGCCGATTTGATGGTGTTATGATGTCATAATCTTTTATCTAAAAACATAAATAGATTATTAATTACCTATTACAAAGTTAGTAAAAAGATTCAATTAATTTAAAAATTTACTCACTTGAAGCAGAAATAGTAATATTTGATTTTTTTTTTCTTCGCTCAATTGTAATTTTGTCAATATTGATGAATGCTTGTACTAAAACAGGTAAATTTATTTTATTAAATAACTAATGAGCAAGTTTTTGTTACATCACTAGTATTTAATAAGAAATATATTTATAATTACATAGTATAGGTTGATATCATAAGATGACTTAAAAAATTGGGTGTCAACTAGATGTGTACCGCGATAAAAATTTCTTCCTAGTTGCGGCCCACATTTTTTGGGAAACGTATGAATTGTGGCTTAAAAATTTTATTAATTAAACATTTTGAAAAATAAAATTATAATGCTAAATTAAATTTTCCTTCCCATTTTTGTACAGACTTAGAACTGTCTGTAGTGGTCAGTAAGTACTATAGGTAGGTTAAAAATGTTATTTTTTTTTAAATTAATAATATGGTAAAAACTTATTTGTTAATTTTTAGGTTAAAAATATTATTTTGATTTTATTTAAAATGATACATTGTTATGTAGATATATATAAAAGATATTTTTAATTCATGTTATTATCTTGAAATAAGAAAAATCAATACGTCATAATGTTATAAGCCTATGTTATGTGATTACTCACTGTCATTAAATTATCGAACGAGGACCAATAATATTATATAGGTATGATAAATAAGACTACAACTTAGATATAACTCAAAAAACTCTGGTTGAAACTAGTCTACACCTCCCCCCCCCAAAAAAAAAAAACTAAAGCCGCAATTCAGATTAGATCTTTTTTTGTATAAATCTTTTGGGTGCGCAACTAGTATGTAGCTGAAAAATTTTCTGTTGAATTTATCTACACGAACCTATATAATTTTGGAAAATATTTTACATTGAGTTGATAATTTATTACCATTAACTTGTAAAACTTTGTGAAATTGTCCATCAAATAAATAATGTTTTGAAAATAAAATAATACATCAGTTATATATTTCATCGTTTGATCGATTTTGCAGCCTATATTAGTAGATGTAACTGATGTAGGATCGTCAATAATCTCATTTGGTATAACCACGACACTCGAATTTGATGAATCATCATTTTTCTTGTTTAGATAATTCACTGAACTTGTAAAAAATTGCTCCATAATTTTTTTTGAATAATGCATGATAAATACAGTTGAAAATTTTAAATAAAAATTTTAAAATTTATAATATTTTAAACTATTCAGTAAGTTTGTTTAGACTACTCTTGTATGATTAGTCTGTTACTTTGTTGAATGTTGAGTGCAGATTGTCGAGTGTCGACTGTGTCTGGCGTCTGCTATAGACTACGATTATTTTATACATACGTACCTATTCACTATATTTTACTATTTATAGAAATTTTCATTCCACTTTTTTAATGAAGTTTGGTAATTAGAAAATGAGCTTATTTCTGGGTAAGTGATTTATACTGTTATAAATATATTGTTAATAGTATTATTAAAAAACAATAAATAATAATTTTTCATGTATTCATATGGCTTCAATTACGTAAAATACCGATTATACCCAAACTTAATTAAAATTTCCAAAAAAACGTTGTTGACCTGCATCGGTTCAACGTGTGTCAAAAGTCGCAATTAAATAAGTTTAGCTCTAATTGAATAGCTCGCCACTCAAAATAAACTAAAAATAAATAAATGATACTATAATATGTATAAAATGTAATTACACTAAATAATAATGATGATTTTTCCATTAATCAATCATAGCAAAAGAGTTACTATTGGGCCGGAGCTATACACGGCGTATTCGTATATAGATATGTAAAAACGTTAATTGATTTTTAAGTAATGAGTTGGATGAATCAATGTGTAAAGTAGTATTTAAAAATTGTGTTTGTTACATACGTAAAATCTATTATTCGTGTAGTCTAATAGATGGTAACGCGCATATATTAATATCGTGTTTATCAATTGTCGCTACGTATAGTATAAGGTTTAACCATTCTTGGTTTAATATTTTGCTAAAATGTGTTATCCCATAATACTTTCCACTGAATCATGAAATCGGTTTTTCAAAAAATGTCACTTGACAAATATTTTTATATAATTAATCTTTTGACCATAAATAACCATATTTCGAGCAACTACGACAATAACTAATACACTTAATGAAGTAAAACACATTTCAGGTGATCGAGGTGTACAAGCCCCTTTCGGAATGTCTGAAATTTCTAAACGACGTTCATCTGAAAACGTGTGACTTAATATTCGACCATCCAAACCTCCAACGCGCGCTACATGTGGGGCATTATGACCTCGTAATCACAGAGTTGCTCGGCTCTCGATGTGACTTGTACTTAGCCAACTACCTGGGTGTACCACACATAGCCATCGTCTCCAGTCAGATGATCACCTGGTATCAGGATTCGTTCGACAGCCCGTCGAACCCATCGTACATCTCGAACTTGCAATCGCCGTACTTAAAGCCGGAGACGTTCGTCCAACGGTTTTGGAACTTTATCGACTATGCGATTATTTGCACATACTTCAAATACATAGACACTGCGGCCACGGTGATGGGACGTAAATATTTCGGCGACAGCAGGCCACACGCTGAAGTCTTACTCCGTAATGTATCAATGGTGTTCCTTAACACGCACTCGAACTTCGATTTGGCCAAACCGTTGGCGACCAATTTTAAAGAAATTGGAGGCATCCACTTGAAACCACCCAAACCATTGCCCACTGTGAGAATGCATTTAATTAATTCTAGGACTTATAGTAGCCTTAAAGTTATAATTTTAAACGTTATACACTTTACTTATATCATAAAGCAATATTATCCAACTCTAATCCTAGTGGTTGATTGGTGTTTTAAATTTATTTTCAATATCACAATAAAGATAAAATTTTACGTAATTATACCTGTATTATAATATATTAGTACAGTACATATTACTACAATGTGCTCTCGATATCCGTGGAATAGAATTTAATTCAAATTGAAACAAAAGTTCAATATTTATATTATTAAAAAAATAAATCTTATAATGCTGTATAATTTTTAAGAAAAGTGAAATAAGAACACCGGCCCTGTAATAAAATATGTTAAAACTGAAATCAGGTGACTAATACGAAGTTTTATTCAATACATGCGCCTATCACAGTAGACAGCAATGCGTTAATGCATGGTGAAGGGGATATGTGTTTGTGTGTGTGTATGTGTATCGGTCAATATATTTAAATGAAAATTGCAATAATGTAGCAGTACCACACGTGTAGGTACTAGGCCTAAGTAACGATCAAATGCACTTAATATATACAACCCGCGTTATCGAGTTATCGGTTATCATAACCCAATTACACTTATTCTTAGAATCTTTGAATGTATATAATATAATTATGGATTATGTTAAACAACATTATTTTTTTTTATGTGTACATGGTCCCGTAAAAAACCATGGATAACCTACAAAGCGGATAATCGAAAGTATATTGTATATAAAACATAAGAAAAAGTTAATAAATAAAAGATACAGCATTTTTGGAAAATCATAAAAATTAGCTGTAGATATCAGTTACCATAAGGCATATAGGTAATAGGTGATAAAAAAAACTGAGTATATCAATATTATTATTACAAGTACTATTCTTTATCAAAATAAATATGTACAATAAAATATAAAATTTTTGGTAAAATAATAATATTAATGCATTTTTGAAAATATATAAATATGTTCAATAAAAATAATTATTTTAATTTAAATGTACGCTTTACAACTTATTGCCTTTTGGAATAAATATTGAAGGGTTATTATTTAATCAGTTTCAAAAGTAAGGTATGAAATTTTTTTTTCTCACCAACTTTAGCCTCAATGACTTAATCCAAATTTATTTCAGAAAAAATTATATAAATATAACCATATTGTGTCCGTAGTTAATTAATGATAGATATGAATTTCATCTAGTTATATTTGTTAAATAAAACCAATTTTATAACATTTTGTGAGCAGTAAAGAATAATGAAAAAATATGTTGTAAAGTAAAATTAGTTTAGTGTTTATACAACTTAAGTGAGTACCATTTTTTTAAATGGAACTTATGAATGTTGAATAAACAAAATAAAAAGTTACACATTATGATAGTTTTTAATATAAAATAGAAAGAAGGATAAACTTGAAAAAAGTATCTATAATTGAATACTAAAATATTTTATTGATGATAAAATAACAATAATTAAATTATTTTTAGTTCTATAAATGACGGTCACAATAAAAATGATAAACTTTATAAAACCTCTGCTAATTATTATTTTATAACTAATACAACGAATACCCACAAAAATATAAAAAAATATACAAAAAAAACTTTAAATTCTTCATTTAATTTAAACACACTGATAATAATATTACGTTATAAAAATTACAAACAAGGATACTTTGTACTTATAATGGCTATATACCATATTTAAGCATAGAAAATTAAATAGATAGTTTTTTTTGTAGTATTCTATAACAAAATTTATTTTTAACAATTTATTTTAATTAATAATGATAATTTTATAAAAATAGTCATTCATGTAACATTCAGAAGATAATCACAGTTTTATGTTACAAATTTGATCATATAGGATCTGGAAGAATTTATCAACAACTCCGAACATGGCGTAATATATTTCAGTTTGGGGTCCGTGATCAGGATGGAAGATTTACCAATTAATATACAACATGGACTCAAAGAAGGATTCAAAGAATTACCTCAAAAGATTTTATGGAAATTAGAGTCAGATAAGCCAATTATCGATTTGCCCGAAAACATAATCACAAGAAAATGGTTTCCTCAGTATGATATTATAAGTAAGAATATTTTTATTTGATCAATAAATAATAATTACTTGAAATGCATAAAATTTGACTGAATAGTTATTGATTGAAATGATATAATACCTATAACCGTTCACATTAATAAAATTTTATAATCTTACAATCTATTATTAGTATAATAGGTAATAAATCATTTAAAGTAGTTCTTAAAGTATAAATAGAGTTTCATAAAAAATACTGGTATTTAGATTGATTTAAAATATAAAATATAATATGTTAATCACATTTAATAGGATATATTAATATGTTAATAGTAAATCTCAAAGTATTAATAAAATACCTACCTACCTACATTGAAATACATATCTACTGTAGGTTTTTTAATAATTTAAGCAACATACATTTTTTTTATCAAAATGTATATACATTTAAATACATAGGACCATAGTATTTTTTTTCTCTAAATAAACTTTTTTATGAAAAATTTTCCCTGTTCTATTATATTAATAATGCCATATAAATTACAATACTTTTTAACTTATATTTTAAGTTTGTTTTATTATGTAACCAAAAAATTAATTATCATATTAACTTTATAAAGCTTTAAGGTTATCACATAAACATCTTAAATTATGTCTTAAGCCCTTATAAATTATGAATAACTATCTACTGTTATCTTGAACAAGTAGTCAATAGTATTTCTGTTGATACTTGAACACCGTTGTACTTTATATATAATTGAGTATTTACTAATTATCTTCCTGGAAACAACATCCATTATTCATTTAAGCAAGGCATTGAAAACAAAAACAACAAACGATTACACATTTCATTTAAATTTCTTGTATGAGTAAAAAAAAAAAAATGTATAAAGTTTTAAAAGTTTTGAAATTCTTGCACATATGTATGTGTATATTTTTGTTATTTAAAAATAGTAGGGTGGCTTTTACGTGGGTATAAATTTAATGAGATAAAAGAACAAGTTTCAAATAAAAGTTTTTTACCGTCATAAATAACACATAAATAGGAAATGTTTTCCCGGTAAATGTTCTTATGGTTACAACATTAAGGGGAGGAAAAAGGGTTATCAGCGTTCATTCGTGTATGAAGCGCATTGATTTTACAATAAATTTGAATTGCGCGTCGGAAATCTGGACAGTACCTATTACCTATATATTCTAGTTCATAATATTACTTATGTAAGTAGTATTATACGTATATGTACACAAACATTTTTTTTTTTAATCAGACTAAACTTATATTCTATTTAGTGAGTTATGGGCACCTTAGAATCTATCTGGGGTTCTCTAAGATAATAATATCTAGCGATGGAGGTAGCAGTGTTTGGAAAGATGTAAAAATATTATGTTTACCTTTACATTAGATTAATTTAATATTAATCATTAAATCGTTTTAATAGTGGAATACAAGTATTACGTTAAAAATAAAATATAATACATAATAATATACCTTATGTAACACTAATAATTATTTCTACCTTATTATTTCTTAGATCTATGGTTATAATTCGATCGTAATGGTTAATAATGAAACATTACGTGTTATTTTTCCTCAATTATTTTATTAAATATCATAAAATGGCTGTGTTCTTTCGTTAAAAAACTCAACTTTATATCTCATAAAATCACTTCTCTTTGTTTTCAAGTCAGCTCGAATTCTACGAAAACCTTGTTAACTAAACCAACTTTACACTTAACATATAAAATTTAAACATTAAATACAAAATTCTTCAAAAGGTTTCTTTTAATGGAATTAAAAAATAGTTTGTACATTTTTTATGAGTTATTGAAGATTAAATGTCGAGACTATAGAAATCCATACGTGAAATGGTGTTTTATCATCAAACTATCTTTTTTGTTTTATTGTAATACAAAAATCATACGATCTTTAAACATTATTACACCATTACTTTAATTATCATTTTCTGTACACAATAAAATTTTATAAAAATTTTTTAACTAACTTTAAGTTATTAATAGGAATTTAAAATTTAAAATTTTATCTCCTTCACTGATAAATAATAATGTTAGTATAATTTAAAAAAAAATTCGATTTAATTAGGAACTCCGAATTAGGTACTTAAAACTTGCTTAAAGAAACAAAACAAGTGGAATAGGTCTCGTGAGGATAAAAATAAATGATAGTAAGCAATAAAATGATTTTCTTTGTATAGGGTACCATCTCTCAAATTCAAATTAAAAATAATCTATTCTCTAATGAATTATAATAGTTTACAAATTCCTAACTTGTTATTTATATCGCTTAAAATTAATCTGTTTAGATAAATAGAACACAACATATTTATTATTTGTATAGCCAGCAATTGAGTTTTGAATTGTGAAGTGGAGACTAGCAGTTATTTCTACATTTTTTTTAACAATATTTAAATTGTTTCACCAATTATATATCAACTTACCTATAGATAAATCATAATAATCAAATCGTTCAAATCGTACTTTCCTACTCCTGCGATTTTAAATATATTACCCTAAAGTACAAGTTTACTTTTGTGATAGTATACTGTATAATATTACATTACTATTCCAATTATTAAATTAACTTTTGTATAAGTTACTATATTGTGTTCGATTGTATTAGTTTATGAACGCTGGATCATACGTTTTTAAGACCTGTAAAATATAATTTAGAAAATTTTATTTATATCAGTCCAACAACCCGGTTTGTGAAGTGAAAATAGCTAACTAACTATTCTCTTGTTAAGATTAGGTATAAATATCGATAGTCACTTGGTTTAAACTACGAAGTTCAAAGGAGGTGAGTTAAATAGTTAGTTAATAATAAACACTTATAAACCTTGATAAAAGATTAATCTTGGTCTAACCATGTAAAAATAAGACCAAATCTTTTAAAATAAAACTTCACAAGCTTCGACACCTTCTTAAATCAATATTCCACTTCACACCAAACTCCTTCTTGGTATAAAAAAAAAATCCGTCCTGTGACAACTAACAGTCTAACTATGGGGTGCAGTTAAAATATCAATTATCAGTAAGCCCTTTAGTCTTTTCAATCACTATACATAAATGCCTTCATATTAATAATATGATATGATAATATCACAATTACCTTTTAATACGTTAGCCACTTGTCTTTATAAATCCAAATATGGGATATCTTAGTCCGGAGATCTTAATGATTATACTTTTCAGTCTAAAAAAAATAAATAAATCAAAAAAAAAAAATAAAAATTTGAAGTACTATTAATGGATATCTATTTCAATCAAGTCATCCTAATTATATGTGTTTTTTGTTATACGTACTTTTTATTGAAATTAAATATACAGATTGTAAATATTTTCTTCCTGGATGATAATAATAATAATAATAAAAGATACATCGAGGAAGTCATGTTTTATTTTTTTCACATTTAAATAGTTCTGTATATGTAAAATGAAAATAACAAATAACTTTGTATTGGTCTTAGTTTACTATGTTTTGTAATTTACTAACGTGTACAAACTCAATGTTTTTATTTATATTGTCTTTGTGTTTAATATGATTGCTTCTAATCTTTAATTAACATTTCAGGACATCCAAATGTAAAACTTTTCATAACACATGGTGGTAATTCTGGTGTTATCGAAGCGACTAGTGCAGGCATTCCAGTACTTGGCTTTCCTGTATTTTTTGATCAACCAAGAAATTTAGAACTATTCAAACATTGGGGTTCCGGCTTATTCGTAGACTACAATAATTTTACAAAAGAAGACTTTGTATACAAGATTAAACAGATTATAAGTGATAAAAGGTAATATAAATGTTGTTATCATACAAACATTTATGCCAAAATAATTATTATTATTAATAGTAAGCTATATTTAATACCTATGAATCTCCATCGACTTAAAAATAAGCATATAAAAATCTAAATTTTTTTTTGTAAAATTAGAAAATACACACTCGATTAGCAAATCGGAGTACTGTATCTCTTCGATTACGGGATTCCCAAAGTTAAGAAACGTATACCTACCTATCAGTAACCTGAAGGGTATAAGCAGTATATTTCTCTTGGTTACAAAATAATGAATACTAAATACTCAATTTCTGATTATTATCAATTGATATAAATATTAAAATATATTATATATTGTTTTATTACAACTATTACTTAGGTATCTAAAAGTTTATTATTTATTAGTAGTTAAAATAATAGGTATATAATTTCAATCAAATGAAATCAATTGTATACATAGAAAATATAATATTTACGTAGGTATCACTCATAATAATAATAATAATAATAATAATAATATTAATAATAATTTTGTGCAAACATTCATGTATAATTATTATTTATTAATATATTTTATTTGAATCCTGAACTTCGGAGAGCAAAATGACTTAGATCTATTCGCGATTAAAAAATATTTATAGCAATACAAATCATGTTATTTTAACAAATTTTAACTCAATTAAATTAAATAAATCTGTTATTTGAGGAAGTTGTGATCGTATTAAGAATTTACAAAATCGCTATAATCTGTGATGGATTTTGGATAGGTAATAAGTATTATATTATTATAGTATAAGTATTTATTATTAATAAGTAATAAATATTAAAACTATATTTTTAACATTTCCTTACAGAATTAATAGCACTAGTACACAATTAACTATTGAGTCTATAAATAATAACCGAGCGCGGTGGTTGGCTTATTATTATTTTAAAATATTTAACACATTAAAAAAAAAAAAATCCTTAATCTTATAACAATTTTAAGTTATAAAAAAATTCAAAATATACCAAACAATATATTTTGTTAGATTAAATAATATTAGACATATATTAACGTTTATTTATCTAAAATATGCAAATAAACGTAATATTTATTTTAAGTAAATATTTGACAGAAACGATTTGTATTTTATTTTAGGTTCAAAGAAAATGCCATGGATTTATCGCACCGTTACCACGATCGTCCACTCAATCCTAAAGACACAGTGGCCTATTGGACAGAGTACGTGTTACGACACAACGGCGCACACCATCTAAAATCTCAGATCATAAATACTAAATGGTATCAGTACTTCTCACTGGACTTTCTTGCTATTACATTCGTTATAACTATGTCATTACTATACTTCTTTTACAATGTTATTTCCATCATTCTAAATTAAAGACCATCAATAATATGAGACAGTTTCTCGTTTTTATTATATTAATAATCCGTTCTTCATTTACCATCTTACTATTAAATTTGTTTACAATATAATATTTTATATGATTTTTAATTATACGAATAAACTTTCTTCTACTAAATATCGACGGTGTTTGTAGCTTCAAAAACTTTTGTACAGTTTTTGGTTAGATTTTTTTTATGAGGAAAAAATTCAAAAATGTTGCATGTCGTTAAAATTTATAAAACCTTTGGTTGATTCATGTTTCTTTTATCTTATCCAATTTTACACCCTTTCCTTTACGGTCTGAATGTTGAAACTTTTAGCTCGAAACGGTAGGTAGTTTCCCCGAATACGTTCGCACAGCAACACTACAAACAACAGACGAATAAAAATCAATAACCGTCTTCCTCGTCTTTCAAAGCTCATTAATTAAAAAATAATAATAATACCCCTAAAAATTAAGTACATGTACAAGTTATGATTCTAGGCTTATATGTATATTATTTACTTTTTAATTACTTATAACTTATAAGTAACTGTAACAATTATAATTAATTTTTTTCACTAAAATAGAAAATAATTAATTTTAAAATAAAAATATGATAACTCTATAAATATAAATTATATATGTTATTACTAACTAGTGAAACTATATTGATGTTTATCACAAATACATCCAAATTATTTTATCTATGCTGAACACTAATAATTTACTAGTAACCAAGTAATAACGATATTTTTAAGTTTTAATGATGTACTAATTTAGTATACATTATGTATAAAATACTTATGTGCAGGTGTTGTAATCTAAAAATTAATATTTTTTTTTTACCTGATAAGCGGTAATTCTTTAATAGAATGTTCTTATATATATAGATAGATAGATATTTAAATATTAAATTTTAAACAGAAAATCAATTTAAGTTTCTATATGTTTAGACTGAAACGGAATTTTATAACATGTATACAGTATGTAGTTTACCAGAACATAATATAATTAAATGGGTATGGTAAAGAGTAAGAATAAGAATTTAACTGGACGGTTTAATGGTTTATTTTAGTTATGTAGATAGAGCAGGTATATAAATTTATGATTTTTATAATGTTAATAATAATAATAATAATAATTCTATAAAAATAGAAAAATCTATCGAATATTCATAAAAAATTATCTACTGCATCATTATTCACTTTTAAAAGTTTAATTTTCAATACTATTTTGAACAATAATGTAACAATGTAAGTTATTAGTTTTCAATTTATGTTTATGGTGTGTAGTTATATTGTATCATTAAACAATAATATTCATTTAATTTATTAATTTATCTTTATAAAATACTCAACGTAATTACATAATCATAAATCCTAATAAAATAACTTATACCAAGTAAAAATAATATATTTATATTGTAAAGACTTATGACCTAGAAATTGAGGCCTTTATTTATAATTATTTATTCAAATACAACGATGATATGAGTATAATTCAAAATATATATTGATTAAGCATAGGTATTCATTTTTATAATATAGTAGCTGACACTTTATATTATAACACTAATCACTATAAACTTTAATCAATAATGGAATAATTTTTTTATTATTTATGGCTATGAATAATTATAATTGTGAAAGTATCATCATACAATATTTTTATACTTAAAACATATTTTTAAAGAAACTGTAATTATTTAAATATAAAGTTTATATTGAACAAATATGAATATTAAATTGTTATTTGAATTTGTACAAAATAGTTAATGTTCTTTAGTTTAAAATATTTTCAATTAAAAATAATATTTTATTTGAACTTATTTACGAATATTTAAAAAATAAAAAAGTAGTTATTATATAGATATTCATATACTTTGTTATTTAACAGGCATTTTATAAATTAATGAATTTTTACTAGAAATACATTTGTAAAACCATAAGAATAAACAAAAAGTATAAATAACAATTTGTGTTTAAATCATTTAATTGAAAATAAATTATAGTAAAATATGTACAACTTTTATTTATATAATTTAAAAAAAAAAAATGTTAAGTCAAAAACTATTTTTATAAGATTAACTAATATTATTAAATATTAGGTATTATCATAAAAACTGTTTATTGTATATTTTAAATATTCAAGTAAATTTTTATCTTAGATAAAGATATATAAACAAAATTAAGATAAAAAATCAAATCAGGTATAAAAGTTATTATTTATACTTAATTCTACGAACTATGATGAATGTATAACTTATAAATATTAAAATTAATTTGAACATATTTATGTTTCATTTTAAGACTTTTTAGATCTTTAACATATTTTACAGCTTTATAGGAAAACTAAAAATTCAAATAAACTGTAAATGAGTTTTGTTTTTTTAGAATTAAATAAGAATTATGAACTAAAACATAGGTATAAATGGTTTTAAGTACTTTTTAACTTTCTTAAAGTTTAGTATCAAAAACTGACAGAGGCAAAAAATAAAAATATTGTGCACGCAATAAAGTTTAAAACATGGAATGAATTGTTTGCTAAAAGGAATAGGTGTGGTGAAATTAAATTCAAATTGAACTCTTATAAAGGAATTCTAAAAGTATGCTCTTCGTTTAGTTCCACTTGTTCTAATAAAGTATCTTTTTGAAAAATTCCTAAGATAACACGTACAATTAAATTGAACTTCTTATTGAATTTATGTTTAGAAATTACATTAATTTAAATAAAAATGTGTTAAAAATACAAACTCATTGTAACTTGTAAACTCGATCGAGTTTAAAATACCAATTTAAAATCGAACCATTGACCTTCTACAAAAATTTCTGAAAAATATTAAAATCAATAAAAACACGCTTTTTAGACATAAAAAATAAAGTATTATTATTTAAAATAACATTTCAACTATTATATACTAATTTATTTCATTCTTTAAATCAATATTTAATATTTACATAAATATTATTATCGTTTTATTTCACAGTAATAATATCTTACATTACCTACTCAATCTTAAAAATTATTACCTACGTATTGTAAAGACTGAATTCTATTAAATGAGAATACAATATTATAAACATAAGTACTTGATCTAACCTAGTTTTACATAAATAAGTTATAAATATCATATAAATAATGTTCTCTTCAGTCTGCCGCTTATGTTAAAAATATTATTATTATTATTTTTTCAATAATAGATGTACATTAGGCATCTACAGCTATAAGTAAAAAAATTCATTTACCAATAAAAAAATATTGATCAGTGGCGTATTTTGAATGATTTTTCGAGAGGGGGGGAGTATTCAAACTTAAAACATGTCGTTGAATTTAATAAAATAATTTTTACTTTTGCAGTTTTGAAAAAAATATTTTGATAGGCATTAATAAAATACTAATGCATTGGGCTATATTTTTTTCAAGTCAGGAAGTGTCCAATCACGGAAGACACCCCTCCAAAATATGCCACTAATGTTAATAAGTAATAACCAGCTATTTTTATGGAGTAGGTATCTTATTTTTAGTTTCTAAAATGTATTTAGTGGTTAAAAAGTTATCTATATACAGACAGCTCAACATTTTTAAATATTAATAACTATTTAGCTAATAACTGTATGCATAAATTATAAAAGAGATGAATTTTATAGATCAAAAGTCTGTTTACAGGTATTAGATCATATATGTATATTATGTGTACAAGGTGTCTAAAGTTTACATGTTAAACATGTATCCAATATTAATAAAGGGCGTATCAATTTAGAGTCTATAGTAGATAATAATATTTTTAATACAATTTTTTTTTGAACATTGAATAATTTAATAGAAATAACTTTTGGATAATGAATAATTATCAAACACTTTTTTATCATAATTTAATGAAATTACTATGAGTTTGTTTTAGTATAATAAATACCATAAACAGTGAAACAAGCTCTTAAATATTAAAGTAAATTAATATGAGACGTATTGAAACTTTCAAAAACTGTAGAACGTACTAAATTGAAATTTTACAATTACTTTAAAATTGTATGATTTAATAAAAAATACTGCTAAAAATATTTTCCTTTCGATATATTTATGAATAGTGTATTCAGTAAAATATATCGGTAACAAATAATATTCAACTATTAATTTAAAAATTTTGTATTGATATTTTTTGGTCATAATGACTTACACTAAAATATTAAACTATTATCATGAAATACAATAGACTATAATTTTGTGTAAGACTAGATAAAACAGTAAAAAAATGAATTAAATCCTTCAAAGAAATATAGTTAATATACAATTTTAAGCTAGGCAAAGTAAAAGTTGTATTTTAACGAATAGTAGAAGTTCATTTTATTCATTCAGGTAGGATTCTAAACCAGAATCTCAAACATAATTTATTTATTTTGTCCAATACTCCGAGAGCTGATGTAATGTTTTATATAAATATATTATAATTTATAACATAAACGTGTTCAACTATGATTTTTAAATTGTTTGGAATATTTTAAAGAAATAAAAAAATCATAAACTAAAAAATTAATTCTATGTTACGAATGGTTAGCAATGTATTTATGTTGTGAAATAAACGTAAATCCCAATAATAATATATTATAATACTATGAATTTATATGAATACAATTATAAATTCATTATTAAATTCACGTGAATTACAAACTTTCGCGGGATCAGCGTTAAAATGTATAAAATAATATGCATGAAAATGGTGTATTAATTAAAAACCTGATAGGTTTTTCCAAAAAATCACGCCCAACTATTGGTTATTGAAACGTTAATATGTATACTAGGTGTATCATATAATGCAATATACCATTTCAATAGCATTTATACGGATTTAGTTTATGATAGTATTTTTTTAAATTTTTTTTTTTTTGTTTTGTTTTATTCATTAAACTTTAAGCTGTATAAAAATTCAGAGCCATAATAATTAAGAGTATCCACCCCGTGAGCAATTAAAAGTTAGTAACGCGCTTGAATGGTCTTGGAGAACTGTGCATTTTAAATCCCTGTACCAAAAGACTTACACGCGAGCAATACGGTTTTATATTGACATAAGGGTAAAATGGTATTTGTATGCATAAAAAAGAGAAATATATTACAAACGTTATACTATACTACTATAATGCATTAACATACATTGTATATACTACATGTGTTCACTAACGTAAATGGCAGGTGCAGCGGGGAGAGGATTCTCAGACCACCCCTTTTCTGATAAAAACAACGCCGGTTTTGGAAAAAATGTAATTTTTTAAAATCAACGTTGTGTATTGTAATTAAAAAGAAATCAGCCACGCGTGCTTTTGTTTATTATTTTTTTTTGTTTTGTTTTTAAACGAAGCAACACATGGTCCTACCGAATATATGTGTATGTGTATATATGAACTATATAATATATTATATAATATCATATATGTATAGGTGTGTGTGTGTGTGTGTGTGTGTGTGTGTGTGTGTGTGTAATATAGGTACGCGTTACGGATAAACGACTTCAGCGTGCTGCAGTACAATCGTACGTAATGTTTATTTGGTTTCGTGTGTATTGTATATATACATATACAATATAATATACTCGTATGCATTAAAAATAATAAACTTTGAAACAAAATCATGCGTTTAACAAAAAAAAAAAACTCCCGACTCCCGAGGTCATCCAGTCATTGGTTTGTTTTCACGTGGTTGACTAATAGTGTTTTCGTATTGCTGCACCTTTACGCCCGGTTCTCAGTTGGTTTGTATTTTTAAATTATTTTTTATTACAATTCTTCGTACAAATGAATACTATAACTTGTCCAACAATAGAACTTAGATTTTACAATAATTATTGACATTTTACATATTACACAAAATAATCAGACTTCTATGAGTATTACAATACGGGTATTTTTAACTTGTAAAATATGTGTATATTAACAGATTAATCGTTCAAAATATGAAAATACTTTTTTAAATTAATAATCTTATGAACAATATATATAAAATTTTTGAAAAAATAAATAAACTTTTTTAATCCAATTACGTGTTATTGTGATTTGAGTCGTTTGAAGCAACATAATGAAAACAATTTATGTATATCATGCTAACTGTAGAGAACTAAAGTCTTAGTATAGTCTGTCGTATAAAATAATACTTTCAACATTTTACATTTCTTTTTTATTAAAAAAATAAAATTTAACTTACCATTGTGACTTATAAACTACCAATGACTAATATTTTAATATTTATATACCATTGAAATTAATGTTATTATTTTTAAAACGATTTTAATTCAAACTAATTGCTATATTACCAAAAAAAAAAAATTTTCTAAAATAATATATAAAATAAGAACTTAAGTAATTATATTTTATATTTTTATAACTAATGTTTCATTGTAAATACAAATTAATGCATAAAAAAAATTTAATTTTAAAATAATGACTATAAAAGCCAAAACGCATCTTGAGAAATTATAAACCTTTTTATAAATATGGGTAGTCAATAAATTTTCTTCTATCCTTAAATATGGCTTCCCTTGTGAATTGTCTTAATTTATTATACAAGGACAATAAAACATTTTTCATAATTTATTGTCATTTCTCTAAAGAATCCTTGTTTAAGCTTATCGTCGTTTACCGTTTAAACTTAACTTTGGGCATTATTGTGAGTTTCGTTTAACAAATAAAAATTTGATATTCTATATCAAATAATTCTATTTATTTTTTACACTATTGAAATTATATATTTACTTACTTATTATTGATAATTTTAATAAATGTATATAGTATCATTAGTATCTATATTATAAAATATACACCGAGTGTCGGAGTGAAGCATGTAGAATAATATATATTTTTATAGTAGAGTAATCGAATTTTTATATAACTTTAAAATATATCTATAAATTTTGTATTACCTACATGTCTAAATTGTAGATATTAATTTAAGAATAATATAAATAAAATATATTTATTTGAACGTGATTTATTCAAAATTTTTTTGAAAAATGTTTTTAGGGCTATTAGAGTTTATAATTTATACAAATAGAAGTACCATATTATCCCATATTTATCATAAAGTAAATTATATAGTGTTAAATTATTTAATTATAAGTAAAAAAAAATAAAAAATAATAATTATTATTATTATTTAATGATTAAAAATGTAATCATTATTTTTATTTAGCGCTAAATTTGTAAACTGTAAGATTTTATCATACTATATTTTATTTCGTAAATAAATTGAAAAATTAAACATTTTTATATGTTGAATATAATAAAATGATTAAAATGTATTTAATTTCAAATCAATTTTCAATGTTACTTAAACGAATAATTTTTATATATTCATTCATATTGATCATCTTGTAACTTTGATGAAATATCAGTTATTTATTTATTATGATCAATAATTCTCAATTTAAGTAACATTTAAAAAACTTGAATCAGGTAATTAATATTGTATATTATGAATTGTGTCAGTTTATTAAAATGTTATGAAAATCCTATACAGTTTTTGTACTATGAGTAATAAATAATGGTTTACACGCATATTTTATATTTAATCTATACCTTCTATTTGAAAATAATAATAAACATAATATAAAGTTTCAAATTAAAACATTGAAAGTATAATTATTATTTTTTTTAAATATTTCAAATAATGTTTCCAGTACTAAAAGAAACTAGTTTAAGAGTGTTATATGGTTAACCAAATAGTTATGCATGACAGACTAAGCAGAAAAATCTTACATTTAATAGTGATCGAAACCCTAAGACTTGTGCAATAGAAAGTAATCATACAAGCGAGTAGCGATTGTAATTAGACTCAGTGTCATATAGAATAAAAAAAAACATTATTGGGAAATCAAAAAAAACTATTAAAAATCATGTCAATATCAAAACACGTTTTCAATATTAATAATAACTAGTAATTTACATATAAAAATATGAAATATAGTAAAGCAACTTTATCTAAAGCTTATTTAAAATAATTAAATTGTTCTTTATTGAATTTTGCATTCAACTTGTTAACCGTTAAATATAATAAAAAGTGTAAATCATTTTGTGTCATAAAATCAAAAAAATTAAATAATTTTACAGTGATACTTTGAACTAGAACTCATGTAATAGTGTAAATATGTGAGCTAAAAATTATTGAGTAGTTCTTTTAAAAACATTTTTCAATAAGTTTATGGAAAAAGAAATAATAAATTAACATTTTTATGTTTTTGAATGTGAAGGAAAAATAATATTAGAAATTGAAATTCTATTCAGTATACACTGACCCAACACCCCAGCATTACATATTATAAATTATATGATAAATATTGAATCTTAGATGAGATGTCATATTAAATTATAAATACATATATTTGTATTTAAAATAAGACATATAAAGCCCGAAACGTCTTATAAAAATGTATTTTTAACCACATTAACAGCATAAACTTTGTACCGGGTGTATTTCTATTTTTTTAATAAAAAAACTTTAATAGATAATCTTATCATTAGGAAATATTTAAGTGAAGGTAGATTATATATGACTTTATACATACCTAGTATAAAGGAATTAAATAATTGCAGTAAAACTACTTTCAAAAATTATTATGCGTATTTTTAACAGACTATAATATAGTATCAGCCTACCTACTAGTATTTTCCATTCGTGTTTTATATACATGTTATTATTTTAACACTTTCACGATACACAGATATAATATTACATATTTTTATTACCTGAAAATAATTCATTGATTAATAATAATAGCTAACTATACTAATTTTTAAATAGCATTATTTTACTGATTAAGATAGGATTTTATTGAATGAAAACCAAAGTTTAATTAGTATTAAAGGAATATTTTTATTTTATTTAAAATTAAATAAAATTAATAAGTTGTCAGCACATTATAGTATTACACAATATAATATACTTAAAGAATACACAATAATTTATAAATATTTATAGATATTTTCAGCTGATATTTCATTTTACATTATAAATTAATCTGATATAGGATATTTAAAAAATAGAAATTCTAATCAAATACTTTATACGTATTATAAATATAATATAAGGTATTGACGTATTGTATAAAATTAAAACAATGATACAATAATTTATTATTTTTAATCAACTCGAAAAAAAATTGCATTTAGTAAATATTTTAAATGAACAAGAATAAATTAAGAAATAAAATTAAGTATCATTCTCCAAAAAAAGTATAAAGAAAAATTATGAATAATTTATAAAACATATTATTATTATTTGTTTATTAACGCGCCAACGGCAATTTTATAATACATAACATAAATTAAAGTTTATGAAATAAAAACTTATTACTAAAAGATAAAAGATATATATAGAGACTAATATATTTATTTTTTTCGTACCACACACTTTATACTAAACTTTGCATTACGGTGGAAGGCTTTGGCCTCGCACCCCTCCACCTCCTCCTCTAAAATGTATTTAAATTATACACATAAACATAAATAAGTCAAAGTTTCTATATGAATAATATATATTACGTATTAATCTATAATATATACATATGAATATACATAATTAACAGTTAGAATATTATGTGTTACAGTCAAACCTAGTTGTGGCCAACTTTATTTTGACAAAACCAAAACGTCTTAAATACTATAATATTAAACATAAATAATTATAAAACAAATATTATTGTTTAAATATAATTAAATATGCATAAATAATAATAATAATAATAACCAATAAATATAACATTAATTTAATAAATTAAAAAAGTCAGTACATTTAATGTTAAAAATATAACAAAATATATTTTTGCTTGCATACATATTTTGATTACTGCTCTACCGCTTGTAATAATATATTAATTAGATAAGGTGTATTCTGTATACCTATAAGGTGTAGATAAAATAGTAAAAATACGATAATAACGATAAATTAACTATATGTTTATTATATCAATAATCATAATAAAATGTTTCTATAAAAAGCCCAAGTGAGGTTTATCATAGCAAAAGCCAAAATATAATATTTTGTTAAGTACCGTGGGAAATTATTGTTATTTCCAGGTATTGGTTGGAAATTTCTGAAGTTTACCTGATCTTGACTTTTGCCCGTAACTTATATAATATGCATAAAAGATATTCATACAAAATATGTCAAAATTTATTGATAAATCAATCAATCAATCAAAAATAAAATGAAGAAAAAACTGTTAAAAACAGTTTTACCATTGCACACTTTTTAAGTTTATACTACGCACAATTTTAATTCTTGGATATATATTAAGTCAAGTCCAAAAACGACGATTTATTATGTAATATCTAAGTCTACTAAATATTTATTTAAATAAGTTTTTTAGTTTTTTATTATTAACGAATTAACATTTGACATTTTGTTTAAAAACATTATATTGAATACTTAACAACAATTTTAAGAAATTTATATTTTATAAAATTTAATTATTTAATTATTTGAAGAAAAGTTTTGATGTTTTATAAAAAAATTAATTATTTAATAGAACGTACTCTAGGTTTATAAATGTGTGTTGTAAAATTTGAGTAGGTACAATTAAAAAATATATAATAATAATAATAATAATAATGGTACTTAAAATGTAAAGTTATTAACTATTGTTATTTTTATTACTAGAATCCAGATTTAAATGCTTAAGACTTTCAAATAATGCTCTGAAATGCTTGTATAATCAAAAAAGTTACAATTTCATATGAAAATTGTTAATATGTTTAAAAGTATGCAAATATGTATTATATTTGATTAAATTTAAGATGTTGAGTTTTAATGGTTTAGAAACCAAAAAAATCAAATAGTGATTGAGATGAACTAGTGAGTGAGTAAAAAGTGAGGGATATAAATAAGAAAACATTTTTTAAATATGTATATGAAGGGATGTAAAATATTAATCATGATAGGGTAATATTGGATAATCGATATAAAAGGCAGATCTCTAATAGTATACTGGATAAGGTTAAAAAAAGAACATGAATTTATAATCAAATACGTTATTGTTCATTCGATTTTTTATATTATATTTTACAAGCCATAATGTAAAACTATACAAATAATATTGTATTTAATTGTGTAATAAATAACCTTCTGAGTACCAAAATTATTAAATAAACAAATTGTTGTATCAATTTAAATAATCTTAAGTAATTTTTAAGAGACTTACATAATAAAATCTAAATTATATTTAAATGAAAAAACTTACAATAACATATAATATAGTGAAACATTTAGGTATACATAAAGTAATTTAAAATATTATGTATTTCTTACTTTTTAATTTAATTTTTGATTATTAGCGTAGTACTGAACATTTTTATAATTTTACTAATTTATAATATACCTATATGTATACTCAAATAATTTATTGTTAAAATGGCTTTTACAAGTTTTTATTTATAATATTTCAATTAAATCTATTAAATTTTTGTAAGCAATACCAATATGTTAGAATTTATATTTTCTTGTGTATTTATATATATATATTATTTTATACTTAATGCTATAACTTTTATACATATTTTCTCTGCATCTGACTGAAAATGAGTCTTGTATTCCTACATTGAACTATTGCAAAAACTGCTGACCTTAAATTCGGGATGCTTTTAACATGAGTATGTCATTTCTTTTGACTGTCTAAAATATATATGA
Organism: Melanaphis sacchari; assembly: GCF_002803265.2. Taxonomy (NCBI): domain Eukaryota; kingdom Metazoa; phylum Arthropoda; class Insecta; order Hemiptera; family Aphididae; genus Melanaphis; species Melanaphis sacchari. The sequence goes on along the minus strand of NW_020271114.1, from coordinate 2,577,476 downwards.
CTTGAAGAATAAAAATTATGCAAGTTAAACATTATTAAAGAAAAAAGTAAATACATTTAATAATTACCTTTTTCAAGTCTCAGATCACTGAAATAAAAAATAATATTATATATTTTAAACATTATACATTCGACCAATATGTGTACCAAGTACTAAAACTGCAATGGTACAGAATAAACTGTATAATAGTTCATATAAATTTGAAGGAATATGATAAAATAGTCAATAAAATTATAGCTCTTACAAATTAATACTTCCAATACAAAAAATCTGTTCATTGCACATTAATATTTAGTATACGTTAACGTTAATTATGATCAATTAATTAATGACTTTATACATGGTGTATTGTAATTATATGGTACAACCAATTGTAAATATTCAGCAATTGTAATAGTTATTGTAATTAAAACACTGAACATTATACTATAATATTATAGTTATCGATTAATAAGTCAAAATCTTTTTTCTAAACACACTATTGAAAAATCTTTTTGTTGTGAATATGTTCAACTATATATGTAAATTTCTCACGTGTTTGAAGATATTTAGTGATGGCCACTTCTTATATATTACAAATTATTATAATATATAATATATTAGTATTAAATAATGTAGTTACGCCAAAGGAAATGTTATTCAATAGTTTGACTTTCAAATGAATAAATCATGAAATATTTATCCGATACGTGTTTAAACAATACGTTATTGCCTTTATTTGTGGCTTAAAATTCTATTACACTACCTCTAATCATATAGGTAACATAAAGCGTTTACAGGAATCGGTAAAAATAAAATTTGTTCTCGATGGTTGTGCGTGTCTACGAAACTACATGATTTTCTATAATTTTTTTTTGATTTAAAACAGAGAAAAAGAACTTTAAAATTACAATAATGAATAATTTGTATTCATATACACCGTTCATTTTTAAAATAAATTATCTTAACTGTTTGGATGAAGCTAAATAGAACACTTCTTAAGTTTGGAAATTGAATTCAAATGGTAGGTAGGCACTTAAATAGATTATTTATGTAAAAATCCTTAAAAAATCAAGCTAATGATGTATGAATTTAAATAATTTTCTATTTACAACAAAATCTGAAATGGTTATTAGCGACTATTTGATAAAAAATAAAAATAAAAAAAGAATTTGCACATCACAATCATTTTTATATTCATCGTATAATTATTTGTGTATGTATATATCTAATGAACGAATTATACTTACCTACCGTATTACCAAAAATAAAATAAATAATTTTTTAACTTTATCCATAAAACATAATATTATGATATTACTCAATAATGGAGTAAGCTGACAGACTATATTTGTCTGGAATCATTTCTCGTATACAATACTATACGTCTATACCACTAAATTAAAATTTAATACATTTTTTCTTACATAATGACATACTTGATAGTTGATATACCTAATGTATGGCAAAGCAGTATCAACTATTTTTTTTTACTTGGTTACTTATAATATTCTGATAAGATTTGGAAAACGTAATCATTACAATAATATAATACCTTATAATATCAAATATTTTTCCAAGATAGATACTTGATTAAATTTCTTGAGCGTTATCCATAATTTATTACGATTAATAAATATATTATAAAATATTATGCGAAAGTCCTATACCTATGAACTTGTATAATATATCGCTAGAAATTATAAGAATGTAACATATTATTTTTTAAGAAAACATTGAGAGATAACACCCAGTCACTCTGCATACATTTCATAAAGTTGATATAAATTACTAAGCAATACCTAATAATATACTATTTATAGTTTGTATAAAAAAATATAGGTACCACAATTTACCTATATAAACAATAGGCTAACAATATACTGAAGTGCTGCAATGATTAATTGCATTTTATATTCTAAATTCTAAATAATTATTATGCATTAAATATACATTGAATAAAAATGCTGATCATAAAAATTTATAATTTCTTGTTTGCAAAGGATCGAGTGCGATATTACAATACCGTCAATGCCCATTGATTCAATATTTAATCAATGCAATACTTTACATTTACATTTAAAAATTGTTTGACATAATTCGTATATGATCGTATATACAACTAAACACTGAGTTGATAAATTATTTAAATGATTAAAATATTAAATAAAACAATGTTTTGTATCATTATACATTCATCTATTATAGTTTTATCTATAGTCAGTAAATACAATTATTGAACTCTAAAACTATTATTTTCCGTTTTCAGACAATCGAGTAGATACAATATTAACAATATTATCTTCAATAAAGAATTAACCGGCTACATTAGTGTTTCTCAACCTGGGAGTCGCCAACTTATAATTTAGGGTCCCTAATCTGTGATTTTTTTTTATTGAAACTTTGTTATACAATTAGTCTCAACCATTAAAACCTATGATTTAAATGAATATAAAAATTAAAAATCTCAAATAAAAAATTAAAGTAATATAAAAATAAAATCAATAAATATTGTAATATTACATAATACAAGTACCTAAATGTTACTTTTAGTATTAATCATTAGTAATAATCTATGCATGTATAAAAAAAAATATATTTAGGAGGTCGCTAAAAAATTGAAATTCAAAAAGGGGGTCGCTACATTCAAAATGTTGAGAAACACTAGACTACACAACTTGAACAGATAGAACACTCAGGCCTAAATAATAAATATTATGTAAATATTGTAAATACAATATAAGTTAGATGTATTGAGTTTTTTTGAATAAAAAAATATACTTTATCAATGATCAGTCGTCTATACAATTATTTACAATCAGCAAGTTAATCATTGGACACAAAATGATAGTACAATATAATGTAAAGTCTTAAGATCAGATTAATAACTGCCATTAGATCATACAACGATACAACCTTTGTCCCATCGAATCTATCCACTGCATTAGGCGGAATTGTAAATTAATGAAAGTAATTCGTAATTAAAGGTTATTTCTGAAAAAAAAAATTAATTTTTAAAAGTAATAGAAAGGATTTTTTTTTTTTAAATATACTGTAAAAAATGTAGGTCGTAATGCGCCATATCGTTTCGTAATAAAAACAAATGTACGTATAGACTCCGAAACTTTTGCCAAGAATGTCAACCATAATAAACATCAATTCACTATAATAATAATTACGCAATTTATTTACAATTGCAATGAATGTGTATGTGTGTGCATATGTATGTACCTGTACATAAGTATTAACAATTAATCGAGTTCACAAAAACAATAAGTTATCTGCAGCCATGCGAGTAGACTTTTTTCCCGCATAATATAAATTAAATTAAAGTAACAATAAAACAATGAATAAATAAACTATTACCGCATCCACTCTAGAAATCCTCAACAATACTGAATGGAATCGAAGTATGGAACCGTTCGTGATTGTCAACACATCTACTACAATATTATATGATGTATCCAACATGTAGGTATGATCATATTATACATTGTATTATTGTATTTTTGTTATGAAATTCTTCTAGGTTGGTTATATAAGTACTGGGTAGGAAGGTTGTAAATTTATAGTTTGCACATATAGTTTTTACTATTTGGGAATAAATATTATAAAATATAAATTTTATGACAATGATAATGAATGATAATTTAGCTAATAAGTCATTTATAAATACTAATAAATTAGGATTAATGACAACTAAGTTAGTCGAACTAACTAATAAGTAATAACAATTTTATCAAACAAAAATCATAACACTTGTGTTTTTTGTGTATAAATATAAAAATAAATATTACACCATTGTTTAAAATAATTGTAGGCGACGTGTTTAATACTATTTAATACCATGCGTACCACTATAAATAAAGACGTATCATGTGTCACAGAGACATTTCAATACAATCTGAAGTAACTCAAGTAAGTAATAATAATTTCGAAATTAAATATCCATTGGACACACTACCGTACACTTTTAGTATAGTCATGTGTGTACATGACGGTAGAAAGAAACTGAATTTGTTTCAGTTGTGTTTTAGTAAACCTAGTTAAAAGTTAAAACACTAAGGACCCCGAGAACCCGGTTTTTAATTGGATCGAATATAAGGTACCTGAAGAATTTGTAGAAACTAACAAAATGTAAGCTGGTTTATGGTATAGTGACATAAGGAAAGAATATCTATGAACCAAAAATAAATCAAAGAAATCTAAGGTAGATAATACTAAGATAGTTAGATGCTATGCATTAACAATATTAGAATTTTGTGCGGTTTATGTATGGATCATAATATAAATTTAATACTAAATAGTAAATAGTATAAAATACTATTATATTATTATATTTTATATTACATCCTAATTTTATTTTGTATAAAATACTTTCTTATGTAAAACATTACTCAAATCAATTTAATATACCGGAAAATACATTAGAAGAACCAATTATTTCAATGAACATTAAATTGTTTTTTAAATATTACTGCTACTTTATTTTTAGTCGTATAATTTTTATTAATTTCCGAACAACTTTAAAAAATTCATATTGCTATTTAATAAAACTAAAATAAAATAAATGTAAATTTTGAGTATTTATACTATCTTACTATAATATTGTTATTTTATTTTTTTGACATTCTATTGTAAAAGTATAGATAATTGTAATAGAGATACCAAAAATCTTAGCCTGTAAGTCGAGATCGAGTAGTTCAAGTCATTTTTTATACTATAGACATTTGTAAAATTTTAACAAAAACCTATCTACTGTTGTAAACTACTAATAGTAAATACTAGTAAATACTACTATTCAGTAATTTTTTCCTATATATAATATTGTTAGTAAAATTTGGTAGCTAAACTAATGTCTACGCTACGGTAATTTTCTTATAGTTGCTACTTATATGTAACCATTGTAACCGGTTTATTATGTTTCTAATAGTCTAAAATTAATTGTATTTAATGTTTAAACATTATTCATAAAGAGGATACAAATTTTGATTAATATTTGTAAATTATATACGCATTGAGTAACTATAAATAATGCTACTTATTAGTAGTTAAAGTAATGCAAAGTCAAAAATATATTACCACTGCCATTGTTGAATGCGCTTATCTATTATTTTGACCTTGTGAGAATGTAAATTTGTTTAAAAAGAATGTGTATTATACATTTATTATACAAATTCTGTTTAATTAATTCAGGTCAAAAGAATTATTATTTATTTTAATTTTTATAACAAAAAATTTAGTCTTATTACTATTAGGTATAGCAATTACTTATTTATTACCTATTATATGTTTAATAAAATACTTATGTATTTACATATATGTAAGTTTTATACTTAACGTGTTAAAGAATTAAAAATTATTGTGATTTATTTAACAAAAAGTTATGATTATTGTTAACATTTTTTGTATCTAAACATTTTTTTAGTTCATGTGAAATAAATACTAAAAACTTTGTAGTTTGTACATTAAAAATTATAATCATAGTTTATAGAGGATCACTTTTGTTATATTATTAATTTTATATAGTAATATAAACATGTATTATATCGGATATCTCATATTATATGTATTGTTTAAGATAAACTCCATAGTCACACTACCATAATAGATATAATATGTCCCATTTATTATTTCCTCTGATTTGTTAAATAATGTTTTCTTTTTTTTTTATATAATATTATTATTTATAGATATAATTTGTTTATAGAGTTTTTTTTTTATTTAAATCATGTAATGAAAAATTATTCTATTACACTTTAGTGGCTAGATACCTACTTAATAATGTTTTCAAACCTTAATTTAAACTTGTTCTAGATTTTAATATTATATACTAACATAATATAAGTTATAACTATTAGATATTAACTGTCTTTTAAGTATAATTAGGTAGGTACTATATGTATAACACATATCACATCCCTGAGTCTTCATTAAAAATCAATTAATAAATGGATCTAAATAAATTTATTAACTAAAAATAATTTTTACTCCATAACACATTTACAAACTGCAATGCGCATAAAATTGATTAAAATTTAAAATTTTATTGATTGATAAAATCATACTTAAGACTTAAGAGGATGCCACACCTGCATATGTTATCTCCATCTTATATACATACAACACAGCAAATTTTCGTTCAGCAGAATCCATTTCATATTTTTTGCTTTAATATTAAAGTAAATTTACCTATTATCAAACTTAAAGCTAAGAATTTTATCTAGGCCAACACATAGGCTGTTATTAATATTATAATTTTAAAGTGAGTTATGAGCATTTTAAAATTTTAATATTTTACATAGCTATAACTCATTTTCAAATTAAAGTATTAATAAAAACCATGTGATGGCCTAGATAAAATTCTTAGCTTCAAGTTTGATAATAGGTAAATTAATTTAAATATTAAAAATAACAACATAAAATGGATTCTGCTGAAAGATAATTTGCTATGTTGTATGTATAAATACAGATATAAGCGATAAGTGATAACACATGTAAGTAGGGCGTTCTCTTAATAAAAGTAGTTTGTTATATACTTATATCACGATATTTATAGGTTAGATTATAATTATTCACAAAAAATAGTTTTTACATAGAACTTATTGTTTCTTTACTAAACAGTAAGCCCACCAAGCAATATTTCACATTTAAATTTGATATTATAATAAATCATGAATATCTATTTAAAATAATATACGGATAGTTTAATAAGAAAATATTAAGTTTCAAAGTACTACTTTAACTACAATTGGTTATTTATTAAATTTTTAAGACGATTTAAAAAAAAAAACTGAATGTTATTATAAATTGTTATTTACATATTTATTCAATTATTCATTTTGATGTAAATTATAGTGTTACGATAAAATAATGTACTAACATTGATAATAACAGTCATTATATAATATTAATACTATTGTTACATTACGATATAGTAATAGGTACTCACTACCCATATATTATACAGTAGATTTTTCAAATTATTATTACCTACTATTATACATTTAATAGACATAATTTACAATTATTATTTTTTGGTAGTTAATATAATGCAATTATTATAGTGATTTTATATATAATTTAAGAACATAAAATAAATTATTATCTTTAAAAATTTAAATATGTATAATTTATATTTTTGTAGTACTTACCTAAATGAAATATTTTATATTTTTTAAATGTTGTGCAGAATGTGTTTAAAATTAAACTTGATAATAATTTTTATCATTATTGTATACATATTATAATATAATATATTATATTATATATATTATAAACATATTTTTAATTTTTTAATTATTTAAAAAAATCATCATTAATTATAAAACACAAAAATATAAATTACAATATAATGAATATCTATCTTTTTTAAGCAGAGCTTGAGTTAGAGATAGAGAGTGTAACAATATTATACTAAAAATAATTAAAGTTTAAATTTATATAAATTATATTCAGTAATATTAGTTATTTAAAAATTAAAGAATATAATTAGAAAATATAAAACAGAGAAATCAGAAATACAAGAGATAACAAAATATTATTTTTTAAACACATTAAATAATTCAAGCCAATAACAATAGAAATACTAAAAATAGGTTATTTTACTTACATTATTAAATTTAATTAAATTTAATGTATCATTGTAGTAATATATTAATAAATAATAGTTTAAACTAATTCTAAAAATAAATACTTATAAACATATAAATATATTATAAATTCAATATATACCAATATGGCAATATAATATATATATATATATATATATTGGTTAGAAAAAAATGTACCTGGATGATATATTAGACTTTTGGAGATTTAATTTTAGATTTTTAACGGAGCGATGAATGTACCTATTGATTTTATATTAATATTGATGTTTTTTTCTTAGTTGGGAAAACATTTTTTATAGTAAAAAAAATACTTTGATCTTCAACTCTGTGAGTGATTTATCGTATGAAATCAGACCAAAAGTAAAAAATTCCGAGTTGTTTTCAATATAAATAATAAGGAAAAATGAAAAAAATGACAAAATATTTACTCAAAACAAGTTATCAACAAAATCAATTTTATTTTTTATTTTTAATTAAAAGATGAATAGCCATTAACTTGAAGTTGTTCACTATTTATTAATATTATCAATTACCAGATATAACAAAATAACTTAAAATGTTGGTTCTTTTTGTGTTTTTTGTATGTATGTAATATAATAATTTCTCCCCAAATTATTTTTAAAACTTTGTTATTAATTAATATTATGTAGAATGATATTTTTTTTTTTAATATTTCAACAAATCTTAAGCTGTTTATGAGAAATTTAAATTTATTTTTCGATAAATATAGTATATTATATATTTGATTAATAAGTTTGAAATGTAATGAAAGATACAATACAAGTTATTTGTTTAGTAATATAAAAATATTATCAGTACAAAAAAAAAAAAAAATTATAGATGTTTTTAATTAAAATCTTAACGAAATTGAATATTTAAACTTAGAAATAAATAGTGGTTTTAGCTATTAAATTGTAGTAACTTTCAATAATTAAAATGTTTTGCTATGATAAGAATATTATCATTTAATATACACATAACTAAATTTTCAAAATATTTAGATAAATTGTTTGCTATTTAAATCTTAAACCTACACATGTGTATCTACATTGTTAACGGTACGACAATATAATGACCTATAAGCTATAACCTATAACTTAATAATAGTTTAAGTAATATTATATGAAATATTATGTCATACATGTGATTTTTTTTTTTTTTTGGTAAAAATTAGTTCATCTTACTGTATTACTAATAGGAAAATAAATTACTAATAAGTAATAACAATACCTATAAATATGTTATAATAAAATAACCATTTGTAAAAATATAAGCTGACGAATGTTTCTACTTAAAATCGTTTTTCGTATGAAATGAATATTACCATTGAAATACAACTTAACAAATTTATTGAATCATTAAAGTGACAATTTCGATTTACACTCGACACCTAATGTTTTGGATTTTATACAATATTTTTGTAAACTATACAATAAAAAACGAAAAATAAAAACTTTAAGTTGAACGCCATACAAAATATCAGAAAGACCCGATTTCGTGCACAATATGTCTATTGGCTAACCTAACCCAACATTTTTTAAAACTTGAAAATAATATAATATATTCCTAATTTATAAACATTAAGAAATAATATATTTTCATCTGTGGATCTATCTAAAATTATGAACATTTCAAAATGTCGTATAATTGGTTTTAATTTATAAAACTTGTGACTTTAATTTCAATGACCTAAAAATTTAATACCTATTATACTACTAAATATTTCACGTTTTAATGTAAATTTAAAACGTATTTCTATAGGTTATAGGAATATTTAACGTTTAAAATTCGATAAGCCGAGAAACATCAAATTTCTTCTATAAATGTCTATGAATTTCAAAAAAAATTATTGTTTTCACATATAATATTTACTATTCGGTATTAATGTTCCGTTTTATAGGTTTCATCATTGACACTAGTTGTACCTTTATGTTTAATATAATTTAAATATTTATTCTATAAATGTGTACGATTCTATTAAACAAGCACTAGGACTAGGCACTATAATTTAATAATGACATTTAGAAATCTCAATTTTGAATAGGTACTGCAGTGGTATTACTTGTTTATCACGTAAAAAATGCATTTTATCGATGAAATAGTGTTTATAAGAAACGACTGAAAACCAGGAACGAATATTAATTTTCAGGAGTTTTATATTAAGTAGATAAACGAGTCGTGTATATTTTAAACGACGGAGTAGAAAACTGTAACCGTTGCACAAGCTATATAATAATGTTATATGTACAAGCAGCTGTGCAATGTTCCCATTACAAAACTACGTACATCTATAATATTCGCGTATATAATTTACAATGCGGGTACAGGTTGTTTCGCTTGGATCCAACTCATTCTACCTATAATTTACTGCAGGCACCACCGTACACGGTATTCTGGAATATATTATAATATATAATGTGACGTATATTAATATCATCGTACCTATATAATAGTATTACTTCGTTTGGTCATGCCGATTTTTATTAAAAATATTGATTTTTCAGGCACCCTCAAAGATTATTTTTAAAACTATTGATTTTGTCATCGTTATACTTGCGGGAAGCGGACTATTAGGAATTTTTTGCATGGTAGTCTGTGCAACAACATATCAATATAATATTATCTAAGATTATTGGGGACGATCGTGATATTGTATCTATTGTTATCTCTATAGTCTATAGCCACAGAAAATATCATAAATAATTTTTCGCTCTTTCACGCAGTTATAAATACATACACGTCACACACACATACTATAAATCGTAAATTTGTAATCTGCGACTCTGCGAGACTTCTTTACCACGACAACGGCAGTCACCGTCACACCATTCGTAGTTCGTACCCGTCATGGGACCCGATGAGGGAAAACCTGACGGATCGCAACCAAAGAACCCCCCCCCCCCCCGTTCCAAATGACCTAACAGAAGACCCGACTAAACCCGTCCGTAGGAATTCGCTCGTACGCAAACGACTCTACTCGTCGGCACACCTCTGACAAACTACAGATACCCGAGAGCGAGTCGAATACGGTAAAAAGACGCGCGCGACGGCGGCCGTCCGGACGAGCCGGGCACAAAAGTAGTGAAGCCGTGAAGGCTGAAAGACGACGTCACAACGACGTGAACGACGACGAGAACGTTGAGAAACGCGGCTGTCGTCGGATGGCAGCACCGGCGGCGGCGACACTAGCCGAACGCGGCCGACGCCGCGTCGGCGTCTCTCTCACCCACCAATCGTTGCACCTCTCTCGCACGCTCGTTCCCAATCCCACATACCCCCACTCGTTCTCTATCCCACTCATTTTATCGCACGCTCATTCCCTGTCCCTCACAGTCGCTCCGTTTCTCGTCACTCTCTCACTCGTCCGCGGTCGTAGGTCCCCTCCACTATTCAAACGAACACAAACACCCCGCGCTCCCTCCGCACCGTACGACGACTTGACGGTCGCCCCACTCCCCACCTCAACTCCCACCACCAAGACCATTCGTTTGAAATATCGCCACACACACACACATATGCACACGCACACACACGCAATGTTATACATGGTTTTTTTGTCCGACCCGTTCCCCCGTTAACGTCGTCAGTACGGTATACGCTGTCGTGACGTGCGTGTCCATGATACGACAAACGCGCACTTGATATTTCGCGATACGGTCGTATTTTGGTTGTGTGCGCGATCGTGACTGTGGATTTATTAATATTAATTTTTTCCCCCCCGCATTAAATCGCAGTAGTTAACAATTGTTTACGCATTTTTTTCTCCCAGCGCCGTTCGCTCCGCCATGAAGTGCGTTGCCGTCGTCGTCTCCGCCGATTTCGCGATGCGTTGCTGACGCGGCCCCTCGAGAGTTCGCGGAAGGAACGCGAGCCAACGCCGTCGGTGCGAGCTGCAGCACACGCACCGCCGACGGTGACGACAGCGCAGTGCACGCGCGACACGCCATGTCGGCCGGACCGTACGGAACTATCATGGACGAGTTGGGTGGCTTCACGGAGGTGCCCATCTCGTACAGGCACATCTCGCGGTTCCAGCCGTACCGAGTGCAACCGTACCAGGCACACGTACAGCCCGTGGCCGCGCGCAAGGTCAAGTCATCGACGGCAGTGGACCGGCGGACGATGGCTGGTGGGTGCCAGTACGACGAAAACCGACCCACGCACGTGCACCGGTTGTACCCCGAAATACTGGCGTTAATCTTCAGCTACCTGGACGTGCCGGACAAGGGCCGTGCCGCTCAGGTGTGCACCGCGTGGCGCGAGGCTGCCTGGTACAAGTCCGTGTGGCGCGGCGTCGAGGCCAAGATCGACATGTGCCGGTCGTCGCATCCCATGTACGAAAGCCTCAAGCAACGTGGCATCAAGCGCATCCAGGTGCTGTCGGTGTCCCGGTACAAGTGTCTGCGCGAAATTGTCCAGAACGTACCCAACCTGGTGTCGCTGAACATGAGCGGCTGTTACCACATCAAGGACGAAGACCTGCACCAAATGTTCCTTGAACACCACCCGAACATAACCGAACTTAACCTGTCGCTGTGCAAACAACTCACGGACGGCGGTCTCATACGCATCGCTGACACGCTGCGTGGCCTCACCCGCCTCGAAATCCAGGGCTGCTCGTACATCACCAACAAGGGTTTCTCGCACATCGCGAGGAAACTCAAGAAACTCAAGTATCTCAACTTACGGTCGTGCTGGCACCTATCTGACGTGGGCCTGTCGCACATTAGTGGCGCCAGCAAGGACTCGACCGACGGAAACGCGCAACTCGAGTTCCTGGGATTACAAGACTGTCAGCACATCACTGATGAGGGCCTCAAGTATGTATCTGAGGGCTTGCGCTCCCTGCGCAGTCTCAACCTTAGCTTCTGTGTCAACATCACCGACACAGGTCTCAATTATGTGTCACGTATGAACACTCTAGACGAGCTGAACTTGAGTGCATGCGACAACATCTCCGATATTGGCATCGGTTACCTGTCCGAAGGTTGTACCAAATTGGGCAGCCTCAATGTGTCGTTCTGTGATAAGATCGGCGACCAGGCACTTCTCCATGTCTCCCATGGATTATATGGCCTGCACACCCTGTCCTTAGGTTCATGCCAAATATCTGATGATGGCATACTGTACATATCGAAATCGCTTCGCAACCTCGAGGTGCTCAATATTGGCCAGTGCAACTCAGTCACTGACAAGGGTCTGGAGCATTTGTCAGATTCGTGTAAACTGTTGCGGTCCATAGATCTATACGGATGCACAAAGATCACCAAAGAAGCCAAAGAGAAGATTCTAAAAATGCCAAACATCAGAAGGGATACAGTCAATGAAGACTTGTGGCAGCTTAGATGACCTAAGGGATATTTTGTTTTTTAACATTTCAATATGTGATATATATTTATAATTTAGGTAAGTTAGTAACATATTATGTTTTGTTGAGAATATCGAGTTCTGCCATCATTTCAATTTGACAACATCTAATTCATATATTATTAGGTATTATTATTATTATTATTATTATTATTATTATTATCATGATTATTAATTATTATTATTATTATTATTTTTACCTATGTTAATAAATATTACATACCTAATTAAAAAATTTGTCATGCTTTCCTGCAGTTTTTATGTTATAATGACTTTATTTTTCTTTATAAATGAAATTCAAGCATTTCACTTAAACTTAGATCATCCAAATCTTGAGTTTATTTAACAAAATGTATCATCACTGACATCACTTTTATTATTTTGAAAAGCTGTAAATCATAAAGTCATTGTTAGTTTAATATTCTCATAGGTCAGGTTCCTTTTCAACTTCATTTAGTTAATTCTGTATTACAAATTGTATAATCGTTATTTCATTATGTTTTTATCTAAATCTTGACCTTCGATAACACTCTCCAAAGCTGACAGATTTTGCAATTAAACCATCCATCGTTGTTGGATTGTCTATTATTATTTTTTTTTTTTTTTTTTTTTTTATTATAGGTACTGTTCATTTTATGTTTGAACTAGGTACCTGACTCATCTTATTTTGTTATAACTCAGATACTAGTTTCACCCTGTTCCGTTCAATTACTTACATTTTATATATCAATGTGATAATTTAGTTTAATGCTCATCAACTAATAAAAATATATATTATATAAATAATATAACAAGGTAGAAATTTACTAAGTTTTTTATCATTATAATAATTTTTTTTTACCCGTTTATCATTATTTTTCTTTGTAATTAAAATTATAACCAATATTTTTGTTTCGTTTACATTTCTATTATTATTATTATTATTATTATTATTTTTTTTTTTTATTATTATATATAAGCTCAACAGAGATCAGACAATCTATATATTTGAACGTACTTATAAAGAAATAAAATTACCAATACATTGTTTAGGTCTCTTTTCTTTTTATATATAATGTTATTTTGTTTAACCGCACGTCCACTATTTGTTGAATAAAAATGCTTTTAATTGTTTGTATAATGTTAAATCTATGAACGATAAAAAAAGAAAAAAAACATTAACTTAAGACTTACCTATGTTTGTTTTTTCGTTGCGAATGAAATTTAGACTAAACGTTTTTTTGCTCAATGTGTGAAGCCAAACGGATTGGTTATTATTATTATTATTATTATTATTATGATTACCTATTATTATTTTTAATTGTGACTTGTGTTCGCGAAAACTATATACATATATGTAGGTAGGTAAAAAATAAAAACAACGTAACATTACGAGCCTTGACATTATTCCTAGTTACCACTCACTAGGTGACCTAGATGGAATCCAGATGATTAAAACACTGTAGACTATTGTCATTATGAAAAAAAAAAATTGTATATAAATATTTTTGTTAAAAAATTGATATATATTTAAGAACAAAAATTATACCTATTAACCATGGTTTTTATTTATATGTTATTTTGTGTTTTATTTTATCCCAAAAATCATCTCAAATGTTATGTTTAGATCTAGAACTTTAGAATATACTGTGCAGAGAACAATAGCTATTACTGGGTTCATAGGTAACCATAAATGGCCGGTTTAGGTAGGTACCGGTACGTTATTTTATCTTTAATTTTAGTTCTGCCAAATGTAGCGAGTTGTCAAGTATAATATTATATTTTATTCAAATAGTTACAAAAAATGTTTGCACTTGTTTTGTTAATCAAAGAATTATTTAATCAAATTATTGAATATTAAGTCTAGTACATAAAAATTAATAATCACGAGAGATTCGTGTTACGCTAATATCATTTTTATAATTTTTTTTTATTATTATTATCGAGCATAAGTTACGGATTATTATTTTTCCGTAAAAAAAAAAAAAAACAACCCTTCATATTATGGAATATGGATCATATTTATATTCAATTAATTATGGTTCGTTCGTTGGTGTTTTTTTTTATACACACCCTGATGGCTGACGTAGCGATAAATTGGGTTGCAGTTATATATTATTGGACACGATTTCTTTTCTCGCATCACAGGTAATTTTTAGAACATCTTTAAAACACAATTGGGTATTTATGTTCAATTATAAAAATGGTATTGTAAAAAATAGGTACATCACAAACGTCTACGATCTGACAAGAAAAACAATCAGACATCAATATGGAATACAACATGTGTTATGTTTTTCGCATTTGAAATATGTATAGTATTTTTTTCATTTTAAGGAAAATATGACCCGTGTCGGGTAACCGAATCGGAGTTATACATATTAGGAATGTCACGGTTCTCGCGATGTTTCTAAAATATAATTCACAGCACTGGTATACTTCTCCAGGCCCTCTTATATATAACGTTAAAAGTTAAAACGTTATGTAGGGGAATATAATAATATAATATAATATGTAACTATAGCTGCAAGAATTCAAAGCAATGGCAAATTTTTTGAATAATTTTCGTGCCTGCCGACGATGACCTTATTCTTTTCAGCTCGTCAATCTACACGTGTTACTATAATGGTCGTGTATGAGTAAAGTATTACAAAATGTGAGTCGTTACAAAACAGCGCTCGAGGATTTACGTTTTTCGATATGAAGTGCAATGACTGTCGATTTCGTTTGAAAATATCACCCCCGTCCGCTGTTTACACGTCCCTTATTATGAATTAAAATATTAGATGTAAAAAGAAGAAGAACAAACAATTATTTTTCAAAACTATTTAGCATCACGCAAACCTTTGTTGTTATTTTAGTTTATTTTTAAAGATTTATTAAATAATAATATATACTTTTATAATATATTATTCTATAATATATAAGCACACTCACATACAACAATAATGGTACTCCTATTATGTGTAATTATAATGATTAAAATAATGGGAGACCGGTGGTGGTAGGTATGTGTGTGTGTGTGTGGCAGGTTGAAACGGTCTTTGTGTAGGGTAGGAATGGGTGGGGGATGGCATGTTGTGGTGGTGGCGGCGGCGGCGGCGGTGAAGTGGTTACCACGGTAGGCTGGAGGGTGGGCGGATAGGGAAGATTATAGTTGCGGTGCAGCTGCTTCTGCCAGCAGGTATGTACGTTTTTCTGTCTGTACCCACCGCCTCCTTGTGTGCTTGTGTGTGTGTGTGTGTGTGTGCGTGTGTGATGTGCGTTTCGTGTTGCACGCCAATTCGGGCGGACCGCTTGTCAACGTTTGACAGGCTCCACCGCCGCCACGGCGTTGCATGTTCGGCGGCTGGTCGTTTTTAGGTACACATAAAATATTGTGTGTGTGCCGAGACCGTGTCGCCGTCCCTACGCACATCGAAAGAGGGGAAACTCGGGGCCACTAGCACCACATATCATTATCGTTGTTGTACGCGAACGGAAAGAAATCCTTACGAGTTGTGCTCCGACCCTCAGCCGTCGTTTCGGCCGTCGCCCTCGGGCCGTACCACCGGAGGGAGAGAAAATAACATACCTGTTTCAGACACAATAACGTAAACACGTTGTAGCGAACTAGGAGAGATTTCTCCGTCTCGCCCGAGTCCTATAGTTAGGTACAACAATATGATATATATAGCCTATTTTACGTGCATACAAGCGTCGCGTAATATGTATAATCCCCGAACGCGCGATAGCAACTGCACTTGCCCCCTTCTCGATCGCAAGTATTAACGCCTAGGCATGTATGAGTCCGCCGTGACTCGGCAGAGTTATTTGTTTTTTCTCTTGGGTGAGAACGATGATTTATTTGTCGACCGTATTTCGTGTGCGGACTGGACGTCGGACCAGCGCGAGGAGGATCTGCAAAATTGTATGATGTCGTATACCAGCTCGCCCCGGTGTTTTACGGTCGTTTTTCATTATTTCTTGAATCGAAAGGGTGTCGCGAACGGATTGCAAGAACACGATGTGGTTTTTCGATCGTCGCGCTACCAAAATCGCGTTGCAACGCCCACGCACAAAACGTCCGTCGTAATATTTATTGTGATAATGTTTTACGTAAGCTAACACCGATTTTTTGCACCGTACCGCGTAAGGTGCTCGTTGCAGTACAGCTTTTGTACGCCGATATTTTCGATATTAGTAGTCTGCGGTGTGCCGGTGTAGCAGTTTACCGCAGACCCGATACGGTCCCGCTACTGCAATATTGTAGGTACCGTGTTAATCGTGTAATAAATTATGTAAAATATATTATATTCTTATGTTGCAGTATTGGTTTGATATTAATTATGTTGTAAGTTTACAGCTATAGGTAAATGATCTCAGGTGTAGCATATACATCGGTTGTTTTGTAACGTCCGAAATGCAGGGGGTACCCCCGAACACGAAAATACGTAACCAATCTATGCGAGTGTCTATACCTCGAATGTCGCGAAAATGTATAAACGAATGTATCCAGTAAATAGCTATAAATAATATATATATATATATACACGTTTATACGGTATACGAGTAACTGGTACAATTATTATAGAAATTGTATTCAATTGAAGGAACACAATATATTGCATTCAAATGCGAAAACACTTGCGTTTATGCCGTACAGTATATCTGTATATTTATAATAGCGTATGACACGAATCGATTCAATTTTTTTCTCGGTATTTAGGTAATCCCTTTTGAATAACAGAATGCGCTTAAAAATACGGATGGTTGTATACAATATGAAAATGACAAAAGATCAAACACGACTTCGCCGCCACCCTTTGCCGAACAGAGACGCTTTTTTTTTCAATCTACTGCAGCTCTATTATTATTTTTTACAACAGTATATTATACGAAATAACTCATTAACAACACTCGACATATTAACAGAATTAATAAGCGCATTTAAAAGCCTATAAATTATTTCATTACGAGTCAACATTTAACTATATAACATTATATATGCTCATTCTTTAGGTATATAGTAATACTTTAAAATACTTGTTTCTTAGCGAATTGGACATATCTATTCTACAATACACCTAATAGACAATTCAAAACATAAACACGCATACCCTGACATTACCGTATACCCAAGAATATCATCCAAGAATAATATCTAAAATTTGATAGATCCTTCTTTTCTTTTTACTTCCTACAACAATTTACAGTCAGTATTAGATTTTACAATTTATTTTACAAAAGATTTTTTGTATCTAATCCTTTAACCAACGATAAGAAAAATTCTTTTGTACAGCGTTATCTAAAAACGGTTAGTGTAAATAAAATGATAAAAAAATGCATTTTACACGGAGTATACACATTAGTCATAGTCCATAGACATACAGTAATAGTATTATAGGCGTGTGATAATAAACATAACGGTGAGACAAAGTTGTTTATTCAGTTAAAACGCTTTAAAATCTCGTGATATTTTATAATATGATAAATATATTATGAAACTTAATTTTAAGTTATATATACGACTTAGTTCTTTATGATCATCATTGATTTTCATTCAACGCCTTTGTATAATTATTATTTTTATTCTGTATGTTAAATCTGTTCTATCAGTGTTTTGAAAATAAATTTAAAATTTTCTGATGAATTAAACCTTACTCAATTACATTCTAAAACTGTTTTAATTAAATTTAATTAATAATAACTAATTATATTATAAGAAATAAACACTTATTTCCATCATATATAACTATAAGGTGTATTATAATAATACTACAATATCTTTGTGAAGTATAAGTAATATTAAATTTAAAGGTGTTAAATAACATATTATATATTTTATTTGTCATTTAGGTATCTTAATTTTATATTGCATTTAACTTTAAAAATTAAAATGATAAATTAACAAAGGATCAACATAATTTTGTTTACGCACACAATTGTTGAGAAATCTATTCTTATTATCATATAGGGGATGTTAAATATTATATTTACTTTGTTTTTTTTAAGTTTATCGATAAAGACATCCAATATTATTAGACAAATATTATCGGAAGCGGAATAAAAGCTTGTTTTATTAATCAACATTCAACTAGTTTTTACTTTTACGTTTACTTTACTATAATATGTATGTAAAATTTAATAAAAATAATTTCTAGAATTATATTAAACTCTATTAGCGATATTACAATATTTTTAAACATATAATATCTAATAATGACAAAAATATATTTTATAATTTTAAATACATAACTAAATAAGCTAAAATTTTATCTATTATGTTTTGATAATTAAAAATATCAGATCACGTCACAAAGAATTCAAATTTTCAATGATTTACTTTAGTCTTTATCATATTATCAAATATCACACTGTTTATATAATTTATTGTTGATTTTTGTATGTATATTTTTTTAGATAAGTTAAAACTTAATATTATTTTTAAATATCATAAATCATAATTTTCCTAGTAAAATTATTAATCAAAAACTTTAAAAACATCAATTGAAATAATATTTATTTTTACTATCAGCGTGTTGATTTTACATTAAAATGACGATAAAATGTCTGCAATATTTATTTTTCATAAAAATTATAGTAAATATTTCGCATAAAAAATATAAATAATAAATTGTGTAATATATTATAAAAACAAATTTGAAAATTTTCCAAGAGTTAATGGAATTCAAAACGACGTTACATCTCTCTTGGGAAATAGTATAAAATCGATACACGAGCTTTTGGAAGCAGATATAGCTGTTATAAACTCTACGATTCATTGCTTGCTTGATGTTTAAAAGTCTGAAAATTTTACTTAGTTCAGATGTGTAAGCTTTTCATATAAAACACTTCATTTTAGTTTTCATTTATATGAATGTATTAAAATGCATTATATTATGTTCTGTAAACGAATGTAATATTAAATTTAAATAACAGAAAACAATTATTCAAGTACACTATTAAAAAGAATTTAATTAAAATCGTACGTGAAGTATTTTCGCTTGTGATTCTATATAAATGTCAATAAAATATAAATTCTTTGATTTAATTTATTTAAATTATTTTCACGATTAATAAAATAAACTAAGTCTTAAATTTGTTCAAATAAGTGCATTCAACAAACTAAATATTATTTTAAATATGTTTAGCAGCATACTATAGTATACAAGCAGATTATAAAATGTATAGTTTTGAAGTTTTAACAAAAAAAAAAAATATATAATTGAATATATTTGATATTTCGTTAATTGAATTTATATTGGCCAATTTGTATTCTATTGTTTATTCAATATTTTACATGCATTTATTATTATTGATTTTCAGTATTAAATAATTGCTGCAAGTTTATATAACCATACAGTAGGTATATAGGTAATATTTGGTACATGTAATTGGCCATTTGGGAACACGAAGGAATGGATTACGATTTATGACTTAATAATATGATGAATATGAAATGGTCCTTCCCAGTTCTTCACATATCCTTTCAAAACTTTTTGTCGAATACTTAGCCATATTATACAGGGTGGCTCAAGGGTTATAAAACAAAAGTAAAATGAATTATCTAAGAATATGATAATACTATGATTATTATATTATATATTTATATATATATATAAATAAATATCATTCTTGTATGATGTAAATATATGAGATGTCACGTCGCCATTTTCATCAATCAGACCTACTTAGCACTTGAGTAAAGTCTTAACTCATAAGCTGATTTCCGTTTGAAATAGGACTAGGTATTCAAAATAATTATTTAATTTAAACAAACAACTATATGGAGGTAGCTGTTTGTATAACTACAACTTTTCAGTCTACTGTAGTTGGTAAACGAACATTATCTACGAAACCAAGTATAGTTGCTCCAGAAAAACTGGCTTCGCGGAAATCCGGAACTGATTATATCTTGTGTGAATATTATAAAATTATTTAAATGGCGTCGTGGAAATAATGTTGCAATAAAAAAAAAAAATAAATAAATAGCCAAAGCAAAAACTACGCTTAAAATGCATATTTGTTTAAAAGTATACTACTACAGTCTACAGTAGACAGTGATATTCGATTCAAATATTCGTCGAAAAAATTTCCATTCGTGCAATAATGTTATATTTTTATAATGTATATAGTTATAGCTTCAAGATGGTCCAAGGTTTGATCTACGGCGTGCTTTTATAAAAGCTTATTCAAATTCAACTTCACTTTGTTCTAATTTTAATGATTCGGATCTGATGATGTACATGCGGTCGTAAATCCGCAATGTCATACTCAACGGCGGCGTTTGTCAAGAGGTACGTTTTGTCGTCGTTTGAAACGTCTTTCCAATAGTCACACCGGAACCGGTCGTCCCAGTCCGGACAACGGTGATGACGATCAGTTGGCATTGCAGCAGGTAGCAGTTCGTTTTGCATTTAACGCATTAGCGTGCAAGGAAATTGGCATTCGTTCCATATCCGGTTCGTGTTTAAAAATATTATTAAAAAATAAGCTACCCGCAATAACAATACTATATATGTATACGTATATATCGTCGTCGTACGACGTTTCTTGCGTGTTGAAAATCTCCAAGTCCGAACCTCATACATAATGTGACGTGGGCCCCAGTGAAAGGGATGTGGAAGGGAAGGGAAGGGATGGCGAAGAGACGGACTCTTTAGAACTAGAATGTCGGTATAAAATTATATTATACAATATGTACATGTGCAGGATATACGAGTCATAAATATATAAATATAATATATATATATATATAAGTATGCGTATACAAAAGGGCTCTAAAGATATGCAATGGGTGGCACCCCGTCGTGTTGGAGGGCTACAGTGCACACTCACACACACACACAGACACACACCCGTTCACGCACACGTGTTTAGTCGGTATAGGGGTTATCAAACGGGCATGCTCACACACAGACGCACTCACACACGCGAGCGCGTTATATTATCGAAACCTACTATTATATCGACCGTGCCGGAGGATTATCAGTCTCTGCCCCCGTTCTCCACCCTATTTTAAGAATTTTTAATGCCCGCACCGAAAAGCGCCTGTACTCCGTCACCGGTTGACCCTTGTGTGTTCAGAGTGGTTCCCAAAATGTGCGATATACTGCACCGATGGTAACAGTCCCCCCCTCCCCTTCAAGGACGACGACGTAACACTAATGACGATGACACTCGTGAGAACGACGCACACGACTGTAATATAGGCTACAATTGTCGTTTAAGTTTATTTCAAGTTTCCCGAGTAGGTGTCTATGTTTTTTTTTCGTATCGTATATTCAAAGGCACCGCAAGACCTTTGAACCGGTTTAATGGAATAGGTTTTTAAAAATATATATTATTATATTATTTAGGTATCTAGTTATTGAACAGTGAAAATATATAGCGTTATTATTATAACTTACGAACAAATCGAACAATACATCTGTATTATATACTACTATAATGTGGGTATAGGTATTATGTGAACTAAAGGATTATAAATGGCCGGTTAAGACGTGAATTGTTGACGGAACATAAAAAGAAAACGGATTAATGTTGACATTTTACAATGGTCTTATACACCTTAAAGTTTTTTTTTCATAGTGAATATTATTGAATTTTTAATCAGATTAAGTATTAGTTTAGTTTTATCTTTTTGTTTGTTTACGATGTTAGTTACAAAATAAAAATATCGTGGTTAGGTACTATATTTTTACAAATAGATCAATGATGAGTTAAAAAATATTTTCAATAATAGTGTATTGAAATTAAAAAAAAAACTTATTACATCAGAATATTTTATATTAATAAATTATAAAGTAATGACGTAATGTACACCAATCAATTTTATTTATTTATTATAAGTTTATATTTTGTAAAACTAAAAAAAGTGTTACATGCCTAAATATTTATTTAAATTTCTCAGTATTATATTTTAATTTACTAGAATATGTTTACTGTAGGTTAAATTAATATAACCTATTTTGTTTTAACAAAAACAAAGATATTTGCAACAACACGTACAATTATGAGACATAAACAATTATTTAAATATTATTAAATAAAAATAAAAATTGTATTTGATTACTTAGTTATGTAATTATGTATTTGTTTTATTTTAATATAAATTTATTATAAAATAAAATTGTGGTAATTACCATAAAACTAATATACAATATAAAAATACAAATTATAACTATTACAAGTACGTGCATTTATTTACTTTGATCCTTAAGAAAAATAATATATTAAGCTGGATGAAGTCTAATATAACTTTTATATTTCGTTGCGTAACTAATAGCAACTTGACAATGATTTAAATCATATCTCGTAACGGATTTTAAATCCGCATATGACATTAGACGGTGTAGGTACTGAGTATTATACATAGTTTTATTTTAAGCTAAAATATACTTAACTAAATATGGATGTGTACTTATAATATTATTCTTTTTTTTTATTAGAAGAGGAAGAAAGTTTTATAAACAAACTTGTGATCAAAGATATGGTTTGAAAAATTCACTTTTATTGTTTCCTAGAATTTTTATATCTATATTTATGTTAAATAATATGGTTGTTCTGTTGTTAAATACTTAAATGTTGTATATGTATAGTATATACGGTATTGTTAGAAGTTACATATAATATATATAAAGATACTAACATTATGCATGTTTTTTTTTTAATCATAAAAACAGTAAAACCGTAGGTAACCTACATACATGTTCAGTTGCATGTTAACAACTGTTATACGTTATAAAATACTACATGTGTATCTGTATATGGTATATAGGTACTTTGATAAATTGCTGGTGCATTTTAATATTTCGCCATATACCTCTCACACAGATATTTGCCATTAATTATCATTTTTTTCACATGTATAGAAATTGTTGTTAAAAAATGATTATTATCAATAATATTTGCATTTTGCAAACACAGGGTAAAAGAACAATATCTTTGTGAATCTTAACTACTTTGCTTTCATTTAATCAACAATCTTGCTTAAAAATTTTAATCTAATATATTAATAGATTTGAAGTATTCTGAGTAAATACTGTATAACAATTAAATATCATAACACTTAGGAAATCATGTATATTTTATTGTTTACCTATAATAGCCATACATAAACAGTAGGTATATACGCGATATAAATTTACTTTACAATGTGAAGTATCATTACCTAACTAGGATTTGTGTATATCTTACAATGATTTTAGATTCTAAATAGAGCGATGAATGGATTAGTTTTACAATGATGTGTGTTTTTTTTTCTATCTGTCATCACTTTTTGAAGCAGTAAAAACTAAAAAATACATTGATTTTTAACTTTGAGAATGGTTTCTGATAGCAAATTGTATCTAGTTGATACATTGATGAGTCAAAAGTAAACATTTTCTATAAATTTTCTTAATCGTTACGAAGGGGGGGGGGAGAAATAATTTAATAAAAGGAAATATTTATGCTATTTAGTTAGTTATATTATACGTATGAGCTTAT
This sequence comes from Melanaphis sacchari, assembly GCF_002803265.2. NCBI lineage: Eukaryota > Metazoa > Arthropoda > Insecta > Hemiptera > Aphididae > Melanaphis > Melanaphis sacchari. Next base: position 2,553,066 of record NW_020271114.1, on the reverse strand, counting down.
AAGGTATAACTAGCATTTATTAGTGATAATACATTTTTGTATAATAAATTAAACTTTATCCTTCTATTGCCTATAAATTAGTTACAATAATAATAGAATCAAGTTTAATAAACTTAATATATTTAGTAAATACATTTATTATCAAAAATGAGCATATGTTATATATTTTAATCTTTGGAAATACATTGCATAATGTTTTAGTTTTGGACTGAAGTAATGCTCTGTAAAACTATTAACAAAATATTTTTATTATAAAAAAAATAAAAATAATATTATTAATTAGTAATTAATAACTACTATGGAAGAATCTGAAAAACAATCTCATCATTCAAAATTAGAGAACACAATATGACTATTGTCAATTAGTATTCAGTTCAATTTTTAAGTTCGAAAAACTTAAAAATTATTAATATACTTAATAAAATATTTCATATTATAAATATATTTTTTCTGATTCTACTCTTAAATCCAAACAAGCATGGTTTTAGTTCTAATTTAATTTTTTAAATATAAAATCCTCTATTTCTATGATCTTTGTTTATAATGTATACCTCATATAATAATAAAAAGTAAGTATATTTAAAGATTTTATAATAAAATATGTAATATAAACTAAATGGTATTATATACTTATCATTTCATTTAAAAAAAGAATTCTATTTAAACCTTATTTACTCGAATATTTGATAATTTACGGAGATAATACAACTAGGTACAGTTTTATTATTATGATTATAGGTGTTTTTTTGTTATACCACTGCAGATCAAGGCACGGCTGTACATAGCAGGTGTCCGAGATGCCAAGAACGTATATCATCTACTTCCTTAGGGGGATCACAATGGGCTCATTTTATGTCTGGTTAACATTTTAGAAAAGTACTGTATGAGGGGTGACTTACATTTTTATATTTTTTCTATATATATGTATATTACGAATCATGTATTTTACACACCATTGTTTTTTTTTTTTTATTATTATTATACATATATGCGTAGGTAAAGTTATTAAATAATTAATACATCGTGCAAATTTATTTATACATTAATGATCAATGAATAAAGTAAATATAAATTTATAGTTTTATGAATAATAAATTATCTGTGAGTGACGAGTAAATTCTTTTAATGTAAAATTATTTTTAAGATTTAATCCGAGTATAAACTGTGTGATATAGTAATATATTACTATAGTTTTGTAGTCGTTAACAGTTTTATAGAATTTCTTTGCAGTATAATAAATGCAATTTAGAAATAATAATTTAACAGATGTATTAATCTACACATAGGTAAATCATTTTATTACTTATTACCTATAGTTATTATTTTATAATTCAATTTTAGTAATATAAAATCGATAATAATCCATTTTAAAGATGTAAACGTGTTGGTATATTAAGTGCTTCCCTATTTTATCAATATATTATGTTTTAATTTTTATACTTTTTCCTCAAAACAGAGAAATAATAACATTTTATAGCAATATAATATATGCAAAATTGTAATAAATAATTCCTAAAAATGAAGTACCAAGTAATATTATATTTTTGATATTAGTATACTATATTATTATTTTGATTTTTTTTTTTAACATGTTTGTAGTATAATATTTCACCACGTTTGATGATTTATCGTTATAATATGATAGAATGCGTACTTCTATATTTTATTTATATTATATATATATACATAATATAAATGTTTAATGTTATTCAGAGTTTTCGTAGTATACGCGCGTTTATAGTTAGAAAATTAAAAATAAACATACCATCGTACTATTTCCAAACCCGTAATCGTATATCTATATGTACAGTGGTGTTATATTAAATATATAAGACACACACTGGAACAGTTGAAGCTGAAAAAGTCAGACGATTAAAATTGTTTACATCGAGAATATGGAAGATCGTAAAATTAACTTTTTCAAGGAGAGTTATGAAGAAGCGTATAATATAATATAATAGTGAAACAGATGTCGATAAAAGTACGTTACTAAAACAAATACAAACGTTTTATCGTGAAAAAATACATATCAAATAGTAATCATAGCTTCTGCCAATTTTTTATTTTATGATTTGAAATATTTCGCAATGTTTTACACTAGAAACGCTATAGTAAAAATAATGTATAATATAGTAGTAGTAGCAGTAGCAGCAGTGAAGAAATCGATAACTCGCTATGAACGTGGAGTCCAAAAGTATTCGTTCTTTTTTTTTTAAGCGGAATGAAATTTTCCAAGACCGACTACGAAAATCTATGCGATTTTTTTGTCTTTTATTTTTGGTCTAACTCGAAGAAACCGAAACACAGCGTTTTTCCGGCGGTGGTATTGGTAGTTTGAGAAATCCATTACGTTGCGCAGCGTTGCATATCGTAAGTTATGCACCTCAATCGGTATTTTAGGCCGACCCGGGCCTGCAACCAGCTAACACAGGAGGAAACAAAAACGGGTTTCCATTCGGTCGATTTGGCCAAGAATAATTGGAAAACGATCGTTTTGTTCTGTTTTTTCCTCCTTCCTCTTTTTCTACACCAGTTTTTCATTTTTCGAACACAAAAGGCAGTACAACGAAAAACATATTTGGACGAAAACCACTGATGGTTACTATGTGGAGGAGTCGGCTGTGTCGGTGATCCGGTTGAAAAACTGTTTTTGTATATGTGTATGGTGAATAGTAAAACAAACACCTGAAATACCGCATGAAGCAATGGCTAGGTCCGGATATTATTTAAACACTGCGTATTATGTACATATATTACACACGAGTTTTGTTCTGTCCGAATTGCATACTTTTAATTTATTTTATATTGTTAGAAAATCTAAACATTGCAAGGACATTCTCCACGATTCCAAGAATCTTTTTTGCAATTTTTTTGATTAAAAGCTTGACAGGAATGTAAAATAATAGATATATATGGTATACTTGGGAGGTTGCCAGGGGGCCTTAATAAGGAAATTATATTCGTTCTCGTGAATGACACTCCTTTTGTGTAAGTTTTTCGAATCAAATTTAATTTTTATACTAAATTTAAGTTGAGTAAACATAAATTTCCATTTGGAATAATTCGTTTCACGTGTCTTAAATATATTTCATGTGATATTTTACAGCTTGTGAAATATTGTTTCGAGTCGTTCGATAAAATGATCTAGAGCAGGGGTCGGCAACCCGCGGCCCGCAGAGCAATTTTTGATGGCCCGCACAAAGGTGGTTAATTTTTATGTTTTACTTTTGTTCAATAACATTTTTCATATAATTTTCAATATTATATAATTCTTTTTCCTTTATAAATAAAATCTAATCTAACCGTTTCATAATAGCAATACAATTATAAGTATTATATCATAATATGTCATTTTTTTTTTTTTAATGTGGCCCTTGATGAACAATTGAAAAAAAAAATGGCCCGTGTGGTTAAAAAGGTTGCCGACCCCTGATCTAGAGAGTTAACAATTGTTCAAATTAACATCAGTTAAAATTATTTATTTTTTTAGTTGAAAATAAATCTTGTTGGTTGATGAATATTGCAATATAATTTTAGTAAAATTATTGTATTTACACTTTGATTTTTGAACCTATTGTTGAGCGAGTAATGACGTATAAGTGTATAACGTATCTTTAGTCGTTACCTATCCGTTTATTACATTTTATATCAATTACTAAAAAGTAATTAATTTTATTTATATTTCATTCTAACAATAATATTTTTTAAATTATTACTGAAGTTTGAACTAACTGTATTAATCAAGTAGGCAGGTAATGTAAAAAAATGATAATTATAAACAAAAACTAATTTTCCTAGTCGTTATTTTATTTTTTTTCTTAAAACAGCTAATAAAATATAGTAGATAATATGTCATATTTATATACGATAGTTTGCTACAATATGCATCTATATGTATTTATACTACTTATAATTTTGGTAGTTTGGTTTTTGACTATTTTTTTAGTATATTCTCTTATATCTTATATATATATATAATTTTGGTTACGCTTATTAACTGTTATGGTATTATATTAAAATGTGGCTTATTTTTTTGGTTAATATAAATACATTTGATTTTTGAATACCTACCCATTTGTTTCTTTATCATAGTAGCATTCATTATCCGTGTGAATTGCCAATAAGTCATAGTGAATACCCTAAACTTATCAATTTATAGTTTATTCGGTTACGCATAGTGCTATATATTGTATATTTGAGAAGTTTCATGAGAACTTATACAGTTATAAATAAGCGTCAAGCGTGTACTGAATTTACATGCCATACTTAACATGGGTAAATCTAAGAATATAGAAAGATACATTCAATTTTTTTTGTTAACTCCAAGCATAATTTAAATTCAATGGTACAGAATTATTTTACTGTTAACATTATGCCTATTAAGTATTATCATGTATAAAACTGTATTCTTATTTTTTTCAATGAGTTTTAAAAGGAATAAATTATAAGCATAAATATTGAATTATACAAAATAGATACGGTTAAACTCTAAAAATTTTACTCCCTAAAAATTACCGAAAACATTATCAATAAGTAATAACTACATCAAACAAATAAAAATTACTCGGTCAGAAACATCATATTATAATAATAAGTACGTAATATATATTATAAATATATTATGTAATATTAAATATTAGTTCATATATATTGTGATAACTGTATTCAAGACGATATTTTATTTTAATATAGTTAAGAAAACTGATTACCTAAAGAGCAGGGCTTGCAAACGTTATAATAACGTTATATTTAACAAAAAACGATTGAAATTTGTAAACGTAATTATAACGGAAAACGATAAACATAAATAATTAAATAACACAAAACAAAACATAACGATTAACAAAATATATGATATAATATCATCAAACCAAACATAACGCAAAACGTTATATAAAGGTATGATATTATTAAAAGAAATAATTAATTTCCAATTATTTAATAATTATAAATTATAAAATATATTAAACATTTTAATTTTAAATAACAATAAACGCAAAATTTGTATAACGTTTTAATTGTGAATAATGTATGACATAATATTTTTTTCAAATGCAAGCCCTGCTAAAAAATGAAAATACTAGTTTTAAATTATAAGTACACTTAAATATATAATAATAATAACATTAAAAATTTAAATTTTATAATATTTTTATATTTTAGAGTTAAAAACAATTTTTTATTCATTACTTCGTTTAGTATATATTAATGTTTTATATAACAGACCTTGTTCAAGGTGATTACATTCAGCACGTTCACTTGTTTCAACGGTCAACCAACGAACGGTTTATATCTGAACATTATAAATTAAAAATACAAAAGGCAAACATTTTAAGTTACACAAAGCATAACATTTAATTATGCTCTAAATAGTTGTCAATAGACTACAGAATTATTAATAAATTAAATAACTGTTTTTGCTTTTATTTATAGCCTACAGGTGTTATTCAATAAAAATGATTGTATTTATCTCTTTGCTGGGCCTATAAACCTACATGGCGTTTTTCGATGTGATTAATTCGTCGCGTTTCTATGCGTTTTTCACTGCATCAGCTATGTACGGGCGTATCCGTTATAGTATTCCGACCCGTAAATTATATACAATCATGGAATAAACGGATCGTTTTCCGTCACCTGTATAGCCAATCCCAATTTCAAAACATGTAAAATTAGGATTTAGAGTTATTAATATTTTGGCGGTCGTCCGGAAAAATTCGGGATGGTCGTCGTACTCCGTCGTGTACACTAAATCAAAATATATAAAAACGATTTAACAATGAATATTGAATCTGTCAGAAAACGCCACGAAATACGTGCTCTGTATAATAAATTGACATTTATTTTTCCTTGCCTTTTCGTTATTTAATTACTATAATTTCTGAACAAGAAAATATTAGAATATAATCTAAATGATCTACATTGATCCGATTTAATTAAAATTTATAGGATTTTATATAGCACATAACACATCGGAAAATATTGAATAATGCATACTTATTTAAAATCATGAAAAAAAATGTATAGCAAGTTTTAATGCTTTATTGATATAATTAAAATTCTTTATTTTTATTTTTATTTAATTTAATTTTTATAGTTAATAATTTCTTTATTTATAAGCATTTTAAAATAAAGTACATAACTAATAAATTATATCAACCAATTATTAATAATTATTGAAGTATTTGTGTTTGTGTTTTCAAGAATATACTTTCATCACCTAAAAAAAAAGTCATTAAGAATTGGGGGATTTATTTAGTAAATTTATTAACAGTAAAACATTGACTATCATACTAAGATATTATATAGGTTATAATATGTATTCATGTATCATAGGTACCTATATGTGTTTTTCGATCTACATTATTTAAGTTTGTATATGCCAACCCCATGAAGCCGTACGCGCTATTGTGCCGACAACACATACGAACTTAAACAATACAGTATACTGTATACAGCAGGTACCTACTTACACTAATTCTATTTTACTTAATATTGTATTATTAAAAATATATAGTTATTAGTTACTTGTATTTTTTGATCATAATTTTTATATTGATTATAATATAATAAATAATACTCGCTATACACATATAAATATATTATATATATTACATAAAATATTCTATCAAAACCAAGTCTTAAAAATTTTACTTGAATAATGAATTGGTAATTGGTTATAACACTTATAACTTTATAAGTAATAAATATGAACAGTATGATGGAATACTATGGTAGTAACATTATTTTTTAAATTATTTTAAAATTTAAGTTTGATAATTTTATATAACATAGATGTAACCTGAAAATCTGAATTATCCTTGGGAAGTATTAGTCCAACCAATTTAGGTATAAGAATTTAAAATTAATATAATTAATAAATGCTGTCTTTAAAAACTGACTGGTTAGAACCCTTAGCATTATGTATCATACAAAGGCCGAAGGGTCATTCACGCTGACCCGTTCTATAGTAGTATTGCCGCTTTGTGTGTTGTGCTCTATTGATCCAGAACAATTCAATGGAAATTTTGTCAGCCATAATCCTAATTCCTAGTTAAAAGTTTAATATCATTCAAATAGATTATAAAATAAATCTAAATAATTTATCTAAAAATGTATTGAATGTAACTATATCTATCATAGTTTATGAATATTGTATAACTGTATTAGTATACAATGCTATAGTTCCTATTGGTTATTAATAATTTATTTTATTTCATTTTAATGGGAGTTAAAAAATATAAAAACACAAAATAAACATTTTATGAGTCGGAGTCGATATATTACATTTTATACATATATTTATTTCAATATTAAAATATATGCTATAATATTTATATATTTTATCATGTTAAGCAAAAAATAGTTTTCTACAATAATATTATCTACACTGATATTTCATAATATATTTTTGATGTCGAAAAATGTATAAAACTAAATGAGTGTGATGTTAAAATATATTTTATCATTTTTGTTTGATTGTTTGGTTATATTGAATAATTTATTAATTATAACATTGTCAACGAATATATTCTACAATGAGATCTTTAAATAGTCCATAAGAATATTAATATTAATGTTTACAAAAATGACGATTTAATATGAATATAGATTATAGTAAAAGTTTGCTATCAATTGTAAGTAGAACAATTTACAAATGTACCAATATCTTAAAACCCACTTTCCTTACGAATTCTATTAAAATATATTTTTCTGTTTAGTTACAGCTATATAATATCTACGGAGAAGTAGTCGTTACATAATAAATAACGAAATATGGGAAACAAATATTAATAAAAAAATATTATTCTAAACAAATTACATTAATTTATACTTTGTTTATGAAAAATAAATATTGTTATATATTTTTCCTACGTTGATAATAGTTCAATATATTTTTTCTATAATTTTACTATATTTTAAAATTACATTGTTATGGTCAGTTTTTGTTTCTTAATAATTACTAATTGTTTTACTTTCTTTGTCTTTAGAACATCTGATTATTGAATTAAAAAACGTTACAAATGATTTGTCAAGTATATTAAATTAAAGTAACACTCGTAAATAGTAATTAAATTCAAAATACTGTTGTAGTTAAAACATCATAATATGAGTATATAATATATAACATGTACCTTTTATTAGTAGTTTTTTAGTTATTATTATATTATGATGCACATACAATATGCAAAAGGTGTTTTCTATTCACACTTAAAAAAAAGAAATATAATTATCTAGGTAATTTACTATTATATTATGATTTAATATTGTTTCTTTCACTTTCCAATAATAATATTGGTTTTCCACCATTATATTTATTATCTAATTTAGGTATAGGTTAGGTACACGCATTTATTAGAATCAAGTTGACATTAAATCTAATATAATATAATTTTCTTGCATTTTTACAAAGGTATAATCAATGGTATTACTAATGTTTAATTATTAGATATTATTAACTATTATATTTACAGAAATGAAATTTTATTTATTCTCAAAATAATTACTTAATATAATATTATTATTGTAAAGTAAATCAAACAGAATTTTACATCAATTAATAATTAAACTTCAAATATATATTTACAATATTTAGGTACTCATATCTAATAGTACAATAATGAATAATGATTTATTATTAGTTATTACAATACCATCCATCTAATGTTACTACAATAATGGTTTATTATTGTTTTATAGTCAGTCGAATTATAATAAATTATATAGAAGGTTTTCCAACCTATTAGCATAGATTGTTTGCGATAGACTGAATAGTCAAATAATAAAAACATTAATCGAAATACAGAATAAATATCTGTGTAGTACTTCTTTATGATTTAAGCATGTCTCAATGTTTGAATATGTAAAAACTAAAAATTGTATAAAATTATAATATTGTAATAAAAACGGAAAAATATTAAAAACTAAACAGTAAATAGTAAATATAGTGGTTTTCTTTGTTGGCTTACAAATTATTTATGAACTATGTCGACAAGGTCTGAAAAATTGGTTCTCAATGTATTTTTATTGTTATGACGTAAGTTAAGACTGTAGAATTGCAAAACGTTTATCTAACGTTGCAGAAAGAGAACTTTGCCACTGACCACAGTTTTCGAAATGTAGATACCCATTTGAAGACGTACAGCGTTTGTATGTAATAGGTAATAGCAGTTAGATATAAATAAGTAATTGTTACTCATGAATTCAAACATTTTATTATCAAAAAATGTACTTTTTGTGTAAAAGTGTGAACTATAGTAAATTGTGAATAAGTAATAACAATGTATCTATCGTCTGATAGTGGTGGTAGTAAATATGTTGAATAGAATACAAAAAGAAACAGAATTTTTATAATTATTCATATCGAATCGGCAAATATTCTCAGTAGTATAATATTATTTTTTGTTAGAACTTTTTTATATTATCGACAATAGAATAAACGAATTTTAATATAATGTAAATAGAATGGTTTTTGTTCTCATACCGTTCCGGGTAAAATAAAGCACTATTTTCTCGTTGACGAAATGTAGTTTTTCTAAGTTTTCGGAAGAACGGAGTAGCGTACTCGGCGTCTTATGTAACTTCTCTCGATAACAATTTTTTTCCCTTTGCGTCATCTATGCGCGCATAATTTCAAGGAAAACCCCATTTTTTCGGCCTCCACGTGTAACGCGATTGCACGTATATTATCCTAATCGTGTTGTGTGTGTGTGTGCCAGCGGTCGAGGACGAATGCTAATGTTATATTGCATTAGAAATTAAAATATATTTTTATATCCGTGGCGCAGTGCAATTATATTTTACAAAAATTGAATGTGTTTCAATAAAACCATCGGAAAAAACGAAAATCGAAAATCGTTTTAAACGCGGCGATTGGACGATAACGAGAAAGAGAGAAATAACGATGCAGTAAATGCAGTATGCACACCGTAAAACACAGCTATAGTATATTATGACGTCTCGTACAACGTAGTGCAACGCGGGTCCACAACGATAATAGTAAAATATAATAATAATAATAATAATAATAATAGTAATAGTAGTAATAGTAAATAGTAATATATAATAATATCATATTATAGCGGAGGAACGTGGTGCGTGTTTGGCGGCGACGGTGAAACGGCAACGTTGCGCGACTGCGTTCCTCGCCCGGTCCGTCGGGAGCGCGCGCTGTTGCCGGGTCGCTCACATGCACACGCCGCCGCGACTCCTTCGACTTGTCAAACTGTCAAGTTTCGGTGGGGCTTCCTAGACGCCGCGCCCGCCGATGGGAATATTGCTGGCGTGGCGTGGCGAGCACCGGTAGGGAGGGAGTCGGCGGCCTGCGGGCTTCGGGTCTTTGATTAACGGAGGGTCTGCCGTTCTGCCGCCGCCGACTGTATACGTGTGTGTGAGTGTGCGTGTGTGCGTGTGTCAGTGTGAATGTGCATTGCGGAGGGGAACGCATGTGTGTCTGTATGTGTCCGCACACACAAAAACGACGCGCCTGCAACACGCACACATGTACACACGAAGTCTGCTCCGTTTGATTGTGGGTGGGGGAGGGTATACAACAGGTTTTGGAAAAAAAAAAAAAAGAATATAATATAATATGTATGTACGTAAAACATAATAATATACGTGTATTTATTATATTTTATGTGGTACACAAATTATGTACAGGTACAAAGATGGAAAAAAATTACTCATCCCGAGATGAAACATGAAAATTATTCTGGTCCAGTTTTTTTTTTTTTTTTTTTGAAAAAAAAAAACTTATATTTTTATAATATTTTAACTGAGCGAGCAACGTAAAACGAGAGGGCCCCATAAAAAATAAAATAAAAATAATACGTGGAATTCCTCCGGAGAAGAGAAGACTAGGTTTATTTTTTATTTTAGTATTTATATTTTTTTTCGTTTTGTTTTACGGGGAGGAGGTGTTTACGAAATGAAAAAGAGGAAATATCTCGGAGGTTTCGGTATCCAGCAAAAATCCAGAGACTTACCGAATAAAAAAAAAAAAAAAATGCAGACGTGTATGCTTAAAATATATTATTTTCAAATCCAAACTAATTTTTAATGTTCGTGTCATACAGTAAGACAGTCAGACATGTACGTTTAAAAAGAATAGACAGTGCTATTAAAAATATTTATAACAATAATTTATTGCTGAATTGAATTTTAAAATTAGTATAATATATTATTAAACAGATTACAAATTAAGTTGAAAATTGATTTTTTAAATTATTTTCAAGTTCACGAGAAGTCGAGAGCATGTGACAAGTATTCAAACGTTAAATTAAATTGCGTGTACATTAAATTAAATTAGAATTAAATTTGCACCTATGTATCAAATAAAAATTAAAAATACTGCACACCATACAAAATAAATTTCTCAGAATAGCTGGAATAGCTTTAAAAGCTTTTGGGTCCATATTTGATACATGCGTGTAATAAGCAACTCAACAACGACACTGGAGTTTAGAATATTGTACTTAGAAATTTGGATCAACTCCATTTCAGGAGTTTTTCAAAATAGAATTGGGGAAAAAAATGAGAAACAGCCAATTGAAACCAATCCTCCCTCAAGATGTCCTGATTTCTCCTTCATCATTTGAATAAATACAATGTTGTATATTTATATATTTATGTAAACTGTACATACTTTTTTGCACTAAATTAAATTTAAAATTACATAACAAAACTTTAATTTATGTTGGAACAATTAAATTAATAAACAAAAAACAATTATGGGTATACGCATATTAAAAATATTTTACCAGCGCCAAAAAATTTACGATCACTTTGCTCGAAGTATATATAACTTAAAGTTATTAACTTATCTAATGTTTCATGCTTATGCAATTGTATATAAAATATATTTTAGTATTAAATAGTACAAGTAAAGCATGTTTAAATCGTATAATATTAATTGTTCAGTCTTTAATTTTAACTTAGAGATTAGAGTACAATAAATAAGCGATAAATAAAATAAAATTAAAAATATAATTTAATAACTATACAAAACATTTTATTATTATTTTAACTTTAATTATTTACTAGCTAAATGTCTAAATTGGATTTTTAATATTTTTAATTTCACATATCTTCCACTACACCTGATACATGGCCTAGCGAGAAATCACTGGAAATAGCCAACAAAAATAGTTAATAGCCTGTTTGTGTTCTTAATTTATAATTAAATGCACGATTGTATTAAAATAAAAATAGTTAAATTTAAAGTATAATATTTAAAAAATGATATGATCAATTTTTACTCGGATCATTTAAAATTTTTACTGTTATAAAGTTAAATAAAACACAAACAACTCTATTATAACTATTACTGTCTACTTACCTGAAGGATTTATTAGCTATTGAGGAAATTACACTTATTTAGGTGGTTTAATTATAAAGATTAATTATGTATAAAAATCAAATATTGAAATATGTTTTTTTATCTTAAAATAAATTTAAAAATAGTTATAAGTAATATTCATAAATAAAATATAGTCAAAGTATTTTTTCCAAATTTCTTTTAAAGACATCTTTCTTTATAGGTATCGCTGTATTTTCTTCATAAAAAGTTTATATTTTACATTACTAAATAATGGAGATTGGAAATCTGTTTGGTAATACAATTATTTTAGTTTGGTTATTGAAAATGGTACTTGGTACTAGTTTTGTTATTTATTTTGGAGTTTTGTTAATATTTGAATACCTACTGCGCTGTGTAATAATTATTTATAATATTGTTCTATTCTGTAGAACTAGATTATAGCAAATATTCAAGCCAAAACTACTACAAAAATCAAATCTATTTTTAACAATTTACTGATAATCTATCCATGTCACAATTAAAAATAATGGGGAAAAACTAACATTAAAACTCAACAGCATTCAAAATCTTATTTTTTTTTTATTGTAATTCAAACGGGAATACCCAAAGAGTTATAAAATATTCATAAAATATTTATATTAGCATTTCTTAACCATGAACTTCTTTTAAAATATGTTGGCTGTTTTAGACTCTATTTAAAGAAAAGTGAAAATTTCGAATTTTTCAATATCTTTTTTTCTATTTATGTTGGCATAATATTTTTTGTCTAAGTCAAAAAGTTTCATACAATTATTAAAGGTTTCTCTGAAGTTGAAATTATAGTAATTACAATATATCAAAAGTTAATCAAAATTTTGACGAAGTAGATCAAATAAACCAAATTTTTAAATTATATTTTTGTTGTTCAAAGTTCATAATTTTTTTAATTTTAATATTCCTTAACTTGTTAACATAGCAATTTAAAAATATTGAAAATTCTAATACTCAGTTTTTTCTATCGAAGTTTAAATTTTGATAAAATTAAATATTTAAACGAGCAATAACAATTTTTGTTATCTACGTAGGTACCTAAATTTATTTAGGAAGTTTAATGATTCATTAATAATGAACAATAACATTAACCGGGTTATTATAATTAATAAAAATGTACTTATACTTAGTGACTGAAAATATTCTTGATGACGTTCTTTTAAATTCCTTTAAGACATTTTTTATAAAAAAAAAATTAAAAAGTGATCATAAGTTTATAATGACTAATGGGTATGTACTATGTATTGAATCTATATTATTATATGCTTGAGATAAGAAATAAAAGACTTCAAGTATTCTCTAGCTGTGGTGAGAAGGACCTTCAACATTTTTATTTAAAATAATTACGAAACTATTTTTCAAACTATACATAACAGCATATATATGAGTTACTAAAATATTATTGTACATTTTTTGACCATATAATATACTGAATAATTAATTATAATTATCTTGTAATAAAATAATAAAATATTTGTTTATTCTATTTACAACTTAGTACAACTAAGGTATACGTCTACAGGATATTTGTAATAACTCTGGTACTATAATATGATAATATGGTATCGTTCATTATTGTATTATTGTTATTACTATTATCTTTAGACACTCTTAATAATAGAGTATAACATATTAACAATCAATGTTATTAATTCTGAGTTAATCAATAAAAAATACGATTACATTTATCAACATATTAATCAACTTTTGAATATTCCGAATAAAACATATAATTTTATAACAATATCTAAGTACTATAGTATTTAAAATATACTAAACTGTTTAATAAAACTATTAAATAAAAAATATCATTAAAAAAATTAAAATATAATAAATTTTATTTGTTATTATTAAAAATATAGTTCATAGTTAAAATTAAACAATACAATTGAATCTTAACATAAGTGTGATATCGAATTACACGACGGAATTTAATATAAATGTTAAAATGTGTATAAATATTCATAAATAACATTTAATTCTCTGCACAGAATTAAAACATAGATTTATACATCATGTTAAAATACTTTTTACATACATTTACCATGTTTAAAGTAGAAATAGAACATATTACTATTATAATAATTCATTTATGAAATGTCGTATAAGAGAATTTATTAGTAAAATAAAGGCTTCTTAGACAACGAATTATACATGCGACTTTTTTTATTTAAGACAATAATGATAAGTTAATGTGTGTTTATTTATTTTTATTTATTAGCAATATGTCTTAAAAGTAAAAAAAAACATAAAATGATGATTTTTACACCTACATTTAGTGTTGTTCGTATACAGAATTTATAATTATTTGATGTTATGATCTATATTGGTGAACTGAACATTGTTTTCTTAATATTTTATGACTTTTTGTAGCTTATGTATGAGATATAATTTATTTTCATCGCCATGTACAAATCTTTAATGTAAATCATACCTAACCTACATTTAAATCTATCATAATTAATATTGGTTAAAAAGAAAAAATGCTTTTTTTCATATTTCAGATTATGTTAATAAAATAATACATTATATTATTGTCAATACCTGTAATGAAGATTCGTTTTATACATTTTGGTAAAATCAACTGTTTTTTCTTTCATATTGATATGATAATAAATTATATTTTGTTTTGTTATATATAGAATATAGACTATTATTTAATGTTAAATTTAAGAACATGTCAATTTTTATTTTATAAATATGTTATGTTATCTTTTGTCCACGTTCATATATGAATGGATGGCGTGCTAAATATTTTGAATTCAATGATAAATCATTAAATACATACAAAAAATGATTTTGAGCAGTGTGCCAGTTTATATCTATTTTTATGGATATTTTCAAATTATTTAATTTTACTCGTATTATGACTAGAAAACGTTATGTGTTTCTGTATAAAATTACTCAGTATTTGCAGTTATTCATTCTTGAAATACAAGAAAAAAAAACAAGTAAAACAAAATCAATCGGATCGAAAACTGCTGTTACGTAAATATTTTTATTTTCCCGTTAGTATTGGGAATTTTCTAGTAACAATTTGATTCAATTTTCTATACCAGAAACTACCCTCGTTGTCTAAGATCGAAGAATTTTAGTATATCAAAAGACGATGACAGACTAAAAAACACTTCATTGTAAAAACATTACCTAATAGATAGGTACATTGTACATTTGTAGATTCGCTTAGTACCTATGTATATACAGATTAAAACAAAATACATTGAAAATGGTATGTAATATACTTATTAATACGTATAAAAACCAATTATCACATTTAATCTTGATTGAATATTAGAAAATAACAAATTATCTATAAATATTTCATAAATAATTATGTCTTATACTTATGTTAGAAGTGTATACTGTAGAGTCTAAATAATAATTATAATAATCTGAAATATTATATAAATAACCTAAAAAATTTAATAGTAATAAAAAATTATTCATATTGTGCATTTTTTTTAGATTAGAATTTAGTATTAAATAAAGTTAAAATAGGATATATAGCCAAATATAACGTTCCAATAGATGTATTTTTTATACTTGATATAAAAAGTCGTTGTAGCGTATTTATGTTTAGTTCAATGACGTTGCAGTCGCTTTCTATACATCAATATCCATAACAGTATTTACTACACTTCAGAGTATTGGTGAATGATCTCGCGCTATGATCTAAACTCAAAATACTATAACGTGCAATAACATTGAATCGTATTTGACAGTTCACATCCACGCGCTGACAAATGTGTAAGTCAGTAAGTCGTATGTTGAATTTTGAACTTTGATGTGACTTGTGATTTGTGAAAGTGACTTTCGACCATATCCACGTGTAGCTTGACAAATTATTGCGATAAATATATTTCATTGAATTGATGTCGAAATGTATAAAGTAGGAAAATATATAAACTATTATCTATGATGTACTATTTAACGTCTAAGTTTGTTTTGTTAATTAAAAACATTATAATTTAATATATTTATTCTAAAATTTTAATTTTAATAAGATTATATTCTTCTTCTATTACTCTATTACTAGTATTACTATTATCACATAAATATATGAAATACTTGGTTCTTTACAAGTTTGTAATAAGATTTAAATATATATTAAAAGCCTTACAAATTAAATATAAAAATGAAATCCTTTACATAATTGTAAAGGAAGATTGTAAAAGATTATATATTAAAGGAATAATTACGATAGTTATATCAACAAGTATGTATAGGTACTCGATTGTTTTTACTTAAAAAAAAAAAAGATAAATTAACATAATTTATATACTTTTTATTATAATGTATTTATCTTCTATGTAAAAGGTATGGTATGTTTGCTTTAGTGTAATTTTTGTATTGGAAATTGATTCTATTGTAGTTGGGGTTACATTCTCAGAATATTGTAAATAATAGCAAAATATATCTTTGTATTTTAGATTCTGAGTGGAGCGATAAATGTATTTATTTTACAGTAATATATGTTCTAAAAGTGTGTTTTACGTCACCTTTAGAAGTAGTAGAAATATTCATTGATTTTTAGTTTTTTTTTTGGCAGTTTCTAATAAAAAATGGACCAAGTTAATATTTCCTGTTAAGTATTTTTCAAAATGATAAGAAAAAACAAACTAAATTTTTATGTAAAACCAGTTTTCAAAAAATGTACATTGTTTTTTCATAATCATTAAAAAATTAATAACTGTAAAGATTTGTTAACCAAATATTTTTTTAGCGTTTATATGATGTAATTTTCAAAATATTTTGATTGTTTTTGTGCTATTTATATATATTTAATATGTTTGACTTTTTAAATTCATTATATCAATTAATTCGCAAACATAATATGCAAGTTATTTTAAAAATATAAATCATTTTTAATTTTAATACCTAAAATTCGAAAATATAATATAAAGTTTTTAAGTAAATATTTAATCTAAATATTAAAAAATATTAATGCACAAGTTTATTTATTGACATATTATATAACTTCAAATTTTGAAATTTTAGCAAAAATAACGATTTTAACTATTTTTTTGAAACTAAACAAATCATACTCATAGAAGCTTGAAAATTTTTACTATACATATATTATTATATTAAAATGGTAGTTTTTAAATTTAAAAAATATTTAGATCAATTTTATGCTCATTATACCGCGAACCTATTCACACTGTTCTATGGTATATCGTTATATTGTTAGCTAGTAATATTATATAAACTAATAAAATAATTATAAATTACTCTATAATATCTACCTTACTACTATTATAGAAATAGAATTATAAAAAAAAATAATATATATTACTGAGAGATATAAAGGATGAAAGTTTTGTCTCATATTGTTTTTTAGTATGCAATGATTGATTTCGTGGTATCATTGAATTTAAATATAATTCATTTACACATCTATTACAGTGATTTACTCAATGACAAGGTACTTACTAAATTAAATTATAGGAGAGAAAATTCTCTGTTTATTTTTTTATTTTTCATGTTATTAGGTATTTATTACGTTCTTTAGAATATTCTCCTTTTTCATTTTCTAAGTACTTATTGTATATTGTTTAATGAATTTAAAACAATTTAAATCAAAAATATTTCTTATAGATATTTAAAACTTGAGTAGTCTAATTCATAAATATATAGTTATTATTATACAATAAATAGGATATTAGGTAGCGCTCGGGTCATAATAATTGCTATACAATCAAACGTTTTTGAAATATCTAACACAAATATTATTCAAAACAATTGTGTTATTCGTATGCTTTTTCCTTTGCGGCACGCCTTCTACAAACACCTATTATGTTATTAGAATTAAATTCTAAACTCACTTATTTAAAATTTATTCAATAAAAGTATGTATTAAACTGAAAAATATCAGATATTTTTGGCCATATTTTGAAGAATCGAGAAAAAGAATAATATACTTTGATAACAATCCTCAAACATTACAAAATTAGCAAAAATATTTTAAATTAAAACTTCTAGTGTAATGAAATACATTTATTTTTTATATACATAATTCGGTACAATTATTTTAGATAAATATGCAAAATATGAAAAAACTAGAAGTCATTGGTCTATTTGACTTGGTGTTATACTATAAAATATTAAGTATTATAGTATTATAAATGTAAACAAGTATTTTGTAAGTAGGCATATTGCTTTAGAAATAATAATTATTATACAAATCAAAGAGGTAAATCATTATATGTATTTAAAAAAAAATATTAAGTATAAATTATAGTTACATTTTATTTCTTTTGTTTTTTCAGATTGATCAATTTTTGGAGAATTTAACTTTCAAGAATTTTAAGAATATTGATTATAAATTTTATTTTGTTCTTGCATACATTTTATTTAAATTGTTCTTACATTGTTTTTTTTTTAAATTAGAAGAACACCATTATTTAAAAATTAAAACTTATTAGAAATAATTTTTTTAATCAAAATATTTTATTTATCACTTTTTGTTTTACTCTGTTTTTTGTATGTAATATTTGTATGTTTATAATTAGTATGTGAATAGTGAACATTATATAGTAAGATAGTTTATTTTAGTTTTTTGTCATTCAGAATAATTTTTTTCAGTTTCTTTTTTCTTTTTGTTTATAATTTAAAAATTTTTCAACTACGAGTATACAGTTTGAGTCTACACTATGCCATTGTCTTGAAAATATTTCATAATACGATGAACACACCTGCCGTCCTCGTACATTTTTTTTTATAGGTGAAAGCATGGTTAGACAAAAAAAATAAAAATTAAATTTATATTTAAATAATAATTTTCATACAGTAAAGAACAGTAAAATAACATTTCAAAAATAAGAAAACAATATAAGATATGTAAGTCGAAATTAAATTTAAGCAGTTATACTTTACATAGTGTATATGCTTATCGAATTTTATAATTATTGATAAAAACTTTTTTTGCAATGTGCACTTTACGTTTAATATACTGTTTATTATTTTTGAATTCGAATTGTTTTTTATACTTGACTTGGCATATATATCTCACACGCGGGTATTGGTCCCGGTGGGAAGCTACCCCTTTTACGGAATTCAGGGTGGTTGATTTTTGAGGGGGGGAACAATTGAACATATATGCGAAATGTGTAGAGGGCGACGATTGCCTAGGCGGGAAAATGACATTTGAGCTCTCATAATAATTCAGAGTACTATACAGAAGGGATCGAAATCGTAGGTACTCTTAAGCATACTAAGGGGTTGGAAAAATTATATATATACGTTCATGGTAAAAATTGGAAAATATATTCGATTGTTTTTCAGTTTCTTATTATTATTAATCTGCTAATTTAAATATTTTTGAAATGTATTTATTATTCATTATATATTTTTACAGTTTAATGTTTATGTTGTAGCAAATAATGGTTGATTACTAAGTTTAGCTATTTTATCAAAGATAATGTTATTTTTTTTTTTAAATATATACATTTATTTCAAATAATATTCCTTTACAGTTATCCAGTTCATATTTTTCGTTTGATACCACATTTTATAAAGACAAAATATAAAAGTCATTTTTGAAGCAAATATATATTATGTACATGATATTCTAGTGTACTTATTATGTGGTCCATTGCTGTTTCAGGGATAGGGCTCATTGAGATCCGATATAAACAGAAAATATCAAACGATCCATAGAATTTTCTGCAAGGGGCTGTTGTAAAATATAAAATAAGAACGTTGGACTTTGGATGGTATACATCGTCTGGTTCGATACTAAAATTACATTTAAAAAGATATTTAGTCCAAAGTCACTGTACCGTTTCACCCAATAGCTAGATGTATTGGTAATTAATGTTCTTTTGAAATAACCGAGGAAATAACATTAATTTTTACTATTAGATGGTTAAAACTAAAAATGATTAGTAATAGACTCCGTTTTTATAATGGATGTATAAAAAAATCTTATGCCTAACGACAGATGATAATCACAGATGCGATTAGATTTAAAACAAAATGTAGTTAATGTAATTATGTTATTTTTGCTATGAATATTTTATTAGATTAACATAATAATTATTATTCATTAATTAGATAGCCATATAACATAAAATTTATTTTATTTTATTGTATTTATACGCGATCGAGTAAATTCAAATTCAAGTGTTTTTTTTTTTTTTTTTTTTTTTATCTGACTTAAATACCATTGCACTTATTTTGTAGTAACATCAACAAATTTTTCGACATTGTAGTCTGCATCAGTAAATTGGACACTCGTCGTCTTCCTGAAATCTAATGATCTAAATTATGAGTAAATACTCAATAACAGATAACATTATTTTCTCAATAATTTGAAAATGTTAAAATTATGACTATACAGCCAATATATTAATGTATACATTTATCTGATTTATAAAGTTAAAGTTATAACATATATATATAATATGTTATAAACATAATTTAATGACTAATGTCCCTATAAGTATTATATTTTTCGACTAGCCAATTTTAAATAATGTCTGAATTAATGGTAATATATACAATGTATTTCATCATATAGATATCTGATGTACGTTTTACCTTGATGCATCATTCTAGGAAAATTCTTATGAAACGGTCAACGGATGACACGGACCGGAAGCGATGAGATTCACAATGCAGAGGATATTCTATAAAGATTTGTTTCACCGAAATGAAATAAACCCACAAAGGGCGACGAGAAAACGGTTTGATGGCGATGCTTTGCTCGCATTGCATAGATCTATAGACTCGCCGAGGATGCGAAAATTATCGTGGTTACCCTTTGTTACCTGTATATAGTTTAAGTTTGTCATAGATCAATCGTATAGAAAAATCGTTGAGATTCGGACGTAAAGAAAAATGGTCGGTGCCTACAATTAGTATTGTCTTTTAAGACTGACCAACAAATAACAATTGTTGTCACTGATTTCTTGTATCGTTATAATTATTATGTGGGCAGTGGTTGATTCAACTGCATTTTAAACTATTCGGTTACCACGTGGTATATAAAATTATGCGATATCCTCATAACCATGATGATATACACGTCAACGATTTGAGGAAAGCACAATCATCGCCTGCTTTTTTTTTTCTGTATCTGTCCTAGCTGCAGCCCCCCTCCCCCCAAATCGGCCATCGTTATTTAGTGACGTTTGATGCGTTGATGTTGTCCGTTAGTATAATATTATAGAATTAAAAAGCTGAACGATGTACAATATGTAATTCCGTACTGATCTTAAACGATTTTTCGCTATGCCAAAAGCTTTTTGTTCTTTCCCCTAGTCGTGTGGTGTATTTTCACGTCGTGCGGTGTGCACATATTTACGAGTATTTTGATGTTGTGCGACTGTTAAACTTTGTATTTTTTTAAATAGGTTTCACAATTTCAGGAACCCACAAACCATATTATACTGACGTGCTTAAAAATTAAAAAAATTACCTTAAGTGTAACGTAAGAGCTTATACGATTATGAATTACCTTAATCGTTTATTCCTCAATTTGTACGGACTTGTTAGCTGCAGTGGTGGCGCTAAGTGAGGGGGCAAGCTGGGACAAGTGCCTTACCCAAATTTGGTTTAGCCCCACTTTTGTCCTACTTGTTTGAGACCAAATGAAAATTTAAATTTCAAGTAACTACTAATAACATTTTCCGTTTATTTCGTTATGTATTTGAGCGAGATTATGTTGTATTATATATTTATATTACCTATTACAGAAATACATCTATTAATCACGCATGTCTTTATTCATATTTTTTTATTTATTCTAAAAGTTAAAATTGTTTTTATTTATCTTTACAATTCCCTAAAGAAAAAACACTGTGTTTAAGTTATGTAGTTGCATATATAAATATGAAAAAAAATAATTTAATTTTGTACTTTTATAAGAAATGTCTGTCATATATGTTTTTAAAAACAATTTGATTTTTAACTAACATTTTTCAATAATCTTTAGTTATTGATAATTATCAACAAAGTATATTTTAAATTGTTAATAAATCCTAGTTTTCAATTTTATTAAAGTAAAAAAGGTAAAAATTAACATACAGAATTTGTTGAATTGACTTATTTTTTACGCAATAAAGATAATTTAAAAATTACGAACTCTTTGTTAAATTTACATTTAAGAAAAGACTAGACTACGTATTATTCTTCTTTAAAATTTAAAAATAAAGTATTAGAATAAAATTGGGATATGTAGATACATAATGTACTAGAATTGATGGATCCCATTATATTTCTCTGATTATTGATTTTTTAATACATTAATACAAATAATAAATTACTTTTTAATCCAAAAAATTTCGTCTAACTGTTATAGTAATTAAATTTAAATTGAATATTACCTATAAAGTGAATCAGGCTTTTTATTTATTTAACAATTGTAATCAATTTTAAGCATTAAAAATTTCACTGTTGAATAAATAGGTATAATAAAAATGGGAGATACCGCAGAAAGGTATAAATTATTAAATGTCGCAATAGAAATTTATAACAACGAATCATATTTCTAGGACATATCAAAATCCTGATAAAGATTTATACATTTAGTGCACGTTCTAATCAAAACCTTTGTCCAAATTACTGCTTTTAACTAGTAAATACAAAAAATAAATTCAAGGAAACTATATTATGTTTACTAAGTTTATCTCGTAAGAAAATTCTTATGGTATTTCTAATATTACGATAACTATGAATAATCAACAAAAAGAGTTACGTGAATAGTGTTAACGCCGTCGATAAATAATAGTTTATAAATATAAAATTAGGTACACTCAAATACGCGGTCATCGTCGCCGATCCATATACACACACACACATATAAAACACAAACACATAATTATTTTTATATTTTAATCGTCGTTGTAAATTATATAATATATTATATTATTATCCAGATACAGACCCACGTTATCTGTTTCTGCCGCGTCGGCTGCGCGAATTTAATTAATTTTATTAATTAGCACGGCCGCTGTGAATTTTTGTCTTATGTCGTACGTCGTTGCATGAAGACCTAACGGCCGTTTTACTGTTTTTTTATTATTATTATATTATTATTATTATTTGCGTGCGCGAATCACAGCTTCTATTATTTATTTATTGTTACCTATGTCCTATACTCGTATATTACATTTTTATACATATTTTGTGTGCGCAAATCGCCACTTTTTGTATTTAGTTAAATATTTTCTATTATTTTTATACTGTGTTCTTTGGTATTGTGTGTGTGTGTGTGTGATTATTATTTATATATAGCTAGGTAGCAGCTGGACAGCAGTGCGCCGAAAATTTGTGAGTTTATTATTATTATTATTATTTATTTATTATTTATTTACATTTTTATGCGGTTAGACCAAAAAGGCTAAATATTATTATTATTTCACATTGCAGTTCTAATAGCTGCCTTTATAAATTGAGCCAAAAGGGCTGTTTATTATTATTATTTATATTGTAGCTCTAATAGCTGGTTATATTATTTTTATATCTACCTATATTATTATTATTATTATATTTTTGTTGTGGCTCTAATAGCTTATATTTTTACTTGTTGGGCCTAAAAGGGCCGTAATTATTATTATATATATCTTATTAGTTATTACCGTAGCATAGAGTTACCATTTATTTTCATTGAGTTACCTATATATTTTGTCCCTAGCTTTAAGTTACACACATACACACAATTACACATCCACCGCACACAAGCATTCAATAGTCTTGCTCGGCAAACCCGTCCACTTCTATTGAATTGCTAAAACACATATACACACATACACAGGTCGGTCGGTGTGTAATCGTACAGGGCGCGAGAAGTATTTGGTGACCGGGACGCGCGTATTTTATAGTTATATGCTCCCGGCTCTTACAAATAGTATTTTCGATTTATTTTAATATTTTCCCTATTCTTCTCAAAAACTTAAAACAGTTAAAATAATTTTCAACAGTAGATAAGTAGTATATATATATATATTAAATAGCTATAAAGGTACTTACTTTAAACAAAACTTCTCTTTTTATCTGCTAAAACTATTAAATATGCCTGACATTATAAATAATTATCTTGTACTAGTACGATTTTATAATAAATGTTGAACTTACTAAAATATATAAAATTATATTTCTATATATATATATTATATACTTAGGTAAAAATACCTTAATCAAGATATGTAACTGTATATAATAATAACTGAAAACAATTGCTTTTGAAAATTTTTTGTATGTCTAATACCTGTGTTTTAGGGAATTCTCAGAAACGTAAAATTCTTTTTCGGAATCGTTCCAGCAAATATCCGAGAGTATCAACCTTTATTCTACTATGCATAGATAGCAAACGAATTCAATGACATTTGCATATGTTCATAGAGTGTATGTTGCAGTCGATTTTCCGGCAATTGCACGTGAGTGCATGTCAGCCAAAACAATTTTGATCAAAATATGTTCGCGTCAATGTGTAATGTAGTTAATCGACGTCGTCTTATTTAAGGGGACCACAGTTGACAATACAATATGATAATAGTCTATCTAACGACCATATACCATACAAAATATATAGTAAATATAATATATATATATATATTATATATATATAAGTATTACACATAGTAATGTGTATTGTTTATGTAATATAAAATACAACATCCACTCCGATGGCTAAACAATTGAAGTTTTTACGATGTATTGCCGTTTGTCTTTTTCGTATTGGTTTTCTTTTCTTACTCTCTCTCTCTCTTTACAATCTCAATCTTGCTTAGTGTTTTTGTCTCTGTTGCGAGTGTGCCTATTTGCTTTCAAGATATCGTATTATACCGACCCCGTGAATATAAGAAAATCAGCCAGAGACGATAAAAACAAACAAATTCAATATCGATATGTTTGCCGCTCTTACGAGTCTTATGATTCAATATTCGACGTGACAATGTTCAGCCAATAACGATGAGACGTTGTGAAAGCGTACACTATAGCATTGAATACTCGGCAGGAGGTATGGGCGTCCGCAGCGATTGTTTGGGGGGAGAGGAGCAACCAATTTTTTTTTTTCGCAAATTAATATTCTAATAATATTATGGTTATTTTTTTAAATAAATGTATATTCGTTGTTTACATAAATAAACTAACAGAAAATAATCAAGAAAATTTACTTGGCTCGTTTACTATTTATAATTTTATTTCTGTATATTATGTTACTGTATTAAATTGCAATAATAACTTTACTAAAATTTTGAACGTATAACAAATTAAAACTTTAAGAATTATTACGCAATAAATTAAATAGTACTACAGATTTCACCGAAAATCGATTTTTTTTTTTTGGTAATAACATACTTTCAAAAAAAATAAACATCAAAAATCATAAATTGAGCACTGATTTGAATACCTACTATTTATGTTTTAAATTGTAATATTACACAGTTTAATTTATACTATTATTATGAGTAATAACCATTGACCTGGCATATTAAACAGTGAATATGTTATATATTCTATAGAAAAAAAGGCAATGGGCAACTGCCACAACTTGACCTCTCTGCGGATACACATTACAGTAGGTATATAACCTAAAACGTCACGTAAAGTATAAATAAGTCATATAGGCCACCTATATACAGGTTTGTATAATAATATAATATAGTGTATACTTCTGTATTTTACCTATAATATGTTTTTACAATAATATGATCTAAACCGATGTAAGGGCTTCAAGCTTAATAAATTCAATTTTACTGCTACATAAAATTTGTTTTATTCATCATTTAATTTTTTAAACGAGGTTAAACTAATTTTTTCTTTAAGAATTTGTTAGATCAATTAATATGATTGATTTTTTTATGAACTTAATTCACACAGAATCCTCTTTCTTACACGAATAAAATTGATCACTGTGTACTTGTGTGTGACGTCAATAGTGTTAGAAGTAATAAAATTAATTCTGACATAAAAAAAATAAAACCAGACTTAACATCTTGCAGTGTAACTAACACCAAAACTCTTAGCATAGGTAAGTGTTAAAGTAATAATATATGTATTAACTGTTATAAAGTCTTAGTTCTGAGCATAGCGATGAATGTATCGATTTAACAATGATGGCTTTTTTTTTTCAATTTACTTTTATACTCAACTTTGAGGGCGGGCTCTGATAAAAAATTGGATATAAATTGTACATTAAAATCAAAATTAAAAATTACCAGTATTTTAAAAGTAAGTTGGGGAAAAAAAAAATTAAAATTAAAGAAAAAACTGAAAATTTTACACAAAAACAGTTTTCAACGAAATCGATTTTGTTTTTTAGATGTAATTAAAAAACAAATAATCTTAAATACTTAAAATTTTTATAAAATATATTGTCGTTTTCTAAACATAGCATTATTTTTAAAATATTTTCACTTATTTTGAGCTTTTACAGATATTAAAAATTTTTTTTTTAATGTCCATAAAAAAATTCTTCACAATTTATAATGCTTGTAAATTTAATATAAAGTTCCTCATAAGTTTTTATTTGTTAATTAAAAAATATCGAAAATACATAGTCATAATATTATTTATAGGCATTTAAATTCATAATTTGTGAAAATTTTTCTGCACTTTGTCAAGAAGTAAAGCTTACAGACAATTTAATACAAGATCCCACATAATTTTATCTTTTAACTTTCAAAATATTTGAAATGCATAAGCACAATTTATTTTTGTAAGCATTTAAAGTTAAAATGTTGACGAGATTCGTCGAAATCGTGACAAAATTATTTTGTAGTTGAAAATGTAGATACATTTTACACACTTATACTATATCATGGTATATTATATGGATATAAACAGTTGGTAAGCAGTATGTATTTTAAATATTAGAGTAAAATTCGAGGACCTGTAGACTGTAAAATAAATGGTATCTCACGCTGTGTAGAACTTTTGAAAGTGATATAGATATTATAAAAATAATATTAAATGATTATTGTAGTCCAGAATTTTACAAACGATAAATCTTAGGAAAAAAAAATTATTATAGTAAATCTTTATCCATGAAAATAATACATTATAATAATTAATAAATACATTTTCCAAATCAAGTATGATTAAAATTAAAATTAGAAATTTTATTTGAAAATAGATCTATGTATTAAATTTTAATTTATTTGATTAATAAATGTACCTATACAATTATAAATTATATAAATATATATACTATTGTGATATTTGATGATATAACAATGTATATATTTGTTTAAATGTTAGGAAAATTAAATGTAGCATTATTGAAGTATTAGATATATTTAACTATAATTACGTATGTTGTAAATGATTTTTAATAACGAATATTTTTGAATGTTGTCTTATGCAATTTTTGATACTACGGTAGTCAATCATACACAATAAATAATATTACACGTATAATAATTTTCTATTTTTATTTTATATTACGTTCAAATTTTGTTCATAATCATTTTTATAATTCAATTTTTATTAAGTATTAAAATTAAATATTATTAAAATGTAATAAATGCATTTTATACCTACTACAATAGTTCTAAATTTATAATTTTATATCATAATTAGTATTATATATATTATAAAATAAAGTATGAACAATTTTCAAATACTTAATAATAATTTCACTTTAACGTATATGATTTGATTATTTCGTTTTTTAACATGATTTTTTATATTTATTTGGATTTGACTTTAATATTATGTAGTATATCTTAAAATTTATGATTTCTCATTTGTAAAACTCCATTTTATTTACAATAATCATTTAGGATTTAACCAAATTAATTTATATTGTAACTTACAAATCATTAAGATCAATTGATAAAAGTTTGAAATTCTAGGATTTATTAGTTTAAGTTTAACCCATGTTTTCCGGTATTCGTACTTTTACCATAACATATTCTTACAGACCATTCATTTATGCAATATTGGTTATATAAGTATATAATATATTAATATCTAGTTAATATATTACCTATCATTATCATAAATATTATTATTATCATTATCATTATTATTATAGACATTATAAATTTGATTAGTATAATAGTATATTAATTGTTTTTAAAATAAAAATTATGTAACTGTCTACATTTTCGCAGATATCTTTTACAAAAATGGTCACTAGTGTATTCATATTGTGTAGGTATTTGCACTGTGACTTTTTTGGCCAACGTAAATATTATTGGTATACTGCAATTCTATTGCAAGTCTGCAGAAAAGTTAATTACCTATTTAATATGTTTTATTTACATAGTATAAGCATTGTGTAATTAAATTTATACTTCATAGACAATAATAGTAATACTAGAACGCGGATATTTATTTTTATGATTTTAATTTACTTAGGAATTTTAATAACTTTAGTTGGGCACAGAGTTATTATTTCTGAAAATTAATCTAAGTTTAGTGAACGTTTTTATTAAACTAGAATAAAACAATTTAAGTATATAACTTTTTACCCGATGTGAATTGTTATAAATATATATTAATCTATTTGAAATCAATAAATGATTTTTTTTACTATGATTATGTTGAACAATAGTTTATCAAAGAATTTAATATTACTACAAATAAATCAAAATATATTATACCGGTTATTTATATATAGTAATACTCGATAGCTTTTCTATCATTTTTGTAAATTTGAAAGTATTGAAACATAGTTCTTATTTTTAATATATTTATAAAACACTTGTTGTAGCTCATTTTTATTATTGTATTATAGTTATATTTATATAGTTTAGAGTATGTATTAATTCACGTATTGCTAAGTTATAAAGAAGTTTCAAATAACATGTTTATTTATTAGATTAGTTTTCCAATAAAGTTGTATTTGTTCAGATTTTTGTAAAGCTTAATAAAGTAAATTGAAAAATATGTTCTATTAAAATCAATTTGTAAATAATTTCAGGTATGATAATTGCAAGTTAAAAAAAATATTTATTTATCGATTTAAATTTATTAAATATTTTATAATAGTCTCATGAACCACATTTTAAAATTAGAATAGTTAAAATGTTTTTATTTTATCTCAATAGGTTTTAAATAGTATATTTGTACAGTGTACACATATCAAAATACGTATGTGTAGGTACTTATTAAATGTTCGTATGTTAGTTTATAGCGTTAAAAATATAATTTGAGGAACAGATAAGACAAAGCTCTTGAGACTTGAACTTTCATAGTTGTAAATATACAATAAGTAAAAATATTATTTTTCTAGTAGTTCAAAAAATCGATTGGATAGTAAATAAACTATATACTCGTACTTTAATATTATTTGTTATCAATTGTTAGGACGCATTATGAATATTTTTTTTAAAGTCACTTAAAATATGCCGACGCGCACATTTGAGGTTTTCCAATTGAAATCACATAAAACAATTCTCTTTTAAGTAAATCAACAACAATACAATATAAACGTGCATTTTCGCTTCAATTGTCAATGTTTACTTTACATTATTTTGAGGAATATATGCGTGTGCCGTAATATTTTTGTATTTCTCTTTTAAGTTTTCTACAGTATATACCATAATATATGTTATATAGAAATTATGTATTATGCATATTGCATAATATGTAAGAATATTATAATGTACAGCTTAGAACAGGCATATTTATTAAAATTAAAATTTCACTCTTTACTAAGCAAATATTTAATTATAGTCAAATCGCTGCATGGTCTTGCCTATAAATTAATGGTACTGTAAACTTATTTATTTTTTTAAATACCACTGCAATACGATGCTTTTGCATACGTTATTACGTAAATTGTTTTGTTTTTACGCCTTTGAATGTAATTTCTCCCCCCTTATTTCATCCCCTATTTCAAGCGCATTCGTATTCTATACTTTTATACTTGGCAGGAGTTTACTTCCACTAAGACACCCTTTTTTCTGAATAAGCCCACGAATAACCATTAAAGACGCCTCGTTCATTTTTAGTACAATGTCAAGTCAAAAGAATCTAAATGTGAATTTTGAATTTAAATTTGAATATATTTATATTTTCCTCTTGTCTTCTATGAACATTTATTTAATCCACAGGGATCTAATAAAGTTTATTTATTTTTATTTTTTCATTTCGAAAAAATATTAATTCTTGACAAGGAAATTATCTGTAGGACTCATTGTTATATTATCACGTAATTAGTAAATACTATGAAGTTATTGATAGATAATCATATTTTTTATAAACAATAACAGTTAGATAAAAATCAATTCTTACCATGAAAATTATAATAATTGTTTGATATGATATTAGATTATACGAATAATATGATATTTATTTTTAAGCTTTTTAGTCTCTTATTATTACATAAATCAATTAAACTTATTTATTAAATGAATATTTCTAACTACTGTAGTTCAATAACATTCATTTTTTATGTCTTACATTTATATGTTATATGTACCTACATGTTGTGAATGTAATAGCGGTTATTACTGTAATGATATGCTCACACATCATAATTTATTGTATATTTTATCATTTCGTTAAATAAAGTAACGGTCAAGTTGTCGCACGCAGATAGCCTTCAATAAAAACCTATAATCCCTATTGATCACTGACGAGAGAGACGATCTACATTGTTTGGCCATGTGGGAACCCAAACGCTATTGTGACCATATGGCACAAAGCGTTTGACCTATTTTCGTGTGCCGCCAAAGACAAGGGATGGTCCAATGAGGCTCTCTGTCATCGGGGACCCTGGCTGTCTTGATCACGTCGTCTTCTCTAGTCAGTGCATGAGCACTAGCCAAACCATCGAGTGCATGAGCACCAGCCAAACTATCGAGTGCATGAGCACCAACAAAATTGCAGTGCAGGCGCATCATAAAAACGAGCAGGAGCTCTTCCCAAGACACATCACACACCCTACAACTCAAGACTGCGGGCGACAGCTGGACTTCTTTCTTTTTCTAAGATAAAATCAGTGTTGTTTTTCTTATTTAAATTTAAGTTTTCCTTAAGTCATATCGCAACTTGTATTATCTTGTCTTATATCTTTCTCTGAGGATCGTACTACAGGTATACACCGCGGCGAACCAGGTAAGGTGCATGCCCTATATACTTATTGTCAGTACGAAATATTTTGCTATTTAATTTACATACGGTGTATTTGATCATATTCTCGAAACACGATCTCGAGAACCCTCCGAAGAACAGGAGGAAGGTAATAACGCAAGAACAAGTACATTCAATATTTATTAATACCGGACTTACATACAAGGCTTGTGTCCCTTGTGTCAGTCCGGCCACGTCATACTCATAACAAATACCCTTTTATAATAATTTTGAATATCTTACATCTTTTTATTTTAATTTCTCTTATTTTTGTGTTATTACATTACTAATTAGTAATAAGTAATAACATAGACGTTGAGCTCTTTGATCAAAATTGTTTTCTATTTAAATTTCTATAAATACGTATAGCTAAAGTAATAACAAATTATATATTTACATAATAATTTCTATGGCCAAATTTTAAGTATGTAAGTTTTTAAATTTCATGTTATTAGATTTACTAATTATTGGGTTAGAATTTAACTTAGAATACTGTTATTTCAACTAATCAGCAATGTCATGTTCATTTATCGAAACAATAATATTATATTTTGTTTTTATATTAATACGTCTGTTAGTTTCTTCATTTTATATTTAATGATAGTTATTGTAACTCGTATTGAAATAAAATATTAATCTTAATAATTAAAATTAATTAATTTTGAAAATTATTTTATATTTATAAATTTACCACAATTTTAGAAATATTCCGCCATTGTTTAAATCTATCAAAAAATAAATTTCTTGTAAAAATGTAAAAAAAAAATTATTTAAATTTTATTCTAAATAATATCTAAATCTAGTATCTTGAAATTTTAAATAAAAGCTACTTAGAAAAAATTTCTTCAAAAAAGTATGATAAAAGAAGCCACTGTTGTCGGTTTAGTTAATATTTAGTTGTATTTTTAACAATATACATATTCAGTTGAAACTGCTTAATATTCCATTTATGTGACTACGTAATTTGGTCTTGTTAACCAATTGGTGAGTTTAATAAAACATAATAAATCAACGTTGGAAGTTTAGCTGAGACATAGGATTTTTTGCATATTAACCGATATTACGTGTTGATTGATGATGTACTAAACGATTTCTATATAAATATGATAACTATAATTGGTTTTCTTTTTATATATTTTGTATCTATAATATTTAGTAGACACGGTGACAGGGGAGGTTGGACATTTAGAATTATATTTACAGGCTTATAGCTGAATTCTGTTCGATGATACACTTGATTGAGTCGAATAAAACAAGTATACTCTGTCTTCTAGCGAGAGAGCACGGTTAGGTTAGACGAAAATCGTTTTTTTTGCACGTTCCTTAGCGATACCGTACCACAGTAGAATCTTGGTACTCATGTGAGAATGAACAGAGTGGTGTATTTCTAGCAGGACGAGTATAGCCAGTATCTATAGGTGATGTTGGATTTTCCTATTTTTATCATTATAGGTATTGTTTTTCAGACTCAATAAGGTAATTTGTCGAGTCAATATAATAGATGTACACTTGGGGATCTACTGGACTTAAACGCTATACATTTCTTACGTAATTTTTGATAGAAAATTCGATTTACTACAACTCACTTTAGTTTATTTTATATTTATTAATCAGCGCTATTTTTATATTCAATTTAATGAACTGTTTTTTCCTGTAGGTATTCATAGTAAAACACGTATAATAGAAATAATTGTAATTGTACGTATCTACGTTTATAGATTATTATTATATTATTAATGTTATAATATGATGAACAAAATAATCTTGAAAAACATCTTTGCACCAATCTACACCCACACTTTCATAAAAGCACATGTAGTTGCATTCTTTGGTCATTGATCACCCAATTGGATGCCACTGATTTTACAGGTTTTTAACCTATCATAATATTTCAATAATTTATGATAAATCTCAATAAAAGTGATTGGCCAACTATCATATTATGTTATTTTCATTACTATAATTATTTAATTTTATTGTCAGAATAATATTTAATGAAAATTAAAATGTTAAAGCGAAGCAATTAAGCAAGTGTTATAAAAAATAATCGAAAACAAGTTAAAAGTAGATACAAACATTTAAAAACCATATAACATTTCAAAGAAGAAATTAAGTACAATACATGATCAAACAAATTTTGATTAAAATGTTGTAGTTATGTTTAAACGTTCACTGGAACTTATTAAAATGAAAGGGAAGAGTGTAAAAAAGTAAGCAAAATTTGTAATTTCTTAGTTTTATAAGTATAGTTATTTAATAATTTGTATTACGTTATTTTATGTTAATTCTGTCGTTCTCAGTTTTATTTTAGATTTTAAAATACATCTGAAAAATTTTGAGAATATATTTAGATTTAAAAAGAGTTGTACCCGATCAGGAAATCATATTTGTTGCCCTTGCGACAACCCGTTTCTGGATAATAATTTAGCGTGCTTGCAAAACAGGGCATGGTTTATTGTCTTAACAGTACTATCAGTGTGATTCGCTCTAAAGTCGAAACCCTGTTCGATTCACAGAAACTGAAATACGGAATAGTATCGATTTAAATATTACAATAATAATACGCTACCCAGCACCCTATATGTGCGAGTGTGCGGCGTATTCGATCTGATAAACTATTGCGATAATAACGCAATGCAAGTAATGTAAAAACTGCTGGTTAGGTATTGGCGGAATCACAATACGGGAACCGTTTTCAAACAAGTGCAATACAATATATAATATTATATACGGTAGTCGATTTCGGAAAATTGGTTTTGAGATCTTCGTGATGATGAAAAATAAAACCGTTTGGGGTGAACAATTTTATTACGCGTTCACACACTGCTGGCGGCGAGAAAACGCCGTACAGACGGGAAAAAAAAAACAACGTAATCGTTGAATTGGAAAAGAAATCCTTCGTGTAACACACTTTATAGTACATACGCCGAGGACCGTGTGTCGGCGCACACGCGGACACAGTATTAATGATTTTTGTTTCGGTTTCTACTCTTTTTTTTTTTCTCGTATGCAGACAAATAGACAATGTACTACGCCACTACGATACTGTATAGGTACGGGTACGCGATATTATGTTATATAATATATATATATATATATATATGTACGCGCGCGCACACACACACAGAATCGTCGACTCTAACACCATCACTTCCTTTGCTTTGTACTCGGACTCATATATAACATTCTTGAATACGCGCACCTACCTGCAACACCCGAAATGCATACGAGTGTGTGTGTGTGTGTGTGTACGCGTATTATGCAGTGTCCGCGACCAATTCAATATTATAATAATGATATATGATTGAAGACACCACCCCCGCACGACACCGCAGTCGGGTCTTTTTGTGTGATTTTTGCACGAAAAACGCATCGTCGGCCCCATTATGCGGAGTACAAGAAAAGAGAGGACGGAGACGACGATAATAATGTAATATATTATAATAATATAATGGTGCGGCGGTGTAGGACGTGTGTACGTTGGCTGGCAGATAATATATAATATACCCCAAATGCACACAATAATAAACGAGACGACGCGACCCTGCTGCTGCAGCCAGTCGCCGTCATCGTGGGAAAGCAAAATGCAGGACACGTAACATACGGGTGGAAAAAAATCGAAATAAAAATCGTTTAATTTTTTAACTTTATTCATATGAACACAATTCCATATTTTTATGATATAACAATGATTCATAAAATTTTAACCATAACATATAATATTTAACATAATCGCACATAGTCTCCCTACTATAATACCTATATAATATTTTGTATAATATAATATTGTATATAATTATTATTGGTTGTTTTTTTTTTTTGCTGTAAGTCCCAAACGCGCGCGTCTCCCACTGTGGTTATTTCTATAATATTATCCCGATACACACGAACGGCCGATGCGCAATACGAGATGGATTTTTCTATTGCAAACAAATTGTTTTGTGGCTTTTGCGTTAGGCAATAAACGGATAACAGAACCGTGCGCGGACGC
This sequence comes from Melanaphis sacchari, assembly GCF_002803265.2. Classification (NCBI taxonomy): domain Eukaryota; kingdom Metazoa; phylum Arthropoda; class Insecta; order Hemiptera; family Aphididae; genus Melanaphis; species Melanaphis sacchari. The sequence goes on along the minus strand of NW_020271114.1, from coordinate 2,517,694 downwards.
CCGCTGCACTCATCGGCGGATAACTATCATCTCACCTACGTAAATATTGCTTGCATGTGAGTGCGTGTTTGAAACTGAGCGAACGTGTATCATGTGTGTTGGTCTAAATGTTATCGCTATACGTCTGTAACCTACGAAAAAAAAAAAGAAGCCTCACGACGATTCTATAACAACTATAAATATATGTATAATGCATATAATATAAACGTTTCAATACACATCTGTTTATTCGTGCTGGTACGACAAAACGACACTATATATATTATTATTATAGGTGGACAAATTAAAAAAAAAAATACAAACAATTGATTGAATATGAATTACACTTTTTTGAATTTTTTATTTATTTATTTATTTTTTTTTGTAGAACACGATAGTAGGAAAAAAAGGCCAAGCGATGAAATATTATACTCGAATGAATCTGTGTATGACAAAGTCGGGAGTGTTTTTACGCGATAAGTTAGTATTATATTTTATTATATATTTTTAATTATATTCATTAAGCTAACCGTATTATTTATAGTATTAGAAATAGTTTTAATAATTTGCATACAAAATTATTCTTAACATTGTGGCTTATGTATCATAATAATATATTATTTTGTGCTTGTTTTTGTTTAAAAAAAAAAAAAAATGTATTCGATTTAGTTTAGCGAAAAACAGCAACAATTTTTAATAATTAATATAATTTTTATTTTTATTTACAGTCCTTAAACGCACAAATAGATTGTATAATAAAAGATAACGATCTGCACGTGTAAAATTATAAAAAGAAACGATCAAGTGTATGACTATTAGCAGCTTCCACGAGTCCTTCGTTAAGTATATCAATGTCAACGTCCAAATTTATAAACTCAATAATATCAACGAATTCATAATAACATTATTAAACAGACGATTAAAATACGGTGAAACGTAGGAAACATCATATAATTCGTGAACATTTCCCTTAAAAAAGAACCGTTTCAATATTGAGTATAGATGTCTTCGCGAGGGACGTTTTTTTGCGCAAATCGCGGGCAAGTAAGTTTTACAGGTATTATAAAATATGTATATAAGTATAACCGTTAGTCGATTTTTTGCACGACCTAATCGCCATAACAATATTAAAAATTAATTGTTTTTCGGTAAAAAAAAAAAAAAAAAATAATAACACGGAGAAAAATCGCGACCGATAAAAATCATTTTTCACTTAATGGCTATAGTAATAATTTGTCTGAAACACGGTTCGTTACGGTCGAGAATCAAAACGCACGTTAATAAATATTATTAAACATAATTTTAACTTTTTTTCGAAAGTGATGCACAGTGAAAAATAGAAAAAAAGTATAAAAAAAAAATATACATAATATTATATACTAGTATTTGATAAAATAGTTAAATTCTAAAAAGTATTATATTTAAGTAGACATTTAAAAATTATAATTATACATAGGAACTAATGCGGGACAGGTTTATAATTTTTGGATAGACTAGTCCGAAATTAGGTAGGAAAACAAAAACAGTTTATCAACCAAACCTAATACTCATACTAGACTAACCTAAACGACAACATTATAATTCATAACAATTACATAAATTTTAATAATTGTTGCTTTTCGCATTCGCTGTCTCTTGGAGGAGTTCAATGGCCGTTTCGGTCTGAAACAAAAAATAATATATACTTAAGGTACATATACAGTTTTTTTGGTAAAGCAAACGCGTCAAACAGGTACATATTATTATTTTTGCTCTGTTTTTATTTAAACTCACTTCTTCGTGTAGACGTTTTATCAGTCGGGCCTTGTCGGCTTTCAACTGGTCGATCACATCAGTCTGTTTGGCCGTATAGTGACGTATATCATTGAATTCTAATAGCGCTAGATGTGCATCTTTTTCGCTTATGGCCGATTCCAAGGCTTCTTGTCTGAAAAATGACAATTTTAAATATATATAATATAAGATATTTAGAATTTAGACGAAACCTAATAAGAAGGTCATTTTTAAACACGTGTGTGCTTTAACAGAGCCAATCCAGTTATAAAGGTGTTTTATTCACTTAAATAGAAGTATAATAATACTATAAATACGCATTATAGTAATTGTAAATTCTACCTGAGGAAATATATAGGTAAAAAAGGGATTTGTGAATTCCTCCCAGAAAAAATAAATACTTTTTTTCAATCGAGATAGATAATCAAACATTAGGATTATTAGTAAAATATAAAATCGAAGTCTCAGTTATTAGACATTGGATAATAAAATATTTTGAATTAGTTTTTTAAAGCCCCAGATGATTTTTCATTACTTTAAAATAGTTTTAAGACAAATTACCATAGAATAACACAATTTACAGATTATTTATTAAATAATTATACAATAAATGACGTAGTTTTTCCTCAAAATATATGAGCTACTGCTATAGAAAATTTAAACCGAACAGCAAAAACTTGAGAGCTATTTCATTCTCATAAATATAGAGATTAAAAAAAAATATGTGTATAATATGCAAAATATATTTAGAAAATATAAAAATAACGAAATATCTATGCACGATTATACAGGAAAAGTAGCTTATTATTTTGATTTATGAGAATTAAAAAAATAAATAATAGTATAGAAATGATTTAATTTTAGTGATTTTAAATTTAGATTTTAAATGATTATATTTTTATTTGTCTTAATTGTTTTTATTATTATTTAATTAAACACAGACACAACTATTATTACGATTCTTACGATTTTTATTAACTATATATTAGTTATATGTGATAATAATTATTGACTTAATATTGTGAAATATATGTATTTGTTTTAAATTTTAATATTTATAATGATTAACCTATGTTATGAGTTATTACTATTATTATTATTATCGATATGAATGTGATACATTTACAAATTTTCACATCAATAATAAATAATAAATGTATTATTTTAAGAACTACAAAACTATTATTTTGTGGAAAATACACGATTGAAAAACACAAAAAAATAAATTAACTTTAAACTTTTGAAATCTGTTTATGAGAACTTATTACATATACATAAATTGCGTTAATTAATTATAGAATTTCTGGGCAGAATTTACACGGATTCAATTAATATTATAGAGTGTATGAATCTTACGCGGTGTATTCAAAAGTATTATTGTAAGAAAATACAAATGAGGTACCTATACAGAGACATGTATCTAATAGGCAATAGCTCACAAAATTAATGACTTCTAGCAAGGGCATATTAAAGCTAATATCACTATATTATTATATTCGTAAAAACAAAACTTCCCAATCAGCTGGCGTTTAACAACAGATAATTTATCTACCCCGATGCGGCCACCACATGAATAAATTATGATGATCATGACACTTATAAATAATTTATCATTTTTTTTTTTTTTTTTTAATCGCGGATAATATCGACCGACGATGGCATGTGTATAATAACAATAATAATATCATGTGTTTTTCTCACAACCCGAATGCTAAAAAAATATTCGTCATCTGCAAGGTCTACCGCCGGGCCGTCCGCGTATTCGGCCGAGTTGCATTATTTTTGACAGTACGTATTAGGTGCGTACGGCAACTATATTATTATTATTATTATATTTTATTGTAACACTCTATTGTCGTGTCGCAGCACGCGATCGTTGGAGATACGTGGCCGCCGAACAATGGCGAAGGGTCACGGTTACAGAATATTCCGGACATTCCGTCACCACACGTCCGACTTACGTTACTTCTCTTATTATTTTTCGAGATTTACCGATAAGGTCGACGAGTGTGTTGCACAGTCGCACCACGACGGACTGCATGCAGAACGCCAAAGACTATTTTATAAAGACTCGGATCCGTATGTATAAATACGCCGCCACACTCGTCTGAGTATGTTCCATGCGTTCGGAGACCTTCAAAGTCTTTGACTTTTAAGCGTCGATGTATGTTTATAATCGTTTATAAATGCACAATACAGAAGAAGTGTGTCAACGTTCCGAACGAAAAACAAAATAATTCGACAAAACGTCAAAAACGCGATTTAAATTTTTATTATTTTCCAGTAAAGGGGGTAATAATCGTCGGATTGCAGACACTAAGTAATATTCACTAGCCGTTAAAATTCAACCCCGGACGGTTGACCGTTTAAAATCGTAAGTCCTGTGACGTGTGTTTCATCGTTCCAATTTTTGCTATAGGTACCTTTAATAATATTTGTACCGGCGGTGGGTAAACTCGTTTTATTGTTTTGATAGTTGAGTTTTGGTTTATTTTTCAAATTTGCAATAATTTCATCAATAATAATGGACCAATGCGGTAAGTCGGTACCAAGTGCCATTCGTTTCACGTCGCGATAAGTCTGTGTTGAATCTCAATTCCCATATGAGCGAAAGGTACCCGAGGAACACCCACACCAATTATTCACGTGTGCACTCTTTTCAAGATTGATGGTTCGCGCTGGCTTATATTTTCATTATTTGTGCATGTGTTTGAGTGTCGGATTTCATTGGCAAGCTGTGCATGTATAGTAATAATACATTTTATTATTATGATCAAATTATATAATACGCTTGTAAACCTACTGGCTACGATAAAATTTAAGTCGTTGTATGGCAAACTTAAACTTTAAAATCAACGTATTCTCTTGTAACAATGTATCGAAAAGTGCGTAAAATATATTATAATATAAAAATAAGTATGGATTTTCGAATAAATAATTTGATGAATAGATTTTTATGAAATCGTTAAATCGACAAAAATAATTTATCTTTTTTTTTTTTTTAATCAAACACATTCGAAACGTTAACATGTTTTTTTCACGTTTTTCATGTACTACATTATTTATATTAATTAATGAGTGGGTTAAAAAGAAAGATTGTAGTAAAGTTAAATCATTTTATACTAGCTCTAAAAAGTACTAAATAATTAACTTTTACTAATTTTAAATGTTTAGGTTATTTTTAACAACAATTTATTTAATACTATTAATTTTGTAGATTGTCTTATGTACGTTAAAACATTGGGGACAAATATATTTTTATTTACCTCAATTGTGATAACTCTTGAAGTTTTTTTCGTCTTTCAGACTGAAGACTGAATAGCTGTTCTTCTAACGCCTCCAGTCTCTTGTACAGCCCACGACAATTTTTGCATTGGTTTTCTGCCAAAGACAATCGCTCTTCCAATCTACAGACCTATTTAAGACAATCATTATTATTTGTCTATTTATTTTAACTTATTATAATTATTGTATAAAGACAATCTCTTTTAATAATATTCCTAAGACCTACTGTTTCACTAATATTAAATGAAAATATTATTGTTATAAAATAAAGTGTTATTGGGCTAGTTTGAAAAATTAAATTAAAATATTTTGTTAAGTTTAACAAAAGCATAATGTAATATAATATTTTTATTACGTTTAATATACCACAATAATGTATTACACCGTAATACATCTCATTATAGGCAACCAAACATACTCACACAAATGCTTTTTGGAAACCATCATATTGTAACATTTATATGTTAGATAAATCTATTTCATAACTTATTATTCAGTGTCGAGCAATTTAAATAAAAAATAAGATTGTTCTATTGTTTCTCAAAGTTGTATTGTATTGCACATAAAACTATTTATGTAATTATTATTTTAATTGTATGTGTATCATTTATTACAATAATATTATTTAAAATGTATTATAACTATTTCTTGTTAAAATCTCGTGTCTGACAATAATATTGTCTTCAAAAATCTACTCAAGATTCAGAATTGTGAGAAAAAAAATAATGAATACCTTCAAAATAATAGGAACATTTTTTTATTTTATTATAAATGGACCATTTCGTGATTGTCTGTGATAATTTACTGTAGTTAATACCTGATCCTGAATGTCCTTTCGTTTGATCTGTTCTTGGAACAAGTCTTCCTCGCGTTCCGATATGATCGTTACGCTCTCTTTTAGTGCTTCCTGTAGTTCTTCAATGTGATCGTTTTTAAGCTGTATTACGTCTAACAACTCTTCCAGTTCTTCAGCAAATTTGCGTTCTAATTCACTTTTAACGTGTTCAAAGTTACCGAGTAGCGTTCCGACGTCCTCTGGTATGTCTATATTCTACGGGAATGGACGTATGGGGATTGGAGTAATAACAAAAAATAAATATAGAAAAACAAAACAATGGTAACTACAAAAATTAGAGTTCAACAGCTGGCCCTTCTAAAAACAATTAACCGGATTATAACACTTTCTTTCCTTTGGATTAAATAAATATTTACATTATTTTAATATTATTATATAATTATTAAGTAAGAAATTAGTTCAATATTAAAACCGCAGTAGCGAATTCAACGAGGTAATATTTATGTATATACAATTTTTATGATATAAATAAAAATACAAAACAAAAATAATAAAATGAAATGAAACGAAAATAATTATTTTATAATAGTTAATAAATAAATTTGTTTTTTCAAACTTAACTAAATTGTGACAGCACAAACGGTTTTACTTTTTATAATTGAAATAAGTCTTATAATGAGATATGATTTAAGTAAAAAATAAAACAAATTAAAAAAATAATTATTTGTTTTTTTTTTGTTTATTGGAATAGTCCTTTCAAAAAGGTCGCAGGGCCAGGCTGTGTACGGTAAAAATAAATAAAACAAAAAATAAAATAAAACAAAACAAGTGGAAAGATTAAGGAAAGGTAAGATAAAAAATTTTGGGTTAGTACAATTGTTATTACTTATCATACTAGATAAAATATACAAATTATTATAAAACGACGCCATACGACTTTTATAGTTAAAATTTGTGTTAATGAATATATTTAGGACATACTAATTACTTTTTATTCTCACCTTTTTATGTAAGTTATTTTGTGTTTTAAACTTACAAGCAAAAAAATTTAAAGATATTTTGAAAAATTTAAGTTTAATGCTTTACAATTTTTAAATATTTATATGAGATATAGAATTTTTTTTATGGTTTGTATTTGATATGATTAAAAATGTTCTAACGAATGTTATTTTATTAATTTCTGTATGAAAATTATTTCATATTAACAGTAAGTTAGCTTTCTTTACTAAAACTTTTTACCACAATACATAAAATATTGTTAATATACATTTACATTTTTATTTGGTGCCTATCTTAGAAAGTTTTTAGTTTTATTAGTTGTACATATTTTAGTATTTTTTTTTATTATTTAAGTAATAAAGTGTCGTTATAAACTTAAGACAAATGACAACTTTGTTAGTGAAAGCATTTATTAAAGCAATCATTTCATTAACGGCGTCGTTTTCAAATAAACTTATTCGACGTTACCTCATCGTCTTTTTTCGGCTGTCTTGAAGAGTGTGATTGTTGCTGCTGTTGTTGAGATGATGGATGTGGAACTCTCATCTTAGATTGTGCATTTTTCAACGCTCTAAAAATGTTTCAATACATTTAAACATGAACACGGAATTAAAATGTGTGTATTGTACGTACTCTTGTAATTCTCTGATTTGTTTTTCTTTTGCGTTTTGTTCTTCCTGACCCATTTGCACAACTTGTAGCAGCCTCTCCATGTCTGTTTGCGATCTACTCGCTTCGTCTTTAGATTTTTCCAACTCTTTTTGTAAGCTTTCAATCTGGCTTTGCAGTCTTTTAATTTCATCACTATCACCGACTTGTGACTTGCCCTGAAACATTGTTATTTAAAAAATTTAAAATCACTTTGAGATAGTAATACAATTTACTTTGTTTATTTGAGATTCCAAGAGATCCAAATTTTCTTTTCGTTTCTTTAATTTAGCATCCAACTCTGCCACGTGTTTTTCTTTTTCTTCTAACTGTCTAGATCTGCCATCGACACTTTTTCTAAGTTCTTCAAGTTGTCGACGCTGCGCTTCTAATTGTCTTTTTTGTTCCTCTAATTGTGCTTTTAACGAGTTTGTTTCTTCACTCGACTTTGATGCTATTAGATGAGCTTTTTTCTGGGCTTCTTGTAATTCAAGCTAAAAATAATAATAATTATAATAATAATAATAACAATAATTAAAAGTATATGTATTTTAATAAACGTATAAAATAATATAAATTATAAAATATAAAATGTAGTGATAAACTGAGGGAAAAAATAATAACGAAGAATAGTAAAAAGTTTATTAAAATAAAAATAATAATAAATAGGTACATTCAAATAATAATTCATTTTTCTAATAAATAATAAAATTGTATGGTTGGGATGAAAATAATAGTACAAGGTAGATATAAACCAGATGGCCAACCTGCTTCTTTTCAAGTTCGTTTCGAATCTGTTGATTTTGATGTGATACTTTATCTTTTTCCAAAGCAAGGTTTTTGAGCTCACTTTGAGTATGGTCTAGTTCGTCCAAAAGTTTTCTCACGTCTTCTTTCAAAGCATTATCGTTCGACGTTGCCGAGATTTGAAGTTGTTTTTCTAATGTGGCAACTTTAGTAGTATATTCGTCCGTTTTTCGTTTACTCTCTGTCTGAAGGGCTTGTAGTTGTTTTTTAAGTTCGGCAATGGCTGTTTCTTTTGTGTTTATCTGTTGTTGTGCTGACTGTAATTTCTTTTGGAGTTCTTCAGTCATCATGCGTTGGGCATCCATCGATTTCTGTAAATTAGTTCTTTCACTGTCGACACCCTGATCACGCTCTCTTAACGCTACTTGCATTTGTTGTATTGCTTGCTGAAGAGTTTTCGTTTCTTGTTCTTTGATTGCTAAGTTTTGTCTACAAGTATCCAATTCTTTATCCTTTGTTCTTATTAAATCTCTTAAACGGGAAGAGTCTTGCTCGTTGTTCTGTTTGGCACTCGTGTCTTGATTTCTGAGCTCAGCCTTTAATCGTTTAACTTCATCCTTTTCTATTTCCAAGCTTCTTTCGGACGCTTGCAATTTATCTTGGCATTGTAACAACACTGACTGAGACTTCTTTAACATGTTAATTAACTCATCTCTTTCAGAAGTTACTTTTTTGAAGTCTCCTTCAAGTTTAGACATTTGTTTTTGTGTTTCTTCCAAACGTCTCTCACTGTTCTTCATCTGTTTCAATAACTCTTCTCTTTCTGTTAGTATGATACTAGAGCTATCTAATCGTGATTTCCATTCTTGTAACTGTTTTTCTTTAATTTCGAGTTTTTCCTTGAGAATTTCTTTTTCTCTCAAAGCTTGATTTAGATCTTGTTGGACCTTCACAATATTTTCTTTTACATGAAGTTCAGAACTAGATAAAGACATTTGCTGTTGCTCTAGTGCTCGTTTGACTTGATGTAGCTCAGTCTCTAATTTTAATTTATCTTCAGAAATCCTAAGACATTTTGCTTGACTTTGTTCAAGGCGGTCTCGCAACCTATCTTCAGACATCGTGCGGTCGAAATCTCCAAAGTCTTTACATGTACTTTGTGACCTTCCTAACACTGGTTTGTCTCTCATAAACCTATCGTAATCTCTTTCTGGTTTGAATTGTAATAATTCAGCTTCAACTCGAACTAAATCGGTTTTCAATTTCTCATTTTCTTTCTTTAGTTTATCTACATCCATTTGGGTTCTATAAAGTTCCATTTCAGTTTTTTCTTGTGACTGTTTTGTTTTTGCATAACGATCTTTGGTTCTTTCTAAGTCAAAACTATTTTGCTCTCCAACTGTAGCAATTTCTATCCTTAACTTGTCATTATCTGTTGCTAGTTTGTCACATTTCATTTGCAACTTTTCGTGATCCAATATAAACTTTTCATTCTCTTTTTTAAATTTAGAATATTCTGATTTACTTTTTTCCAATTCCAAGTTTATATCATGTATTTTATCTTCCAATTTTTTACACGTTGACTGTAGTTTTTCTGATTTTTCCATTTCTTGAGTATATTTAGTTCTAAATACTTCCAATTCTTCTTTCATTCTTTCTTGTTGTCTAACTGAATATCTTTCTGCTTCATCTCTAAAAGTAGATGCCTGTGTTTTATATAAATCAATATCCGATTGCGACTTTTTATAATCTATCATTAGTTTATTATACTTTTCGGACATTTTTTCCAGTTCAATCGAAAGTTTATTTACATCTTTCTGTTGGTCTTCAAGTAATACTTGTGTTTTAGAAACTTGGGAATGAGCTCTTTCCATTTCGTATGCGTTATTCATAGCTTCTGTCTGTAGTTTATCTCTTTCAGCTGACAGCCTTCTTACATCCATTTGCAATTTATCACACCGTTCTTTCATTATGTCCAAGTTATTCATTAGGTGATCTTTTTCGTCTTTGAACTTGTCTTCTACGTCTTTAGTTCTTTCTAATTGTATTACTAGTCTGTCATATGATTCTTGTAACTCTTGTATTTCTGATTTGGATTTCCTTTGATCTTCCCTAGCTTTCATTGCATGTAGTTGTAGTTTTTCCATTTCTAATTTGACATCATCTCTTTCATTCTCGGCAGTTTCTAAAGATTTCTTTACTTGATATAGTTCATTTTGTAATCTGAAAAAAGAAACAAGAAATAGTATTAGTTGTTATACGTGTCTAATTATTACCATATAATTGTTACCTATCATATTTTTCCATAACTCTATCTAGCTCATCTTTAGCATTATTTTTGTCTTGTATTGCTTCATACATTGCTTTCTGACACTTTTCTACTTTTTCTTTTTGCAAATCAACTTCATTAATAGCATCTTCTTTTTCAAGCTATAAATAAAAAAAAATTAGAACAGTTGATGATAATAATTGACATTATAAAATACAAATTTACTCTTTATCAATTTTTACATTTTACCTAAATGCTTAAAAATTTTTAATCAATTTAAATTTACTAGTACGAGAATTAATTTAATTTAAACCTGAAGTATAAATATTTTAATTAATTTTTTTAAAACACACAACTTATGATTAAAAAATTGTATGTAAAATATTCTGATATAATACATAAATTGCTTAGTATAATAATTTTTTAGATACCTGTGTTTTTTTAAACATTGATTGTGCCTTTTCAAATCTTTCTTCAGTGAGATCAAGTTCAGCTTGAATTTTTTCTTTTTCTCTTTGGTACTTCATTATTTGTGAATGGAATAGATCAGCGTCATTTTTATTTTTTTCACTGTCATCTAACAATTGATTTTTTTCTTTTTGCAATCTGGCTACCATTGACTAAAACAATAAAACAATTTACATTGTTATAATATATTTATTTAACTTACTACATTGTATTTACTTGGCTGATTTCGTATTTAGCCTTTAAGTTTTCTAGCTCGCTTTGAATAGTTTCCTTGTCTTTTTGTAAACGTGCAGATTGTCCTAGTGCTTTGTCTAATTGTGTTTGAAGATTATTAAGTTCAAATGTATTTTGTTCCTTTTCAATATGCCACTAGATACAATATAAATAATTAATATAAATTTATATACGTAAATATAATAAAAAGTATAAAAAAGTTATTATTGTGTGTATATTTTGATTTACCTTCCTCAGTTCATTAGTTGTCTTATTTAATGTATCTTGCACACGATCGGTTTCTCTTTGTGCATCGTCTAACATCATTTGTAATTTTTCTTGCTGAAGTTGTGCTTTTCCTAGTGTACTCTGAGATCGTTCCAAATCTTCTTTAGTTTTTTCTAACTCAACCAATGCCTTTTCTCTTTCCGCAAGGATTCTAGTTACACTTGATTGATTACGTTCGTATTCATCCTTGACATTATTTATGTCACCTTGGGACTTTTCTAGTTTTGTTACTAACCTATATATTTCGCCTTGAGACATTTCATGTTTTTCTTGTAATGCTTTGATTTCACCCATTAGCTTATCATTATCAGCTCGAGTTATGCGGAGGTCGGCTTGTGCTGCTCTCAAATCTGCAAGTGCTTTGTCAGCTCTGTCTTGTACTCTGTCCATTTCTTGTGATTTGGTCAGCGTGCTTCTACCGAATGTCGTCTGCGATAACTCCAAATCTTGCCGTAGTTGGGCATTTTCCAGTTCTAATCTGGCGAACTTCTGTCTTGTATACTCCCAATCCGCTCCACTTCTATTCACTTCACTTGACGCTTTTTCCAATTCAGCCTTTGATTTTCCTAGCTCGCTTTGTGATTGTTCCAATCGTTCTTCTAAACGACTTTTCTCAGAATTTGCTCTACTCAATCGAGTGTGAATCTTTTCGACTTCACTTTCTAATGCATGAAGTTTCAATTTGAAATCAGCTATATCCCTTTCGTGTAACTCCCTTTCTTCTTGTCTATCTTGTTCAGCTCGATCTCTCTGTTCTCGTAATTGATTCATCTGTTTTTCTTTGTCACCTATTGCTTCTTCTAGACTTGTAACCGCACCTTCAGATGAGCATTGATGTGCTTGAAGTGACGCTAGTCTTGTTCTAGCCATTTCTACTTGGTTATCTTTCTCTTTCAGTAAGTCTTCTAGATTTTCAATCTAAAATGTTCCATATAAACATAAGTTGTAGTTATTGTAGTAATTGTAAGCGTTTCAACAAATCTACTCACAATAATACTTTGGTGAACATAACAAGCCGAACAAAATAAACCTTTGCATTTTATTGTGTAACAAGAAACTAATAATGAAGAAATAATAATAATAATAAAAAAAAACAACAACAAATAATAATACTTTTAATAATAATATACTGATTTGTGATAACTAAATACAAATTATACTAAAAAATGAATACAAAATGCATAATAAATAAGATTTAAATGTGAACATACTTTTCTTTGCAAAACGTTAATTTTTCTATCCTTAATATCCACGTGATCCTTGAGTTCGTTAATTTCGTTTGTCACTCTATTTTTTTCCTGAGTAGCTTGCAAAGCAGTTTGTGTTTTTTTCTCAATTATACGGTTTTTTTCTTCTAACCGCGAACGTAATTCTTCAACCTGTTAAAATTTAAATAATGTAATTATAAATGTATTGAATAAATTAATTTATTTCTGAAACCTACAAGAATATCATTTACGAACAAACAATTTTATATAGTGAAATTTTTAGTCTAATTCCTACCATTATATTATTATATATACTCTAAAACGACTATAGTAATGCTTGTCGTAATATTTTTTTGTGTTGTAACTTTAATAATATAATAATTTTGCACAGTGCTATAAAAATTGTATGAGAAGTAAACAGAGATAGAAATATAGTAGTACAATCATGCATAAAATAAAACCATTACAAATTCATATTAGAAAAAACCGATAAAACTGAAACGAAATGGAAAAAATACAAAATAATTCATTAAAAGGTCACTCATTTTTCATCATATTAATGATTTAGGTATTTTTTTAATTTTTTTTTTTCTGATATTAATTAATAGTTTTTAAAATTTTATTTTTTTCTTATTATTCTTATTCAAACGCATAGTATTGACAAATTAACATCACGTTTGATTTTTAACTCGTATGATATAATATATTCCACTAGAAAAATCAGTAAGTAAAATTACTTTTATCGCTATCGACATTCTATAATATTATGTTAAGTTTAGAACTATTATGTTAAAAATACTCTTGTGCGGGAGATTAAAATAATTTGATCTTAAAAATACTTTGTTGTAACCAAAATATAAAATCTGTATGATTCTATATTATGTTTGATATTGAATATAATGCATTGATATTCGATAAATATTTTGTGTAGTAATTCCAGCAAAACGCATAAATTACATTGTAAAATAATCAAAATTTATTGTGGTGAACTACAACGAGATGAGAAGCAAATTAAAATAATTTATAATATACAGCTGAAATATAAATAAAACAACAAATACTTGATAATTTGAAAAATTAGAATTTAAACTATTAACAAATGTTATATGAAATACTTAAAGTCGTATTATTGATAAAATAATATTATATAGATAACCCTGAATATTTTGTAAAACATGATGCTGTATGTAGTTTTAGATGCCCGGTTTACCTTATAAATATAACTATATAGTTTTTGATTTATTTCTTCATTTTCACTTTATTCTATAGCAGCTTAGTATGCATTTGGAAAATAACCCAAATGAGAAATTGACTTTATAACACTTACGTCCGCTTGTAACATTGTGTAATGTTCTTCTTTTGCACTCAATGACTCTTTCAGCACTCCGATATGTCGCTGGTAGTCAGTGTGTTGTTCTTCCAAAGTTTTCATTTTGGCACTCATGGCCACAATCTCTTGATCACGTCTTTGGATTTCCGACCGGAACTCTTCTAACTGTACACGATACCAATATCACATTATGCAACTACAGCGGGTTGTCATATCCTCTCAATGTCACTCAAATGAACGCATTAGATAATATTTTGTTTTAGCACACACCATTATACGGGGAATTTCTATTATAGTATTATAATGTTAATAATTTTAGGATGTGAACATCGATGAAAATGTTTTATTCATTATAATCATGCATGGATACTAAATAAAAAATGAGTGAATTTTAAATACGTCATGTTATGAAAGGTCGGGTTATCTAACATGCTTTTGATAGCGGTGTTGATTATTTTTTACGTGAATATTATACTTTAAACTATAATGTGATGAATATGATTTTATTCCGAGAAAACTATTTAAAGTACCTACACAATGTATATTTATAATTGATTATTTTGTTAACAGAATTATTGTATTTTTCTGTGGTGTTTGTAAATATACAAACTTTAAAATCAGTTATTAAAAATGTTTAATACATTTTACCCAACAATGTATTCTAATAAAATCCAAATATATTAATAAACTTCATATAATTATATTTATTTTAAGTTTTTTTTTAAAGTTATTATTATTTAATACTCAATTATGAGTATATGTAAAATAAATGTAATACTATTTTTATTAATGATTTATTTAAATAAAATAATTAGATACATATTGATATAAGTTTTTAAAAAGTAATAAAAATAATCTATAAAGGTTTATTGACTATTGAATTTATAGGATTAATAATTATCGATGTTTTTTATAGATTTATAAGTTCATAATGTAGCATGATATATCGTTATTACTTATTAGTACATACTAAGCCACTAATAAGGTATATACATTATATACATTATATCTACACAATTTTATTTGCTAATAGTTTCTTTTTTTTTTTTTAATTAATCTTTTCAATAAACCGGTATATTATTATTGTTAGATTGTTCTTACCTTTTACGCGACGAAGTGTAATACAATAATAAAGAAGCAACAATCTAAATCTACATATTATGTGCTTTACAAGTAATAAATATTATTGTTATCCAGTCTGTTTATAGTTTAAGTCACCTATCCTACTACCCATTCATTATTATACACAATACACGTTTTTTAATCGGTCACTGTGGAAGGGACATAGCATCTGAAGTCCAAAAAGCATTCCAAGGGTGGTTTGAAAAGATAAAAATAGTTCAAACATTCAAACCAAGAGCGTCACATTAAATTGTCGATGAACCAAGAAGTTGAAAAGTGCATGACATACAAATTGTGAAAAATAAGCGGGGTCAAGAGATGTCCGCTGAAGTCGCATGCGGTCAGTCCGTTGGATACTCACTTGGTGCTTGAACGCTGGCGTCGCCGCGTACTGAACGCCCCTGTCTAGCGCGTGCCCCGGTGACCCGGCGTACAGTCGTATCCTATCCAGTTCTTGTTCAAGGAGACCGACTTCTTTTTCCAATGTCGCTATGCGAGCATCTTTTGTTTCCAAAATGGCTGTCAGCGTACCACTGGAAGCCACCCCCACGTTTTGTGTCTGGTACGCTTTTTCTAACTCCATTTGCAGTGCTTTTAGATTGTCATTGGTAGCCTTTAGGTCCTGCGTTATTGAATCACAAACAAAAAAATACGTGTTTCACAAAAAAGGGTTTTGGCTTAGAGTGGGTATACATATTAGTATTTAACCACCATTCGCCCACTATCAAAAAAAAAATAAAAAATAAAAAATATATATATAAATATATATCTATTTCAAATGTCCTCATGCAAGTCCTCGGACTGTTGGACTAACCACCATTATTGGAGGGACGTATATTGGTAGTAGGTGACTCTGGTATCGAGAACAGGAGCCCATTTACGAAACACGGTCCGGCATGCAAGACCCAATAAGAATCAATTTATTCTTACAAAAAATAAATAAAAACTATACGAAAAATTGAAAACAATTTCTCGATAGTATTCGTAGACCGTAGTCATTAGTAGGTACGTTTGGGTTGTTTTTATTTTGCAGTGTGAGTGTGTGTCTATGTGTGTACTCACGCGCTTCGTACTGTTGAGTTCCTGATCCCGATTCCTGATAACAGACTGGAAGTGGTGGACAAGGTTTTCATTCTCTAACAGTCGTGCCTCTAAATCAACTTGACGGGCCTCTAATTCAATCGCCTCTACCACTTTACCACCTACAAACATCCAAAGCAATTACATATAAAGCCATCGAATTACACTCTAAAAACAAAAAAAAAAAAACAAAAAAATAACAAAAAAAAAAATAATAATAATAATAATAACTACTTCGAGGTTGGTATCTTGTCTTGGAGGGGTGTTTTATAAAATAAAAATAATTATAAAATGCGTTTATAGTGCGAATCTACTACGAGTTCTTGGGCTGGTAACTCTAAATGTTATGATAATGGTATCACATATTTTATGATGGTGATTCTTTTTTGATTCGAGATAAGTGAAGCAGGAGAGACGAGACATAAAGACGCAAAACATTTTGGCACAGTTGTTTCGGAAAAAAAAAAACAATCTAAGCGTATGTTTTTGTTCGTGTATTGTTATAAACAACTTCTTTCATTAAACCGATTCAGTGCGTTAGACCTTGGAGGCCTAATAAGTTGTCCCGTCTTAGTCTCATCGTGTGAATAAAATAATTACAAACAATAAGTACGTACATATTATTATAAATTAATGAAAACCATATTAGAGTTGCCAACCGATTCGAACAAATCAACGTATAGCGAACATTACAACAACAACATAAAAATAAATAAAACGTCTATTAACACAACTGCAGCAAGCTTGGTAAATTATTATTATAGTAATAATTGAATAAAATAGGCGTTTCGTGTGGCATATACTATATAATAATTTTGGAAGTAGTGCATTTATGTATATATATATATAATATGTATATAAAAATATGTATTTGGTGTGCTTAAGAGAGAAAAAGAGAGAATATTTTTTTATGAGAAGATACAACAAGGCAAAACACACTGAATTGGCTGTTAACTGAAAGTTCTGATTGCGAACGTTTGAAACGACCTGCTTTTGTGCCATCAACTGCATTTGCTGAAATAATTGTCTCTCCTCCTCCTTGCCTGCTAAAACAAACGCATCTTACATTTTATCGTTAAACGTTTTATTTGTTTAAAAAAAAAAAATAGAATAAAAATATCAAGTGCCATTTATGTTGTGTTGTTGTTATTATTATCACAATTTTTTTTTTTTTTTTTTGACGTTGAACTGTTTTTAAGTGAACAGTCTTAACAACATAGTAATGCATACAACATATTACTACTTACCAACGCCTTTGTTTTGGAGCATATCCAAAAGCTTCTTTATACTATCGTCTCTAGACTGTAAGGTTTGCTTTTGTGTCTCTATCCTGAGTTCTAATTCCTGCGGACCGAAATTAATATCATTACAGGGAGACTCGTCGCCGTTGTTCGGACGACAAAAAGGATTGCGTCCTGTGTTTAAAACAAGTACCTTAATAGTTTCTCTGAGTATGGCTACTTCTCGGGTTAAGTGGTCGTTTTCGTTCAACAACAATTCTACTTGCTGCTGTAATTCCATATTTGGCCCTCGCATTCGCATTCTCAGTTCTTCTTCCAGCTGACGCACCAACATCGATTGTTTCTAAAACGAATAAGTAAAAATCACGTGTTAGAGCGGCCGTACAACAACATCGATATTCAATTTGTCATGTAATTATCATCAGTACAACACCAGTGTTGATTATTGTACGCGTCAGTCATTTGAGCGTATCACTCTGCAAACGCGTTTGTGTAGAAAATAATAATAATCTAATTTTATAAAGGGAACTCTATAGGTACTGTGACCGATAAACTTTCTCCGAACGTTTGCCACAAGTACCTACACGATACAGCCGTTGTCTTGCCGACATTATACATTTTCAATGGACGTCTAATCCGATTTACATGACGCGTAATCCCCGATATACAGTTTTATAATTGCAAACGGCAATCCGGATTTTAGACGCCACGGTTGCGGTGCTTTTCGTCCGTAAGAATTTTACTGCCCGTGCTCGGAGAGCCATTATTATATCACAATAGTGTGTCGCGCCATTTACCGGCGTTAATATCGTTTCAAACGCGATTCGGTACAAAAACACGGTACTGTACGATATGAGTGTGAGGGTTTTTTCTCGTTGGGACGTTTTATCCGGATATTACATAGGTATATATAATATATATATACCTAATGCGTAAACGATGTTGTATAGTATTTTAACTCTACTCATAGGAAGAATTGTAGTTTATATCATCGTAATATGATATCAACCTCTATTATGGGAAAGAATAAAAAAAAAAAAAAAACGATATTATTGTGAGTAAGGCGGAGGAGACGATGCGCTCCGCGTGTGTGAGAACTAATTCCACTCGAACGCACTTTGCTAATTTGTGTTTAGCTATTACACAGTAGCGTGCAGTTCACCGAAGTCTAATAGTTATTTTATTTTTGACTTCACATTGTTCGCGCGTTTGACCGACGAAAAGTTCAAGGAGACAATATTGTTATATTCGCACGAGTCTCTCGCGGTATCGCGGAATAATCACTACAGGAAACACTTAAACGGCACATACACGTGTGCGTCATTCGATCGAAACGAATATGACGTATTACGACGGACGGTAATAATATTACGTTAATTAATCTTTGTGCACCTCACTCGCCACCGTCCGTCGTGCAGAAAAGTAACTGACGTCCATTGCAAATGCCAACAATAATGTTGGCAAAAAGTTTGATCATATATTCGCTATGACGGTATATGATATTATTATCACAATGAAATGTTGTGTTATCGTCATAGTTCGGTCCGTGAGTAAATCATACAATGCGACAACGATGTTTTCTCTACTCGTCGTCGCCGGCATATAAAAAGAGCTAAAATTTATATTTATTGGTATGTTCCGGCGTTCAATATATATATTTTTATTTTGCATGTTTTAAGTAATACGGATGCCTATTATTGCATATTTTAACTATAAACACGATAGATGCATATTTTAAGATACATTTAAACACGATTAGTGTAAAAATCGTACATTTTTATTGCATACTTTATCAAAACCAAAAACATATTTCACTATTTTATGTTGCATATAAATTCTAGCCCCCTAATAATAACAAGTAACGATACAGTATATATTACGCATACAACGCGTCTTGCCGGCAGTTAAAATAATTGCTCGATTATTAAATGGGCCCATCCTCGATATTCGGGCGCGCCAGTTAATATTATTCTTCTCTATATCGACCGTGCTTTTCTACAGCCGGCCAGTTGTATCGTTCCTTATTTCATCGTATAGGCGTGCGTCCGGACGAATTATTATTTTACTGGTCCTGCGGAGGGGGGAAGGGACCGTTGACGGTTGTGCGTGGGAGCGGCGAAGCGAAAAACAACGCCGAGAAAAAAATTAATTTTTTTTTATTGTGTTAACAAACACATCGAAACACATCGAAAAGAGTTTAACGCGTTAAGTGCAATTTGACATGTGTTTATTCATTCACATGCGCGCGTATAATACCGCTCGGGAAACGCCTGGGCCTGGGTCGTCGTGTTCGCACAAACGTCTTCCCAAATGCGGACGGGTGTTTTTTCGACGGCTTTATTATTTCGTTATTTTCGTTCAAATGCTGCGCACCGCCACGTGTACGCAATATGTTTGCGAACCGTACGAAACCGGGTCAAAAGTAAAACGATAAAAAAAAAAAATCTATACCACTCGGAAGAGAGAAAAATGTAAACGACGTACGCAGACTGCGCGCGCGTACGTACATACGAAGTGATATTATTACGACGACGCGCATACGATTATTCCCGTACGTCCTACTTCGGTCCTCCGCCGACGGCACACGGCGTTAATGACGGACGAAATTGTGTCTACACCACTTTTTGGCCAAATCGGTCAATCGTCGTACGGCGTGTGATGTTTTGTAGTTTTGTCCACGAGTCTCGTGCTCACTACGAGGACAATTTTCGTCCCGAAAAATCGAGAAATTCGCAGTCTCGCGTCTCGTCCGGAGCGTGACGTCGACGACCGTCAAGTAATTTTGTCTATAGAACTGCAGCGCTATGTGATATACGCGTATTCCGCTTCATCGATTGTTCTGAAAATGGCGTTAATTAACAACACACACTCGTCACTGTCGTCCGGCGGCGAGTACATCGAATAAATAGACGCCCCGATGGACGAATTAGAAACCAAAACGTCAAAATTTTGGGTTAGAGTGGCCGTACCTATTCGTCCTGTTTTTGTTTGTATACGAGTCCCCGTTAATTGCCTATTAATGCACGTCTGGTTAATTTATGGCAGCTTCCGTCGCCGCCAACCGACCGTTGTTCACGGTGAGCGGCTGTGGCGCGAGCGATTCCTATATTGTATATTATGCGCCGCGTTTCGCCTCTGTTCCGGTAAATAATAATATTTAATAATGATAATACTCAGCGGGGATTAAGTGAAAACCTGGGGTATTGTAGTTTATAACAGTATAATATTATATTTATATAAATATTGTGTTCAGGGTTTGTGTGTATACAATTATAATTTGCGTGTATATGATAAAGAAATGGACGGGCCTTGCCTATAACTTATTTTATGAAAGTAAAGAACGACGTGTGCCCGAAAACAACACAAGATACCATAGCGGTTTTACCTGTGGCTATTGTATTAAGTGTCGTGTCGAGTTCAAAAGTTTGATTTTGCCTATTTTTGGACATTTTCCAGTTGATAACTATGTACTACGATTACTGTGGCCGATCATAACACCGTTAAATAGGCACACGATACGACAAGCGACGGAGTTGGCTTTAAGTAGAAATTGCTAATGATAAAATGTATAATAATTTTATAGGGTAAGGTCTTTATATTTCTTTATTATCTATGACAATAAATTATATTTATAGGACATTGATATCGATTGCACCTGAGCACTTTTTTTGTACTCTTGGGTTATTTATTAGCTACTATGAATAATCAATGAGTGATCACAATAGTTTGAACACAACTCTTTCTGTCTGTTTATTGCATTCTATTCCTTTTTCTTTCACAAAAAAAAAAAAAATAAATAAATAAATAAATAAGTAAATTATAATAATAATATATAAGACAGCTAGAAAGTAAACAGAATAAAGATTTATTTTGTGCTTATAAATAGTAAAATTTGTTTTATTTTTGTTTCGACATGAATAACTAAAATTTTATTTCAAAATGTTTTTTTTTAAATAGCCTTCTCTTGAAATGATATATAATATAATACTATAAAATGTAATATACATAATGAAGACAAATCAGGAGATCTGTTTATGCGTGTCACTGCACATGGTGTATATTATACACTTTCAGTATATTGCATTAGACCACTTCATATGTAATATATTACTATATTATTGTTACACGTATACTTGGATTTTAATGTCATATGAGATTATGTTATCACATGTGTTGTGCAGGGCCCTATTAATTAAAAATCCCAACTCTACATTTTCATAAACAAATAAATAACATTATAATGTGTTATGTCTACGATTATTATTCCTGTATATTATAATTTATGTGTAACATGTTTAAAACAAAACTATAAAAAAAAACGTTAATAAAAACGCCATATTATAGTATTTTTCTACGTCTTATAAACCTAGAACATTTGCATTTAGCAGAACCGATTTCGCAGTATTTGCTTTTTTATTATGTAATTGACCTATAATCAAACTTTAAAATAAGAAACCATCAGTGTTTATACCTAGTTTTTGTTTTACGAAATTTCAATTTATAAGCGAGTTATGGTTATATTAACTACTGAATAAGCTCATAACTTGTAGTTTTTATTACTTTTTTTTATTTACTATGTTGCGGTTGGGGAGTATATGTATTTATAATATGCCTTAATAAAAGTACATTTTCATTGCGGATGGTATTGGTTGTAATATTACGCTGTTAAGGAACAATACTGTAAGAATACGTCGTTATTATAATTTATATTATATACGGGTAATTGATTTTTTTCAAAAAAAGGGGTCCATTTAAAATTCGAGGTCTCTAATAACGGATTCTATTTTATACATATAAGCAACTGTCTGTTGTGCTTAACGGACACCTAACCTTACGATCTTATACTGTATCGTAATAAATATATTACTTTTATTAGTACATATTAAAATATAATGCAATTGCTGTAACAATGTGACATAATGATAAAACATTCATATTGTATTTTTATTAAGGATTGTCCTCTCCGCGAACGCAGCATCATGACGATACGCATTTCCCTCAAACGTTGACGATAATCAGAATAAAACGATAGGTTATGACTATTAGGAGTTGGCTAATAGAACGGTTTTAGATGTTTATAACACGAATACAAGAATAATAAGGTAATAAAGAGTTTTAGCTTGGATTTTATTTGATATTTGACGATTACGCCTAAATATACTTGCTATATCATAACGTTACTATCAACGTATGCATAAACTGGAGGGTCGAAACAGTCTACCTCTAACTGTATGGCGAAAAAATAAAAAAAGGACAATAACGATCTTTCAACATCTTAAAAATTAATTTAAAATAAAACGGTTTAAAGCGATTATAACTACGTATATAAAAATCGTTTAGATCGTATTTTGTGTTGTGTATTTTATAACAAATATTGAAAACTAAATTATTATAATTCAAGATTTCGATAGCTGCAATCAATTTACCTAGGTACTTGAGATGACTGGTAAAGTAGTATAGTTTCTTAGAATTAATGAAAATACTTAAAACTATACACGAGTTTAGTTCTCCCCTTTCTTTCGTATACTACATAAAACATGATAATTATTTATATTCGAGAACCTCGTAAAAAAAAATCCATTTTCTATAATTCATATACAACGGTTAACGTCACGTACTTTTTAAACGAACAACTATTGATCATTTAGATGCACTTTGATGCGGGATATAATCAAGGCGATGACAAAAAGTATAAAATTTCGTATACTTGCTTATTGTAAATATGAATGTGTATAAGTACGTGACGTATTTTAGAATGTGCTAAAATGACTATTGTGTAAAGAGAATAAAAATATATTTTAATGCGTTCCGAGAGCTTTGCCGATGATGGCGTCTTTGTTGGGTCGTCTGCTGAGTATATACACTAAACATTATTACATGTTTTATATATACATATGTATGGGTACACGCATGTCTTTACACTGTTATAAAAAACAATGCGAAACGGTGTGAATGTCTCGATTGGACCAAACCCAAAACAAGCAGATTTCAATACACAAATACAATTTTTGTATGTACGTTTCGTACGTATACATTTATCCATAATACAATGTGATATATATATATATATATATATATATATATATATATATATAATATTATATTATATTATTCTCAGTTTTACCCAATTTTGGGAATCGTGCTCTAAATTTTGATACTGATCTTTTTCATCGATTTTGTACGCGATGCATCTGACACGATACTAGGTAACTAATGACTGATAATGTGAGATAACGTTAATTCGCGTTTCCATACATGCGTTGGTCGCCCTTAGTTGATAAATTTCAAACGACCTGAGGAAACGATTGACGAGTTAATATAATATGTTTTTTATAAGTATTACAACAAAAATATTTTATAATTCATAATACCTATCTAATGGATTTTTATCGTTTATAGTTATCGCTGTAATTAATGTGACAACTCCCGAGCAAACACTTCGAACATTAAGTTTTAAAATTTGAAATTTAATATGTTTGGTAAAATTACCATAGTATAATTCATACTTTTTGTATAATATACAGTTCACTGATTTAATATTTTGGTCTACTCGAAATACGTGTTGGCGTGCACTTAACTAATTATTGTTAATGTGAATGTTATAATCGTTATTTAATATTTTAATGCTATGTATTGACCGACCAACATTTTTTAGGTCACGCATTATCTTTTCACACATATTATACATGAGAAATATCAGTGGTATAATTATGATAGAAAGGATGTGATTGATTTTCCAGGGCCTTTTTTCAACAAGTAATACATATTTGATACTGGTAAATTGATCACATAAAAATTATTTACAGTAAATAGCCATTTTTATTTTATTGAAATGAAAAATTGAAGTAAGTTTATAATAATAACCTAATCAAATAATAAATTCAAAGTTTTAAAAGATGCTAACCAAATTTTTTTAAAGTCACGCGTTTTATGATATATATATATATTATTATACTCGTAATAGCAACGCAACCATTACGTATATATGAAATTAAAAATATATAGTCGTTAATAAATGTTTGCACAAAAAATATTATATTAATTAAACTTTAATTGGCTTTACAAATAAATTAAAATATTTAAAGACATATCTCACATATCCTGGTAGATAGGAGAAGAGTGTCGTGGATAGAATAGTGCATTTATGTTTTACGTGATCCAGTTAAAAGTATGTACTATAGATCTTCCATACAAAAATCCAAATTATTATGCCAATGCGAAATGTTCATTTAAAATCTGCAACTATGTGGTGACAGGGTGGCTAAATAATTATGTATTTTTCTTTATAGACTTTTAAATTTATTTTTATAAGATATTTATTACTTTTTTTTATATGTCTTGGATAAGTTAACCGAACCGGGCGTCGTTCATAGTTGTGTTGAATTGTATAAAAGACAGCGGTGGTCCAATGCAGTGGTGCGACCTTTTTTTGGCCATAGCGCACACACACACAATGCACACATACACATACACTTTTTACACACAATACTATCTTCCCGCACATATAATATAATCGATAGGCCAACGTCGCAGCCGTCTAAGGCGTGTGGCTTTTAAAGGCAAAACCACACCAACCCTGTTGTTTGATGCTCTGCCAGCCCTCTTTTCGTGGCGCATGGTTCGCTGTTGTGCGCACGAACATAAAACAACCCTTATACTGTAACGCACGTATGTGTGTGTGTGTGTGTGTGTGTGTATGTATACAGAATGAATTACTATTTTTAACGTCTAGGGAGTAGAACATAAAATATACAAGAAGTAATAAATCATACCTATTATTAAGAAAAAAATTATCTTTTTAGTTTTAAACTTATACGCATGTTTTATATATATATTTTTAAAAATAACTTCTAAGAGTAATCATGCAAATAATATTTCATACCTAATAAATACAAATACAATTGAATTATGACAAAATATTAAAGAATTGCGTATTAAATAGACATTGTAATATATAATTAATTATTAGAATTCTATAGTTAAAAGCTAAACATTTATTAAAAATGTGTGTATTATGTTATATTGTTTTTTTTTTTTTTTTATCAACTATTTTATATTTGAACTTGAGTAACGAATGACTGCGATTTTTATATTGAATTTCTTTTAAATCTATACAATAAAATATGCATATTGAAATATGTATACATAGCTAGCTAGAATATTAGCTATTTCGTAGTGCGATATAATACGAACAGTTCACCCACATAATATTTTACGCGTTTTATAGGGTTGATTATATATATATGAGTATATATGGTTTAAATAAATGGGATAAAGTAGGTCAAATGGGGTAGGCAGTGTCAATAACTTTGGACGACTTATAAAAGAGGGGTCCCTGAAAACGACTACTCGACAGTTGGCGTACACAGTATTCTATTTATATATATATATATAATATATATTAATACGTGTATCAATATATAAATATGCACGTTATTTACATTTCTAAATTTTGTATGGAGTTTGGAGTAATATACGTGTATATTGAATAGATTTATAACATAATATGATATATTCAATTAGTATTCAATTAAATTTTAATCATATTTATCGAAATATAGTATATTAATGTATTTTAAATTATTATACGACAGCGTAAATTGTTAAATAATCACACGATAATGATAAAAATATTCTTTAAAATTATACCGTAACCATAATCCGAATTCAGTAGAGGTCGAATTTTATAGCAAGCACATTTTTAAAAAAGCATTTATTATTCTCAAAAATATCATTTAAATATTTTATATAAGCATTGGAAATAGAAAAAAAAATTATTTAAAAAATATTAAAAAACAGTCACTTTGATAAA
Organism: Melanaphis sacchari; assembly: GCF_002803265.2. Classification (NCBI taxonomy): domain Eukaryota; kingdom Metazoa; phylum Arthropoda; class Insecta; order Hemiptera; family Aphididae; genus Melanaphis; species Melanaphis sacchari. The sequence continues at coordinate 2,491,436 of NW_020271114.1, read as the reverse complement.
TTTACAATAACCTATCTACAGAACTTTGATAATTATCATATCAGCCATTTTAATAGCTTTGATAACAAAATAAATAATTTCGATGAAAATCTCGTCTATATTTGTCGATTGTACAGTAGGTAATAACTAATATGGCTTATATAATGCAATTGAAAGAATATTTGATGTTTTCATGAATATTATTCGAAAATTATGCTACAAAATATTATATTCATGAGAAAAAAAGCAAAATAAAGTTTACTCATCGTTATTATCAGAATGATTTGAAACGAATTTATGTAGGTATACAACAACGTGTGTATCATCCACCAAAAAAAAAAAAAAAAAATACAAAATCCAAGTCTTAGCGATCAGATAGTGATGACTGATGATAGTCTTAGTGGGTACAAGAATGATATTATGATTTCCCGTTATCGTGTTCTTTAGGTATCGTTTTCATCGGTAATTATCGACAACCACCTGCAACAGACCACCGGAAACGGTGGTGTGCGAACTGGACTAGTCCAAGTATACATGGGTGCTACACGCATGTTAACAATATAATCACGACGGATATCCTGCAACACGTGGAAGATTGGACGAAATCCCGTTTCCGTTTCGACGCTATTCGTCTCGATCGCCCGTGAGTATCATCTAGTGCCTATGTTGGTTATATAGGGGAAAGGGGCAATCTACAATAGAACTGCGTGTGCGGTAAAATGCAATTTCCGGCTCTGACGGGTACGTGCAGTGCTCGAAGCGCGTTAGACAGAAATCTAAAACATCCGTCACTGGCCTACACACCCAACGCGGGCGCCGTCTGACTACGAGCCCGGAGAAAGAAGTTCATTTTTATACGCGTTTCCGAGACGGCGTTACTCATTGTAGACGGGAAGTACTGAAAATAGAAACAGACCAGACGACGAAAATGAAACGATATGCATCCATATTATATGTTTATACATTGTTATGTATTCATATTATAGTAATATGAATATTATATATGTGCTCCAATATTGCGTAACAATAATAATTTAATGTGCATAGCACACACGACGCGTTCAAAACAGTCTTTAGTCGTTACGGTTTTAGTCCCAGTTCTCGAACATTTATTTGTTTTTTTTTTTTATCTCTCTGCAGTGTATTTATTATAATTTTTTTTTTCATACCGACCTGTCGTGTGATCGAAAGGTGTGTTACCTAAAACTGCACCAGTATATGCGCGTGGGTCGTTTACGACCATTAATCATTCTGCGTTGTGGGGGGGAGGATATCCACACTAACGGAATGAGCCTCAACCCAGGCGGTAGGGCCTTTGCAACGGGACGAGGAAAGGGTCCCGCGGCGCATTATCAACACGGTACATTGTATTGTAATCATTTTATTTTATTTTATTTTAATCAATACTTTGGCCCGTAGGGTGGCTTGTGATGAACATGTAATCCAAAAAATCTGCGTTTGAAATGTAATATATTAATAGCTTCCGCTAAAGATTAGATCGCTATCACATCTTTCGGGGTGTACAAATCACGAATATTACAAAAATATTTTGTATAATTAGAAAAATCACTACGTTTTGTGTTTCAATTCACTACGTTATATTTTTTGTAATTTTTAGAGATGGGTCAAACTTTATTTTTCACAAACTTAATCTTTAATATCTTTTTTAAATGAATAGAAATATTTGGACTTTTAAAAATTTAACCATAAAAAATGTTAAATGTGAAACAGTACTAAACAGTGTTTACTAACTACTTAACTTAATAATAAAAAAATATGTTATTTATCTATTTTTATATATTTTAAAATATATTATACCTAAGCTAACTGTTTGAAATAATCAAATCTGAACTTAAATTTTCCTCGAATGTCTCTGTTTGAACTTTTACAGTTTGGGGTGTTTGATGATATCCCTAGTACCTATTTATCTGCATCGAAAAATATTCACTATGCAGAAAACACATGTTTAATAGTGCTAATTCTACTCCGGTTTTAAACATTTTTAATTTTATTTTTAGAAACATAAAATACATTATATATTACAAGGTACTTTATAACAAAATTTACCTAATAAAAAAACAACAAATATACTTATTACACTTGAATTTATATTTCATAATAATAACTAAGTGTTAACAATAGGATAAGAAAGTTATTTTTGATAAAAACATAACTCATAAGAAGTAAGTATTTTCTTTCCACAGAGCACCAATATAACTCAGTCTTTTGATTTTAATTGTGGAATATTAAAACTATAGGTTTAAGCTATTACTTAGGATTTTTTTAAAGTTGGCAAATTTAATCTTTTGTCCTATAATACTTCCCAAAAAGTATCTCAAAAAATTAAAGCTGTCATAATCATTTTTCGTAGTGGGTAATTTTATGACATTATTTTTTGTACCTATATAACTGAGGACGTTACAATGACAAAAATGTATAAAATACCGATTGATTTATTTAATTTTTTATGGAATCGTTAAAAAAGGTATTATTTTCCGGGCGACTCCTATTTGTAAATATTTACCCTTTTTTTTTTTTGACTCATTTGCGTATAAATGTACAACTCGATTATGCACACAAATATTTAATACGTGCGTTTAAATGACCCCAAAATAGAACTCGTTTACTTACACAATAACTATAATAAGACTATAAAAGTCTACCAAAATTCAAGAAAACTTATAAAGAGCGGTGGTAACTTGTTCCCATCATGAGTTAAACTAAAATGGCATATAAAAATATACAATAAACTCACAACGTAGCTGAATCATCACCGACTTCAAAATTATTGTAACTTGAATATACTTGATTCAATTAATATGTGTAAGTTGGTGAAGTGTTTGAGATCATTTGCTTCATTATCTTACATTAGGCACTGAGAGTCACAATAATATTAGCTTAATTGAGAATGAGAATAGTTGTGCGCAAATAAGTATCACAATCATTACCCTACCACAGACATTTTTGTACCTCCTGTCATAAAGATTTGTATGGTAAGTGCTACCTATTACATTTTATACGTCGGTGGTTTATACAAATTAATGATATTTAATAATTAAAATGTTGCAGGGTGTGTGTATAATGTACATATATAGTATATATACCGGCTACCATAAGTACTTACACCGACATTCCAACGTTTATACTTAGTTGACGTTGATCAAAGGATTTAGGTCGTTTCGTGACGCTTATGGATAGAATGTTTTAGATGTATTTACTTTAATATCTCAACCATAAACCTATTCAATTGAATTTTATGCAATTTAAGTATTTAAGTGTGTGCTTATCAATTTGATATTATAACATTTATTTACTTACTTATATTTTATTAGAATATACATGTGAATAATTACGTATATGTTATAATTATTAGTAAAGTATAATCATGTCTAATACCTTTTTTTTTTTTACAAAATACCAATTAAAAAAAAAAATAAAAAAATAAAAAAAAAAAATAACGTATTAAAACTATAAGTATAATTACAAATTAAAATTGAACATATCAGTTATAATTTTTTTTTATTGAATTTTCACGCAGTAAGTATATAAATTAGGTACCTTGCTTGTTATTTTATTATTACATAATTTTATGAACAATTATGATATATTTAGTTTGATCTCTTTTATAATTAATATTAACGTTTATTTATTTCTATTTTTATTTCCCGTAATCGTATTTAGCGAGGCTCTAATATGCCTCCGACAAGTTTCTGTTTCCATTGACCCACCCTACACAGAGTTACCCCTCTGTGGAATACATAGCCAATACGAATATCGTTTGGTCACTTGCGACGCACTACACGTGTTATGCAGCAGTATTATTATGTAATATTTTAGAAAAATAAATTCGAGTTAATACTCGATATTTTAATAAATTGGCTTCTTGTCGGGGATTTGATTGGCGCGATATACACCGCAGTCAACTTTAATTGTAAGTGTTTATTATTATACTCTTGCACCCGAGCAGTAAATAATTTTACTAACATATTTTGAATTTTTGACGTATATATAACATATATAATATATATAAACGATCTTAAACACTAAATTATTTATCCATCCCATCGATTGGCGATGCATGTAGCAAACCTATATCATGTGATGGATGGTCTGATGTGCTATAGGGACAGGACATAGATTTTTTCCATTTATACAATACGACTTATTTAACATTGAATACGATTTCCATTAAAATAAAGCGTCTGTCACGTGATTCGAAACGTTAATGTCCTTAGTGTTTCAACGTTCTTCACTGTCCTGTGCGTAAAAACTTAAGACCTAGTGGAGAGACCATGAGCATTTTTTAAGAACACGCCACCGTTGGACGTCTATGGATTCTGTATCGTTTAAAATTTAAAGGTATTCCTATTTCGAAAACCAACGAAAGTTAAATAATAGAAGCAACGAAGGAAATAATAATAACATGTGTGCCAATGCATATATATCAATGCTTATATGCGGAACCATAATAATAGTAATAATAATATATTGTATCGCTCAGAATTTCATTCAAAACCAATCCGGTACGTGATTGTCATATCATACAAAATAATAATATCAACTCCTACATCGAGGGATACCCGGATAAATCGACCCCTAACACGGTCTGCAGCCGTAACACCTGCTTTGCAAATATATACCGTCATATTTTTTCCATGATACATATATTATTATATCATGTGATGTTATTATTGTTGTTGTATCCCTCCGATCACGCGCGTTGTATTATTCAGTCGAGTACAGCCGGATTTTTGTGACGCACTACCTACACGTTTTTCAGGGGAATATCAAAAGCTATAGAATCGAATTTCACCCCCTTCTACGGGTTGTTAGTGCGGCACCTCTATAGATGCCTACTTATACTTGTCGAGTTATAACGTAAAAGTGGAATTGAAGTTAACATAAAATATGCGATTACCAAGCGTCTTTTTTACTTTTTTTTCTTTTTCGTTCGTTCAAAACCTATTGTCGATTCATACCAAGTTGTTAGTGTATTTGTTAAAATGTTTATTTAGATTTTAACTGTTATAATATTAATGAGATTCGCGACATAAAAGTATAATGTTATTATGTTTCATATCGATTTCATTCTACTGTAAATAGTGCAATTATTACTTGTCTACCAGAATATCAATGCGACCATAACACCAGTTCGTAAAAAATGGTAAACAATAGAATAATAACGTATGGTAATACGATTATACGATTTAATGATTGTTACATAATTTAAACGATGATTTTATCATATTATTATACACCTATTTTATACTTCGTCAGTTTTTCCGCACCCACAGCTCACGAGCAGTTATATAACGCACTATATAGTTATGACAGACAGGAAAACGTACCAGACGATTTTTTTACGCGTTTGTACAGACCAGATTAAAAATTTTATTGAACAACGACGTCGCATAAATTTATTAGTTTGCACATCATGCTTCTACATACTTTACAACTGTTGAAGTAATAGCGTTCAGGTTTAACCGGTTTACGACGATTGTCGAGTTGACATGTCCAGGATCGCTTGTTGCGGTCATGTCTATGTCAACAAAAGGTCGAAGCACGCATTTACGATTGGGAAAAAAATGATTTTTGTTTTGTTGCCACTAAAGTTTAATATATTAGGTATAATATTATGTAGACGTAGTGCAAGCATGAGTAAATGTGTCGAACAAATTATTATAAACGGTCGGTTAAAGGATAAAGTGGTATTATAAAAAAAAAAAGAAAGGGAAAACTTTATCATAAGCACTAAGTGCCAAAGTAGTACTAAATAATTCTGAAAATTTTCCGGAAAGCGTGAAAAAAAGCTGATTGACACTTTGTAAGTTGTTAAACAAATCTAAAATAATATATTTTGCGCTAGCAAACATGTTTTCTTGTAAAATAAATATTAATAGTGTATTGTGTATGCGGCGAAGACGAACTACCCCCGACCTTTACACATACAAGCGACCAACACGGCTGTCATTATATATAATGATAGTGTTACGTGTAAACGTAATATCGAGTTAGAAAAGTTTCGGCTATATAGGTGGTATATAATATGCAGTGTGCGAAATAATAAATTATGCTCGGATAAAAAATGTCGGGAACTGCCTGCAAGCGTGTTTAATATTCATGTTGGTGATATCCGTGTGGCAGAGGATTTAGTCGTGTATTCCTATATTATTGCACACGAGTAATCATGTTTTTTTTTTTAAACAACACTCAGAAGACGATGTGCTTTATTTTACGATCCTCATGGGCGTGCCTAGTGTAAGAGTTATGGGGGTACGGACCGCGTGTGTTCAAATGGCCTGCAGTAATCTAAACGTTTCGTCAAAAATGCGTAATGGCGGTGAGAAGGAAACGACTCTCGTCAACCCCTACTCCCCCTATACGGTGATGTGGACAGTTGGGGAGTGCCTAGGTAATTTTTTTCGGTTGATGGTATTTTTTTCTCTTTTTCATTTCTCCATCGATCAATCTATTTCATTGTTTACCTTTTTTTCTCTCGTTTATTATTTCGTTCAATTTAGGTCAGAGATAAAAAAAAAACAAAGAATAAACCGAACCCCTCGGTGGCCTGTACACGGATTACTGATGACGCCATCATATAATACTAATATATTAATAATCTCTACAAATCGATCTAGCCCGGCCCGATATATCTATATAACACAGTGCCACATGCCAGGTGCACCCGTTCCACCTGGACGTTGTGTTAAGACACCATAGTGAGGCCCCGAGTTAGCTGGTGGTACGCTATTTTTCCCCCCTCTATATCAAACAAATATAAGAAGAGTGCATTATATATATATACATATTATCATACGATCGGATGCTGTGCTAACAAACATATGATGGTTCTCACCTGGTTCTCCGAGTGAAGCAATTTCAGTTGGTCGTTGATTAGTGAGTATTTAGCCGACTCCTCTTTGCGCAGGGCCCGTTCCTTCTTCAGCTCTGGACTCCAGAACGTTTTGATGCTGTGCATGCTGGACCCGAGCTTCTGGTTGGTCAGCTCGAGTTCCTTCTTAAGGTTGGACAGTTCGCGGTGCAGGTCGGTGTTCTGGTGCTGGAGTTCGCCCAAGAAGTGTCCGGTGTCGCGGGCATTGGACATGAAGTGGCCGCCACCAACACCACCGCCACTGATACCACCGCCCGGCGACTGTCTAGCTCTGGACGACACTGCGCCGTACGGGTCGTCGTCCAGCGACGAGAAACCGCCGCCATAACCACGGTCCCTGTCGAACGACCTGTAATCGCGGTCGTAGCAGTATTGGCCGCCCGAGTCGGAGAGTATGCCACCGCCACCAGTGTTGCGGTCCAGCGACTGGTAACGGGACGGCGGCATGCCGCCCATCCGATCGACGGGACGACTGGCGCTCCGGGACCGGTGGGACGAGCCTCCAGCCGGTCCCATGGCACGTCCCCGGTCGTCCAACAGCACTGGACTGTTCAGGTCATCGTCTCGGTAGTACGACGACGAGACGCCGCCGCCGCCACCGCCGATACCCAAACCTCCACCACCGATACCAGTCTGATGTGTGCCACCGCCACCGCCGCCAATTCCACCTCCGCCGTGGTGGTCGGGTGACCCGGCGCCAGGTCTGACCGTTCTCCGGCCTACCGGGCTGTTCCTCTGGCCGCCACCTCCGCCACCGCCCGCTCCTGTGGGATACGTCCTGGACGGCGACCGGTCGACCGTTGGGAGTTCAGTGGCTATGCGCCGGGTGCCGCGCGGCGAACGCGTTCCCGTGGCGCCTAACGACGATCCGGGTCCGTACGGTTCCCTGGCCGACATCCCGAGTCACCGTCCACTGGTAAGCGCGTATACCGGGTCGGTCCTACCTGGCTACCTTACTCGCGGGTTGATCCGGGTGTCCCGGTGGTGCCTCCGCTGCTGATGGTCGATAGCCAAACACACGCTGGAGGGCACCGTTAAGCGTTGCGTTTCATCGTGTGTCGCGAACTTCCTCTCGCGCGCCTTCAATCGTACTATCGGCAAACCAACAGCCCCGCGAACTTTAACGTCGACGACTGTTATAATGGTAATAATAATAATAATAATAATAATAATAATAATGACAGTAATAGAAGCGGTAGTCGAGAGTGGCAGTAATATAAATACGCGAATTACAGAGCCGGTGGACGAACGGACACGCGCGCTAATCGGTACGGCGAACACTCGCGGCCCAAGGGGCGGCGTGGTAGGGGCGTCGTACGCGCACCGCGACACTGTACAACATTCGGAGCGCACGCGCACTACCACCGCGGGACGACGTAACACGCACACAAAACACACGCGCGCGCACCGACACACAACACACTCGGCACACGGGCGGCGCGGCAACGGACGACACACTGAACGCGTTCGAGGCCAGCTGCTGCTCCCTGATCAATGAAGACCCCTTCGGGCCGCTGCGCCGCGCCACGACCCCCCTCTAACCGCGGTATAATACGCCGCCTGCGCGTTACCATTAACGTCATCGCCGCCGCCGCCGCCGTAACAGAGCGTACACGGAGTGCGCGCGACGGGGAGGAGACCAACGCTGAATTCCGCCGCGGGCGCGCGCACGCCCGCACAAATGCGGGCGCGCTTTTCCCCGCGCGGTTACGCCGCTATCGCCATACTCGGGGATCCCGGACGACCCCCCCCGCCGCGGCCTCACGGGTTTTTGAGCGATTTCGCGCTTTCGTTTTCGTTGATAGCGCCTTTTGGCGAATAGGATTTTCGTTCGCCGATTTCCTCGCCCGACCACACGTCATAACATAATACGTATATTTCATAATAATATAATAACACGTCGACCGCGACCGATTTTCGTCGTCTTCGTGCACGAGAAACGGAAAACGTTTCCCTTAACCCCGCACCTACAAGCGCGTGTGCGTTTGTTTACCCGGGTCGACCGTCTGCGCGGCGATGAGAGTCGGAAATCAATACGCGCCGGCAACGAGTGCGGCCCGTGTGTGTGCGTGTGTGTGGGTTGGGCTTCTATACTTATATTAAAATATTATCACATGGACAGTATAGTAATAATTATTATTATAATGTGTATATAATATCAGAGTGCATATTACACGCGTTACGCGCGTACCACATGCCTAGGACATGGGAGGGAAACCCACCGATTTGCGGTGCGATTGGGTGGGGGTTGTTGAAAGCACGGCTTATTTGTTTTTTTTTTTTTTTCATTAATGCGCGATCGGTTGGTTATTATTTTTGTGTGCGCACGTGTTTGTAACGGCGGTTTTTGTTTTTTGGATTTAAATTTCTATCTCGACTGCCAGATTAAAAGCTTCATAACTTTTACGTTCGGTTTTTATTTTTTACATCGTACACGTACGTAATAGGGTTGTTTTGTTTTATAATCACACGCGCTAATGAAATTTACACTCTCGTCGAAAATCAGTGTGCACAGTGAAAGTGCAAGATTTGTTGTGTTTACATGTTATACTTGACCGTGTGCGTGCATCAGTGCCATCACGGCTTTTTACGGAATACCAATAGAGTATACGTGCGTAGATATAGGTACTCACTCTATTATTGTTATGCATTTATACTACTACCTACAGCATCGCCGCATCATTTCACAGTATCGCTACGATGCTACGGAATTATTTGACTACAGGCGATGACCGAATTACTGCAAGTCTTTCGCCCCCCAAAATTACTTATATTATATCAGCCACGGAATAATCGCTTTCTCTCCCCCCCCCCCCCCCCCAAAAAAAAAAAACAACTCGCATAAAACCATTAGAATCCAGAGACAATTCAGGGTAGAGGGATTTTCAAAAAATATTTCTATAATTTATCAATCTTTATAATATGTTAAATTTATGCGAGTGATTTATGTAGAGAATTTTAGAGTCACATAAAAAAAAACACTGCTCGTAAGTGTAGAAAGATCATTCTATCGCACCCCAATTTCCCTTCTCCCTTAGTATTCACCACTGTATTACTCTATCATTTTGTGACCTAAATTTACAATTATATACAATATCAACAGCATGATTCTCTGCAGCAATACCGATTGCTTATATAAACATTATCGATGTTATTTACAGGTTCTGACATTTAGAACACTGGCTATTCATAGATAATGTTAAAGATTTTGTGTTATATTTTTTCTTATCGTAGCTTTAAACTGAGACATTTTTTTTAGAAAAGTGATTTTCGTATTAATTTTACAATAATATGACATTTTTTGATGTATTATCTAGAAATGCACTAAACATTTTACAATCTATTTTCAATTAATCCCGCCAATTATTGGTCCTTATTGTGTAACATCTATAAATATTTAAAGCTCTTGACATTTTTGAATATGGATCCATGCGATAACGCCGAGTGTTACAATCCAATTATAACTATCTTTGTTATTTCGGTTCTGTTTTTGACAATTGAACAATATGGGTCACGAAATTCTAACAATGTAACCTGTGTACTAGTCGGGTACTTCAGTATCTTGTCCATTACATCTTAGCTAAGTCATTTGAAACAAATTCTAACATCTTTACCATGTTCTACAAATTAATCAATAATCCTTCTTCACAAATTATAACCCTGCAGGTCGCTTTAAATCGCTTTCTCTAAATATTGATTGAATATAAATATAAATATACATAGAACACGTGAATAAAAGCATCCCTTTGTTGTTTTAGGTCAGTCATAACTCACAATTGAAAAATCCTTACTCAGGTCAGGTTAGGAAGTATTAGTAGTTTATAATTCGTTAAGTTTACCAATAGTCATGGTTATGGTTATCAGCAAAAAAATAATTAATATTTAAAAATAAATATTATAATGGTCACCACGCAACATACCTCAATCTTTCAAATTTGTGTTCAGTAATTCATGTTTAGTTTCATTATGTTACATACTTAAAATATGAGCAAAATAAGTGTGATCGTGGTTTAGGTAATCGCTATCTTACCTATAAAAAAAATAAATTACTAAAGGACTAGGATTGACATAAAATTATAAGTAGGTATTACTCATTTTTTTTTATCATACAAAAAAATGCTATTTTTAATTTTTATAAATTTATTTTTTAAATACTAGTTGACAATCAGACAGATGGATATATAATAATAATTATTTTTTCGAGGCAAGGGCTACATAGTAATTTAAAATTCAAAAATTATTGTATGATAGAATTACCTATTACTTTTATATAAAAAACAAAAATATTTGAAATTCAGTCACTAAGGATCAGTACAGTTTTTCACAATAAAATATATAGTTTTTAGGTAGGTACTCTATATTAAAAACCTTCTCTAAAAATTAATCTTTTTTGTGTCGCTGCACCTGCTTATAGTCTGCACAGTATGGTATGAACAAAGTGATCTTGATAATCTGCAGCTGTGTTTTTGAAAGACAGTTAAAATAAAAACAATAATTTGATGCACGCCAAATTTATAACTGTTCATTAAATGTTATAAAGCTTAAGATTTGATAAAATATCATTTTAAAATAGGCATACTATTTTTTAAATCGACTTCATCGAATAACATCTTTACATTGTGATGATTTATGAAATAGCATTGAATATATATAACGTATAGATAATTCGATTTTGATTATACGCAAGTCACATAATATACGTGTTAATCTTGATTAAAATTGAATTTAAAAAAATATACATAAAGTTCTTCCTCTTTAATTTGATTACAATTTAATAAAGTTGTAATAGCGCGTTTATACAGTTAAGATTTCTTGTACATAATCGTCATAATCTAAATGATTATAAAGGTTTGTTTGTGTTTCATTACATCCCGACTACTTTATATTATTTTGAGATCTAATATCTACCGTATATAGTACCTACTCTGACTTACAGGATTCAGTTAGGTATCTAAAAATTGTGGGTGTACAACGTACGTATTAGTGTAATTATCAATAGGTACGTACTTATAAATAATTGTACAATTGTACGTCATAATATTATATTTATTGAAAGTATGCATTTTTAAAATAAAACCGTTTATTAAGAGGAAAGGATGTGATTATTTCCACGTGCCTCTTTTTCGCTAAACTGTTCACACATGATATTTATTATGGCTCAACAATATACACAAATTACTTATCGTATGATTATTGGTTATTACTTATTACCAATGTCTAATGACTCTAATGTGTAGTTATAAAGGATACTTTTATAGTATTAATTATCATGTAATATAGCTTTATTGACAAATAACAATATAGACAAAATATTTTTTAATCATAAGTCACGATTAAGAAAATTAAGTTGATTATATCTATAACTGAGACTTGTTACAATAGTTGTATAGCCAATTATTTTTCATCACAAAAATCTTAAATATAGTTATAGTTAAACTTGTACGCTTATATTTTATCGCATTTAATACATGTGGCAGATCTAAAAACTAAATGGGCATTTTTAAATACAACTATAGGTTGACAATAATATTATATTTTGTTTGAATAAATTCATATAAAATGCGTTTGATTTAAATTTAATAGATTGTTCAGTAAAATATCACCAATTACTAAATATTCATCGATAATTTTATTTAAAAATTAATGTTTAAATAAAAATATATTATAGGTTAATTTATTATTTATTGATAAAGCAGTTACTTTAACGTCATCCATTTTTTTTTTAAATTTAAAATAAGATAATCGTAGTTTATTTGGTTTATTTGCCATCTTCATCTATGAATATTATTCCAAGTGATATCACTTAATTTTTTATAATTTGATAGACATAATAATAACAGGAAAATTATGATTCATTAAAAAAAGTAACTAAGTAGACTAATAGAAATAATTAAGACCGATAATATTATAATAATATAAGAAAACTTACTAATAACATCATATGAATGATTGTGTTTTGGGCAGATTAGGATTTTTGATTGAAGTAAAGTTAGCTTATTGATATTGTGTGAACTATGAAGTGGCATTTTTTATTATTCTTAACATTTAACTTCAAATATTAGTTTTTTTTTTTTTTCTATTTAATTAATTAGTGTACACACTATTATATTCTATAGTTTCAAGTATTTAACGCATTATAATAAATTTGACGATTTTACCGTAAACAATTTTCTTCGGGTACAATTGTTCAATTATTATGCATAAAAATATTGTTAAGTTAAATGACTTTTTATTTCATAGTATTGTGTTAAATGAACATGAATCGTATAACATTGGATAGTAAGTACAAAAACCAAATACTGATATAACGAAATTACGCAGGTATATGGTATATACATGAATACATTGAGATAAGAGTGATTAAAATCGCAAAAGAATTTAGTAAAAAAAAAATTCTATCTCTGTTATTTTTCTTGCTTTTGTAACATACAAATTTTTCAAAAACACTGCACGCGTACGGTACAATAGTGTACCAACAATATATAGACCAACAAGCCACAATAGTGTACTATCAATCGAACCCTTCACTTTGTGCTTTTTCCTGTAATTCAGTAAATATTCTAAGGCTTAAATTGAATAGAGATGAGCTAGTTGGTACTGTTCTGCTATGCAATAATTGTCGAATAAATCACTGTAAAAGATGAGTTAAATTTTAAGTCAATAATTTATCAATGTATACAAAAAACGATTTTGAGCAAAGACTATATTATACGATGGTTTTGCCATTAAAATAATTTATTTTATTATTAGTATAATACAAAAGTCCAATTAATTTTTACCAAAAAATTGCATTTGAAAATGTCATTGTTTATATAAAATATAATAAAATATTATAAGTTTCAAATACTCACGAAAAATATTTTTAAATTACAGCCAAATTATTATTCTTTATTTGAATATCTAATTTTGTCAAAATTTGAATTTAAAATTTCTATATAAAAAAAAAAAAACTGTGAAAATAATTGATCATGTCTTTGAATAGTTCAAAAATAGTCATAATATTTAAAAAAATTATATAATTTATATTTTTTTCGAATAAAATAAAATATCATAAATTTGAAGAGTATCTAGTGCTGTAAAAATTTGAAGTTCTGACGCTCATAAAAGATGTATTTAATATATTTTTACATATCTATAAAAACAACGTATGTGCAATCTCACATTAAATTTTCAAATTTTTTGACAAAGTGAAAACTTTTTATTAATATTTTTATGTGATTTCCTATAACCTTTCTTTATTATTATACATAGAAAAGTTTATGAGGAATCTTGTATTAAATTTTTAAATCTTAAATGTTTAAAAAAAATTTACAAAACTACAAAAAAATAATTTGCAAATTTTCATGGTATTTACAAATTTCAATTAGATGTTTTTTAAGAAAAAAAATATTTTCGCTACATTTTTTGATATTTTTCAAATGGTTAAGAAGTAACTTGAGAAAAATCTTGTATCAAATTAATGAATTATATTTGACTCATCAAAAAATTAAAAAATGGAATTTTAAAATATCTATAATAAGAGCTTAAAAAGAGTCAAGATATTTTTAAAATTCTGTAATTTGTTTGAGATACTAATATAAATATTTGATGAACATTTCAAGTATCTTTAATAATTTGGGTTTGAGTTACATTACAAAAACAAAATAAATGTTGTCAAAAACTAATTTTGCGTAAACATTCTTATTTTTTGTTTATTTTTACTCAATTATTTTGAAAAAATATTTGGAACTTTTTAAATTTGTGTTCTAATTTTAATGTTAACGACATCGCATTTTAAAACTTTTTTAATTGTTGGTTTTAAAGTAAAAATAATAATATGACTGTAAAAACCAATTTATTACAATTAATGAAAATGTGTGAATAATTGAATTATGTAATCAAGACAATAAAACATTTTAATTAACTCGTTTATAAAAAACGACAGCAGATACAATATTTTGAAAAATATATAGTACCCATTGTTAACATAAGGAAGCCAATTTTAAATTGATTTTATTTATCAGGTTCATAACAATTAATACAATTGAAATTTTTATTGGAATGATGGCCAATGTTAAGTATCTTAGCGTAAAAAACGCAAATATTATTTGTGATTTTTACGTTATTCATTAAATGTTTATTGTTTATCACTAGTTTTAAATTATGTTTAATAAGATATTTTGTTGAATAGTATTAGATTTTTTTCGTTTCATTTTTTTAATATATTTTTATTATAACGTTATAAAAAATATTTATCGTCAATAAAATCAACTTAAACCAATTATAAATTTCTCGTTCCACTCAGAATTTTAAATTCTATTTATTATTTATCCATTAGACCTCCATTAAGAGAATAATTATTATTCATTTCATACGTGCACGAAGGCAAAAGTTGAAATTGGAAATATGTAAATTGTTTACAATTGTTTTAGGTACTTGGGTAAAACGTCGTATTTCTATGTTCATATACTATACAAATATATTATTACATATGATAGTATATAGAATGTTGTGAAACTCTGTTTTGAGATAATTTATTGTTATGTTCCAAATTAGGTTATTGTAGTTTAAAAGAAAAAATGAAGAAATGCCATACGACTGTGATAATAGTATTTAAAAAATAAAATATTAATAATAATTTTCTCTCAAGCTCGTTTAATTTAATAATATTGAATTTGAATATAAATCTATCATTAATTATGCCTTTATACGAAACAAATTTGACGCGATTCTTTCAGAACACTAGTTTCTGGCTACAAATAATGTCTGGTATACTGGAGCATTAAAACTGGTGTTTAAACGACGGTGTTTGGTTTCTAGGAAACGTAAAATTATCGTTTAGCGCATTATACAACTGCAGTTAACAGTTATCTCATAATCATTAGTGAAAACTTTAAAATATTATATGCGTTATAATATATTTTTCTGTTGACTATACATAGCTATTTTCTGTATCCCGCATACCATTTCGAGCTGCCGCGGTCGGTTGGAAAATGTCGGATGGAGACGTGGATACGAGCAGTAGTGCCGATACATCGTTTGAGTCGAGCATGGTGAGCAAACCTCAGAGTTCAACATTAGAATCTACATCACTACCGTCGTCTAGCGCGCTGATGTTTAATTTCCTCAACTACGATCCCTCTTGTAACCGTAACAGTTCCAGTCTCACGTAAGACCTCATAGAATAATGTATTTTATTAAAACTTAATAAAATAGACAGTATAGTGCAGTCTAATGTACACGATGATTTAAACAGTGTCAGTAAACTATGAGATTTTGCCCTTCTCCTCAACACAATAATTTTATTTATAACACATTTTTTTTTTTTTAATTTCTCACAATAATAAAAAAACACATCATAATTATTATTTGTACGTTATGAAAACTTAAATGGTTAACTTAATTTTCTATAAGTGTTTATATCATAACTAGGGCTCAAAATTGTACCTACTTGATAATTAAGAAAAATTACCTTAAATTTATTTTTAAATATACAAGGTATAATACAATAGAATTTTTAGATCTGAAGCATAAATAAATTTTATGGCTAAACAATGACTTAATCATGGCCGTACGATATGTATTTAAACAGTATTCATTTTTATAAACAATTATAAAATTGGGCTATATTATATTATATTAGGTTAATTTTTTTTTTTTAAATACCTACATTAAGTTTAAATAAACTAATTATTGTTTTACTCAAAAAATATAAAAATATCTAAAAAAAAAAACAAAGATTGATGCAAATTAAATTTTATTCTATTGAATTTTGCATGACTTATAGCAGCTTTAGTTTTTATAAAAGTAAACATCGAAAATAAAGAGATATAGGTATTTTAAGTTTTGACGTCATAAATAAAAAAATTAATATAAATGCACAATCAACCAACGATTTTAAACTTATTGAGTTAATAAACTTATCTTATTGCTTTTGAAGTCAATATAAATTATTACATTATACTTATATATTATAATAGAATAATTATTACTAGCAAAATAAAAAAATCTCAGATATTTTTTATATTTTTATATTTTTAATTCTTATCTTTTGCCTTATGGCGTTTGAAATACCATTTAGAAAAATAACTAGCAGGTTCCTCCAGAGTGATCACTGGGTTGTCAGATTGATAATGGACTTAAACTGTATAGTTGGCCAATACTATAAATAAATGTCTCGTTTAAGTACTATATTATAATATTTTATATTTATAGTCTTCTGATGGTGCTTTTCTCGCTGTATCACTCCAGTATTCATTTTTCAAAATATGTATTATTTTTCACAGATTATATTCATCGTTCACTTATTTCGTTTGCCGTTCCCTCGGACTTGGACCATTATGCATGCCGTACGCGTTTAAGCAAGTGGGCGTGGTCATCGGCTTGTTGTTGAGCTTTATCGTCGGATTGATGTTTACATACTCCTTTACCCTCTTGGTGAGAACACAAATATTTTATTTAGAACCATCATAAAAGCTACACATGTAAAATATGTATTTATTGTGAGAAGTATGTATGTAAGGCGGAATGGGGAAAACCAATTCCGTTTCTTTCAGTTGAGTAGCCACGTAATCCAAGCCGGTTACCTGGTTGTAACAATGCAAAGGTGCCATGATAAATTAAATCTTTTTTTTTATATGTAAGCATAATCCTTTTTATGCTTAGATACGCTTATTTATACTACGTAGATAAATTCTCGCGATTTTAAACGTCGAGTTATATCCTCGACGTTTAAATTTTGTACTTACTTGAGAATATGATCCATTAATCAAATACAATCATTTTAATCGAATACATATATTGTTGGATAATATATACGTCATACAGTTATTTTACTTAAATGATATCTATTGTTATAATGTTATTACTCGGTATTTCATAAAAGCAGTCACGTAGGGACAATATAGAATAAAACACGCAATAGTAGTTAGCAGAGACATTTATTGTTTATACTTGTTACACGCGTGTCACGATTACCAGTGATTTTCAGAGGCAATTATCATCTTTAATGTTTGTATTTATACTTACTATACAGACATAAACGTTCAATCTTTGTATAATATGTATATACGTCGTGTCGTTGTTTGTTTCGATTGTAAATCATGATGGATAGAATTATTTCAACGATCCTGATGAGAAGCTATATATTATTATTATTATTATACGTAGGTCTTGTAGAGGCGTTAATTTTTCTGACGAAAGTCAAAATATCTTATTTTAAATTTTAAATGTATTTTAAAGTGCCGTTTTAAGTATAAAATATGCCAAATACACAGAGTACCGACAATGCCTTATCAAAACATGATTGAGTACGGGTTGGCTCATGGTCCGAGTGTAATTAGAAGTTTTTCAGCATTTTTCAGGTGAATATTTTTATATAACATAACAATGTATGTGATAATAATGTTGTATTTTAATACGCTCAAAATTGTGTTTGTTTATACACAGTATGTGCAAAACTTTACACTAATAACGAATAAGACGTACATAAATAATATTACATTAAAAAATATAGGTTTTTTACTAACGGCCTATTGCTTATACTGTCGAACATTATTTTGTTTATACACTGAAAGATTTACGTTTATCGCCGTGAACTTGACGTTGAATTTCGGAAAGAGTTGTCTGTACACGAAATTCGCATCGTTGACAATTCAAGAGGTATCTTATAATCAACGTAATGTGTTTATATGTTACCGTCAATGTAATAAATTCAGAAATTATTGAAAATGGCTAGTCAAACAATATATTACCTGAGTACATTAGTCATTATCTGTTTGTAACATATGTATATATTATAACTTTGACTTGATAAATCGGACAATATTGTACATTGGTACAATGGCTAGTCATTTTAACATTTCCGATTGGTCGGGCATACGATTTCATCTGTTATAGACTTTATAGAGCATCAAGTTTTGTTTATTAAATTTTAGAAAGACAATGATGGTCTCTATTTACTGCTGGCGATAATTATAGTGTGAAATTTCAATGATTCCAATATGAACACAGAATAAAATCCAAATCTAACTAAATATGAACATGTCGTTCAATTAAGGGACTTTGCACTTCAAAATGATACACACTATTATGTCATACCATGCATTAATAAATTATGTACAAATACATTTAAATATAATAATAATAATAATAATTATATAAATTATACTAAAATTTCAATAATACATTTTTAACATACAGTTAATTTATTTTTAAATCATTGCACCTACCGTGAATTTTTATTTTTACTAGATAATTTTACAAAATGCTTATTTAATTAGTTATTATAGTTCTGATAATTTTGTTTTTAACTACAATAAAGGTCTTAATTATTTACAAAAAGTATTATTTTTTTAAGTGACATTGTCTGCTTTAGTTAAGCATTTACTAAAACGATTAGCCATTGATATCGATACCTACAAAGATTAGCTATTTTTAATAATTTTTGAATATTATTTATTATGGTACTTCACGCGCATATATGTATATAAGTATATACTTTGCAATACTTATTATATATGGCGAAAAACCAAAAAAAAAAATAAAAAATAATGACACGGTGCTTCTATGTAATGCAGCTGTTTACCGAGATGGGACTTGACGTGAATATTTTGAATATTTCTCTGAGCTACGAGGTCATATGCATGTCGTTCTTGCTATTGCCATATACTGAGCTTATGAAACCAGTATATGTCCTCAGCCGTATTGTATGTACTATTTTACTGTGCTTCACCTGCTTCATTATATTCAAATCGGGCATAAATATTGATAGCCAGACGTTGATTTGTGGCAATTGGACGGACGTTTTTCAACTTTTTGGAACCTTTTTGTTCTCTATCATACCTATAGTTCAGGTAGATATATTAGCAAACATTTAATTCACGTACTACACTATTATTATGTATTGAAACTGCAATACAACTTTTGTAAATTAGAACCATAGATTAGGCAAAAATAGAAATTATTTTAATAGCTTATAATCACTATATTTATTTTACTACTTTTTAGAAAATATGATTAAAATACTATTCACAATCGTAGGTATATTAAATCACATATTATATTACTAAATCGACGATTATAAATTTTGTTGGATTAAAAAAAAAACCCCAAAATAGTTATTACGGAACGTATTAAATTTATTCGAATTAATTTTATATTTTAACCGGATTGTGTTCTTGATATTATAATCTATATTTTATTTTCATGATTTAGTTATTTGAAATATTCGAAATTTTGTTGAATACCATATATGCAGTATAATATTTTTCCATAATTATTATTATTATTCTTAAACATATTGCAATTAAAAGCTTAAAATAAATTTTTCTTAAAAAATTATAACTAATATATACAATTCTTTTTTAAGTTTCAAATCTATACACAAATATTTAAATTTTTTAATAAAATAAACAATAATATAGAAAATAACAACAATATTTTAATAATAATTATACATTGCGTATGTAGACATAATTTTTCATGTTATTTTTATTGGTTATTAAATTTTAAAGAAAAAAAAGTAAGTTAAAGCTTATTTTATTTGTAGTTCGGTAATAAGCATTATCTAAATAATTAATTGGCTTAGGTGTTTAAAATCGAAGAAAGATTAATCGAACCGAAGAATTTCATCAAGCCATTTAACCTTTTGAACATTTCAATGGTTGTAATAACAAACGTGTACAATACATTTGGCTTGTGTGCATATTTAAATTATCAAGACGTACCAATAATTATTGGAAATTCAGTTATCAGGTAATAAAATATTGGAAAATCATACATTATAAATTGTATTATACGCGCTATTGAGCATGACGAGAATTTAAGTTATAAAATGTACATTATAACTACAATTATAATTGAGTGGGAGAGATGTTATCAAAGCATAATAATTTAAACGGATAAAACACAATAACACTAAACACAAATCGATTATTCTCATTGTTTATTAATCAATACGTGTTCTGCGTATTGGTAATGATAATAATGTATTTTTTCGTGTTCACAATAGGTCTCGGACTATCATCAAGTCGTGTGTCGCTGCGAATATCATATTTTTCCACAGAGAATTGTGTTTAGAGTCGGTGTTATTGTGGTCGTCGTCGATCAGGGTGACGAAAGTTAAAAGTGATAAAAAAAATTGTCAACAGCCATCTACTGCATATTTGTCTCCGTCTTTTTTTGCGGGACTGTCGGCAGTCTTAAAAATCTTATACACGTTCTGTTCGTTTTTGGGTATGACCATCATGTCAATGTAATATCATGTTATATATTATACTTGAAATAGCGCACAGGAAAACACGATAACCGGAAACACCGTCATAGCCCATTATTTGATGAGTTTTAACCATTAACTGCACGTATCAACACTACAATTACAGGGTTCTCTTGAGAAGATCGTATATAATCAAATTATTTAGGGTTGACGAAATCTTTTTTTTTATAAATAGATATTTCGGCATACGTGGTTATTTTCCGTGTATTTGATCTTTAGGTATTTTTGATCAATAAACCACATTTTATTTTAGTGTTCCAAAAAGATTAGAGGAAGGTAGTATGAGTAAATATCAACAATTCTTTGTAAAAATAAAAAATTTTATTTTGACTTATACGTTCACGACTGTATAGGCGGAAAAGGGTTAATGATAATTAAAGAGTTAAGTGTTTTATAAATGATATTAATTATAATGGTTGAACGACGTATAATTTAGCCTAATACTGTATTACTGTATACGATTTCCTTATTACTGTACGAGCATCTTTATTTTAATTAATCGGAGGTGCACACTGACACGCCTGTAATACGACTATTTTTTTTATCAAAATCATTAAGGCGAAGGAAAATTACGGTAGTATTTGATAAAAAAAAAAAAATGGGTAATTGTTAAGTCAAAAAATTAATTTTGAGGAAACAAACGGGTTCGTCAACTACCGTGTAACTATAGGTTCTATTTTGTGCCAATGTATTAAACATAAATTTAGCTCAAATAGACTTCCCTAGTCCCGAAACGCACACACATGGACTTTCATTATACGTGAATGTTTTATTAGGTATTGTTTATGTAACACAAAATCCATTTAGACATCGGACACTGATTTTTCCGCAGTTTCCACCGCAGTCCCGTCGCCGGCGACTAGCAGCTTCCAAGCGATGGTGGCGCTCATCGGCTACCTGGGTAACGCGTTCAACATGCTGGTCTTCCCGTTCGTCGTCGAGCTGTGCGTGCTGTACGCCCTGCACGGTATGTCGGCCAGACGGTACGTGATCGCCAAGGACGTGTGTTTCGTCGTCATAGGTTTGTCCGTGTTCGTGTGCGGTACGTACGCAGTCGCGGCGCGTATAACTAGCGACGATTACTGAAAACGGGTGCAATTGGCACCTATTATTATTCATGTTATGATTCATTGTTGTGTATACGCAACATAACATGTGTACATTTTTTTTTTTCATTTAACAAACTACCCGAATAAAGCTTTTTACTATGGCTATAAAAAAAATAAAATACGATAAATGTCAAAGGTTGTTGTTGTCATAGCTACACGTGACGGTTATTCTGCAGACGCGTAACACGCGCGAGGCTAACACTCCCCATTGAGTGGCCTAGCCTAAATCTAAGAACCTTATACTGAGTCGATTAGCTTGCCTATAGTTGCTTTGTGCTTGGTTGTATGGCGGTTGAATTGTAGCCGGATTGGTGTGTTGGTTCAGCCTTTTCTCGCGTTTAAAGGAAAATTCGGAAGTCTCGTCCTCGACAGAGTGCTTCCTGGTGGATAAAGTAATCGTACCGGTATTCCGAGACAATAGTGTCGATATTGCACTTCTGGCACGATCCTGCAGTTGTATTACGTAGTCCATAATAGGTATTATAATTATTCACTCCGTTAATAGACGTTTACTTGCAATAGTCATAAAGTCAGTTTTCAAGACTCTAAAACAAATTTATATCGAATGTATAACTATTGTAGTTATTGTACTCCAATCATTGATCGGTTTACTACCATGCATTTATTATAAGTAGTGTAGTAATAATTGTAAATTCCTTTTTGGTTTAAACAATATACACATGAATTATTGATACTCGATGGTATAAATTATAGAGATAATGATGTCCATATTAAAAAATATCCAGGATGAATACTAAGTAAATAAAACAAGACAATTTATTGAGAATTCCGATTTAAAAAAATGATGTTAAACTACAAATATTATAACAATTTAAAATGGTATCTAATCAGATAAACTATAGGTTTTATTTTTAAAGTTATAATATGTAATATGGTACATGAATACAATCTGTTGATTATGAATAATAATAAGATATTACAATAATAAATTAATTATTATAAATAGAACTGTGGTCTTTATGCGTGCATACTAAAGTGGTTTCATTTTTGGTTAATGGTTCGCTTAATGATTGAAAAAGGTCAGTAAAAATAATTATATACTGTCAAATGTCAATACCGTGTTAACATCATGCTTTATTATTTATGTAAATGCAATTTATATCGTATTCATATAAATATTACAAACTGATATGTAACTGTGTGTGTGAAGAATAAGTTGTCAGTTGTACAACTTGTATAGTTTGTACTGCGGTAGGATTTAGGTCAATACTTAATCGAGGGTTTGAGAGCGCAAACGTATTTTGACGTTCTGAAATATACATTATTATTTTTTAATAATACGTTTAGTTTTACTTCATTTGTAAGTTATCGCCAGCTTTTTTTATCGATTCGCGTCCAATTGTTCGAATTAGGTTGATATTTATATTAATTTTTCAGATTAAACGAAATAATGCTACATTTACACTACTTTGGCTTTTATCGCTACTTTTTTTTAAACATAAACAAGTGGCAGTGCTAAAAATACCTAGGTTACAACACATCGCCTGTATGGCTGCCGATTTTGTACACAAGACACACTGTTAGCACTTTTTGAGTATAATATAAAGAATTTTAAGAATTTAAAAATATTTAAAAATTTTGATTATCTAATATTGAATAAATAATTTATTGGAAAAGAAAAAATAAATGAGCATACTTGATGATTTACCAATAATATTACCTATGCTTATTTGTTAGATTGTAGGACATAAAATGCAAAAGAGATATTATTGTCTTGCTATTATTATCATATTTTTTTTCGTAACAATACGCATAACCATAAAAAGAGAGATTTAATTTTAAAAATAATTTTTTTATAACGATTATAACTATTGTTTATTTATTTAGTTAAGTGTTTATACTGTGGTAGATGAAAAAAAATTACTTAAGTCGTATATGGCGGTCTATAAAGATATTTTTCTACAGATTTGAATTGCTGGAAATAGAAATAAAATTGCTGAAATATGTGGAAATCTTAACTAGTTATATTAGTCAAAAACAATGTTCAAATTTCACGATTAAATTATTTGAATTTATTCGACCAATATTAGAAACTATAACTTCAAATATCTATTTATTTTTTATTGCAGATTGCTGTTAAGCTGTAATTATGATTTTAACACGTTTATATAAATATTAATAATAATATTACACGATTGGATTGAAGTTCATTAGGAATAAAGTTATAAAAACGAAACAGCCACTGTAACTATAGTGAAATACAAATAAATAGTTAATACTTAGACGTGTGTAGTGTATACTTTGCATATTTTACTATAGACTACAATATAAGGATTTTAACTATATTCAAAAATGTCTATATCAATTGTATAGTAAAATATCGTATACAATGCACAAATATAAAATATATCGATTTAGCATATTACTTACGTATAAATCCTTATAGTTGACTCCATTCGACTGAGTGTTAGTGGATGTGTTCATTGTTATTGGTCTCTTATTTTTTTTTAGATTTTCATATTGAATCATATTATATGAATTGTGAAATGGTATATTATTATACTCGGCTATTGCTCGATATTTAAATTTATTTGACAAACACAATACCAAATCTTGATTAAAATTTCGAATGCTTTCGTAAAAATTTAAAATTCAAATTAAAACGAAACGATATTATATTTACCACTGCGTATAAAAAATAAACGCGTAATCGACGAAGTAAATAAATCTCGTTGTATGAGGGATTTACATCAACACGTAAATAAAAACGAAAAAAATAATACTATAATACTGAATAGAATATTCTTGATTTAAATCTGAGGAAACGACCTAATGTAATTTTAAGTCACGTGCTTAACTTAACAAAAAATAATAATGTTTTGCAATTGCATTAACATATAATCACACATGAAATTGTTTCGGATGACGCTCATATAAATTATAACAGACCGGGAACGGTCAAAATACATAATGTGCGTTGAATCGTATTATATCGACATGGATAAGTGACGAGTTCACTAGTACGAAAACTCGTTATGACAAAAGGATTTTGTTTCCAACAACTAACAAGATTTCCCGATTTTGCTTTATCGGTATTCTTTTGTGTTGGAGCATCTATAAACGAGTTATGATTTTGTTAGTTACAAGGGTGGAAACGAATATCGCATCATAAATATTCATGTATATTTGCGTAAATACGTAATTCAAAAGAACTGTAATGCTGTTAGGGTGGTGAAAAACCGACAACTTAGGTGAAATTTTCGATATCACAATCATATTTGTAGTTTCTGTTCTATAAACGAGCAACGTTACAAATTTGCGTTCAGCAGTTAGATTTGGTTGTTAAGTATAGATTTAATCTCCAAGAATGAATTGACTTAAATATTTTAAAACTTTAATATTTTATCTATTTATATTGAAAATTTTTTATATTTTTATATGAAAAATATTTTAATTTCTTAATTTTATATACAAAATTTAAAAATTAAATCAAAAAAGTAATCTAATTATTATGCAGATGAAAATTGATAATTTAAAAAAGTAATAAGTTGAAAATGTTCAATATAACAAAAGCTATTGCAATTGTCAGTTCACAATGAAACACTGTATATTAAAGCAATTATTTTTTTATAGAAGTTTAAAAGTTCCAATTTAGAGAAATTTATTTTTTTTAAACAATAAATATCAATATGATTATTTCGCTATAATTTAAAAAAAATCGTGGGTTCCTAAACTTTTATGCATTTTTTAATAAGTAAACTACTTATTTTTTAAATATTCAAGCATATTTTAGTATACTATCAAATACACAGATCTGTAGTGCAGTATGACTAAACATATATAAGTGTTTTAATTTTATAAGATATATTTTTAAATTAAAAAAATTAATAAAATCATCGTTTTTATTTGTATTTATCAGATCAATACACAGTAGGTACAATTAACCGAAAAGTTAATACTTTTGATTCAAAAACATAACACATATAAATACTGCGGTACAGTTTTAGATTCTCTTTATGGCCTCAGTTAAATATTTATAGGTAATTGTCATTGCTAGGTGTGGTCCGTTTGGGCGAATCAATCTTAAATTGTTATAACAAAATTTTCTACCATTTAGATAAATATTTACGGGGGGACATTTATTGTTTTGACAAAAACAGAACGCTGTACTCGCAAAAAAAAAAAATGTCTTCCCATTTTAACAAACTTATGAATTATTCAAATTATTTGATTCGCTATACATAAAGTTGTCACGATAACGAAATTTCGCATGGTTTCCTGCAATATTATTAATAAGCACTACAGTTTAGCTGTAACTATTAAACACTTTGGGTATGAAAAAACGTCTGCCTAATCCGATGATTTTATGTCGACTTAAGATAGCCTAAGCGGTAATACAGACTTTTAGTAAATATATATTACAATTAAAAAATAAAATCACCAGAAAATTCAATATTTTAACATGAATTATTAAGGGAAAATGCGTTGGGTATATTTGCCAAAAAATAAAACTAGAACGAATCAGCAATATATATATATATATATAGATAGATAGATTGCGTTTGAGTACATTTATTTTTGCTATTATTTTATAAAGTCCATTAGCACATGACTTGAAGTTGAGAGACAACATTTTTAAAGGAGGGTTGGCTGTTAATCATACTCTAAAAATGTTCATATAATTTGTCTATTTGTAAAAATATGTTGAGTTTTGAAGATATATTTAAATTTTGAGCTGATAGAATGTGATAAAAATATAAGCTTCATAGTACGAGGTCATTGTTTTGCCAACTGACCAAATTAACGTTATGTATATTTAGATGATTTAGTATGCATGTAATTGAAATATTCAAAATGGGATAAGAATGAATGAAGTTGGACTTAGTATTAACATGGAAATAGTATACATTTGTATAAGTATCAGTTAAACCGTTAAACGACAAAAAAAAGTTATATGAAATTGAATAAAACCTTTGTCAACTAAATGATGATTGTGAACGATTTTCATTTCTATAAGATAGCATATTTAATCGCTATACATTAAATGAAGCACATTTTCACAAATCCTTTGTAAATATAACATAGGAAAAAGTAGATTGATATGACGTAAATTTATCTTTTCTAAAAATGTCAGTTATAACTTATTCACTGCACGAGAATAAAGTGGATGATTACCATTATAATTAATAACTTATATATTTGATACGACAGACTACGCAGAATCTAAAATATTATAAAATGTATTTGAGTACACATTTTCCAGCAAGATATTTATTTACAGCGAGTTATTATCGATAAAAAAAGTTTAACAAAATCATTTATAACGTTTTATAATTATTTAACACTTGTAAAAGCAAACGTAAAATATAATTACTGAGAGTCTTAATAAAACTTAAAAATTTAGAGTACAGGATACCAACCAGATAAAAATGGAACTGTTTATATTAGTTAATATCATTATAGTCTATAATTAATTTCATTATATTTACATTATTTTCTGTTCCGGTATTATATGAAATAGATTAGACTTACTAAATTAATATGCTGAATCACGTAAATACGTGTGTTATAACTTATAATTAAAGACCTGACTAGTTCTTATTCATTTTAATTAAATACGGTTGTTTATAAAAACGCTTCAATAAAATGAGATAACTTAAAAAAGAATAAAGAGATAACATTTAAAAATCACAGAATTATACAGTTAAAATAAATTTTAAATGTTGGAAACAAAAAATAAATGTTTCATCCACGTTGGTAAATTATTAAGTAGTTTATGATTATATTATTTTAATAAAACAGTTTAAAAATAATTTTTTTTTTTTATTATTCTGAAATTACTAGGATAAGGACTAAAGAGTTTATAAGTATGTGTCTTGTTTAATATCAGTTTCACCCTGACTGAAAGAAAGCATTATCGCTAACATGTGTTTTCGACCAAAAATCAATTTTTTTCCTCTGGAGACAATAATAACGATCAAAATATGTTTTTAAGCAATCGCAATGACTAAGTTTATGAAGAAAGCGTGTTTAAAGAGTATGAAATAAGATAAAAATTAACTACGGGTTTTGGGTGGAAACATGTGTAACATAATTTGTAAAGAAATAAATTATAATTATATAATATTATGCATATATGTAAATAATAACAGCTCACGTTGTTCAGTTTTTTGTTTGTCAACGATTACATGGACTGAACGTTATTATGGAAACTACATTGCATGAATACAAATTAATCAAATATTTAAGATTTAATGAAAAAGTAGGACAAGTGCGACTCTAGGGACGCCATTATAAGTTGCAAAGGCGACGCCTTAAAATGAATTTTATAAAAAAAATGAAATACCTACAGTTAAGTGTTAGCAAATTAGTAATAGTAAATTTAACTAAGCATATTGTAATATAAATTATAAATTTCTGTTTAAACAAACACTATATATAACTAAATGTATATACTAAATATGTTACAATTATCTTGATTTATGTTATTGGGAATCGTGTTTTTACAGATAGCGTATTGTAATTTCACTCTAATTGGTTTTAATGATAACAATCTATATTTATAAATAATATATATAAATTTAAAAAAAAAATGAAATCTTTGTCACGCATGTGCTCTGATACTACTCATCCGCTTATCTTGATTTTTTTTAATTGAAGAGTCCACCAGGAGCAAGTTTTAAGCCTTTTTCTGATTGTATAAGTTAATGAAAAATCGAGTTATTAATTTTTTAAATAATCAGCAAATATGCACGTAAAGATATTTATTTATCATCCGTATTACTGATTATTAATAAATAATAATTATAAATTAGCACTCGTATTTTATTAAATAGTCAATGTAGTTTAACAGTTTGTTTTTGGTTCACACTATTGATATTTGATGAGTTGTTGATTTTTGGTCCAGAATGAAAAGGAAATAAAATTTAGGTCGTTCAATAAAAAAAATAAAAAGAAAAGAATTTTAAAAATCACTGCTGTTAAATGGTCAATAAAATAACTCCAGCTGTCCCAGCTATGTAGAGTTGATATGTCGGAAATATAATTTATACACTAAATCTCAGAAAACCAAAAATATTATTTATTCATATGTGTAAAGCTTAATAAAAACCAAATTTAACACGGATGCATTTTGTACATAGGTGAATTACATCCATAAGTATTTACAATATCCAAATATTTATTTTTACGTAAAAAGGTAATTATTTAGGTACATACCCATTTATTTCAAATTATAAGCAATTCGATGAATGTATAAAATGTATTGATTTTACAATGATATATGTTTTTTTTTTTTTAGTAAAATACTTTATAATTATAAATAGGTATTTTTGATTTTCATCTTTGGGAATGGGTCCCACTATATGAACCGATGATAGTACTTTGGGAGAAGTCAAACGTAAATATTTTCCAGTAATTTTCTTAATAATTGGAAAAATGTGAATTTTTACGCCTTACTAGTTTTTGACATTAATGATTTTTTCATTTTATTATAATTCAAAAACGAATAACTATAAATATTTGTCATTTCCACTAAATATTTATAATAGCATTGATAACACATGTGTAATTTTCTAAATATAATTAATTCTTTTTAAGCTGTTTATAGATATTTAAAAATTGAAATTCTGTCTAGTTTTTTTTCTATAAATAGCGATATTAAAGTTATTTACTGGATCAAAAAAATGTAATACAAGATCCCACACAAATTTTTTTTAAATCTATACTAAGATATTAAAAACACATAATATGTATAATTTTGTTTTGTAACGACATATTTGATTTTAAGATATTATCTATTTATACTATGAATGGTTTTAACGGTAAAGTACATGTATTAACTTAGAAGTTAATAATAATAATTTAATAAGGTATAATACTTTATTACTGTAATAACTGAATGTTAACAACATAATAAATTCAATATATTCAGAAATAAATAAATCAACTTACCATAATAGTGAAATCAATGATTTTTAAACAACTTATGGTGGATATTTTGTGAAATTTAATTGTTGGTATCATTATAAATGAAAAAAAACAACATATTTTCATTAAATTTGACAATTGAGAATATTGTTTGAATTATATTGTAATCTGAAAATATTTTTTAGTTTAAAAAAATTTATTACATAAAAATAATAAAGTAGTACAAAAATATAACACCCAATACCATTTATACTTATTAGGTACTATTCAATGACTTTAAAATTATTTTACTATTATTAGTATATATTATTAATAACTAAATAATACTAACATGTTCGTTTTCATCACATTACAAAAAATGGAAAATGGATTTAAAAATAAAAAATAAAATGAGTGTTCTAAAAATGATGTATGAGCTTAACAGTTTAAGTCCATTTTTGACTATTTATATTTAATTTATATTATACTGACTTATTAACGATCTTGTCGTCACTCATAAGATTTTATCGAACCCCTCATAGCTGTAATTTTAATTTATGAGTATTGAAAACTCAAGTGTTTTTATCGAATTCAAGGTCTTGAAATCACGTGGTATAGCAGCATACGAAAGGATTAAGGACATGAGAGACGACCAGTGTGATAAAATTAAATCCACTTGTTAGTTACTTCCCAGTCTTCATTAACTCTTGTAATCATAAAACTAATTTCATATGATTTTATCGGCTCTATTAGTCAAAATTATATAAATATTTATAAAAATAATAAAATAGAAAAAAACCACTAGAATAATCAAAACAAAATAAATATTAAAATAAATAAAATATAATTTTGTAACAATTAATAAGTTATACAACTGTACATGTTTTAATTAATAATAATTTGTTTTTGAAAATTCAATATTGTTTCAAAATGTTATCGATTTTAACGTCAATAACTTTTGGAGTATCAAGACTTAAAAACATATGAATAAAAACGAATAAAATTACTAAAAAAATATTTTAAGTTTTAAAAATATAATTAAACCTTTCTTTTGATTTGATTTTATGAATTATGGTAACTAAAATGTTGGTATGCTACTGTTGTATCCATAATTTTAAATTGTATTCTCAAAATAATAACATAATCGTTATTATTTTATATTTATTTGATTTTTTTATTCATTTTTAAAGTTGTCCTTAATTGTGGTGTGTGTGTTTCTTCAGTCCAAAAAGTCTGGTCATGTCTATATATTTATAAACACAAACATAAAATTTATACTGTGTTAAGACGAAAAATAAATAAAAGTTTAAAATACATACGCCAATATTATAACGAGTGTTGTGGATCAGATCGTTGATATAATAATCAATTAAAAGTTAGAAATTAATTTCATTCTTTAAGAAAGAAAATCACATTATCGTTGGACTTGCGTGTTCTACATATTATAAATAATAATAATATCGATAGTATAATATAATAGTAGGTATAATATATGTATTTTGCTATTTTTATATTTAAACTTATTTAGAATACTTGAAATATTTCCCAAACAAAAGAGTGTTCTATTGTATTCTTAACTGTTTAAATCTCAATCTATTTACCTATCCATTGATACTAAATCTTTATAGGTAGGTAAAACCTTTCGTTTAAATATTAATATTATAAGTATTACTTATTAAGTATAAATAATTAAATCGTGCTATTTAACACGATAGATTTTACAAGAATCTTGTGCATTAATAGACTATGGATCCATTAGACTTATTATTACGTTTAAAGAAAAACGCCTTTTGTATTTTTATCTTTATTTTTCTTGAGATATAATATATGCTTGCCAATAAAAGCACTGCAGAAATATTTTCTGTATATATATATATATATATAATTAGTGGTATATTTGAGGGTGGTCTTAGGATTTAACGGCCCCATACAAAAAAAAATAAAGTTCACTTTACCATTTACGGTATCGATTTTAACTTACGGATAAGACCCAATATATAATAATATTACTCTTTAACCCACAGAACTTATATATAATATATTTACATAAAAAACAAATAACGATTGGTATGAATATTAAAAAATATATTTTGTACAGATAGAAAAAAAATTAGTACTTAATAGTTAACACAGTGTCGTATAAGATCGACAATTATCAATCAAATCAATTTTATTATTACTTATAATTTATAAATTGTTGAGTGATTGTCTTTGAATTTAATATTTTCGTTTTAAAGACAATCAACGTCACTCAATCGTTCACCATAACCACGCTTCTGATTGTAATACATACATGCTGTATAATATCAAAGTTAATATTATAAGCAATATTTATGATCATGGAATATTTAATGTTTTAATAATTATCCTTCTCATCAAATATTGCCGAAATATTTACCCTTCTCTAGTTACACAAAAAATCCTAATAAATGTCATATAATTAAACTTTAATATAATATTATATTTATTATAATAGATGTTGAATCATCTTTATTTTTTATAAATATGGAACTTTCTACGACCTGTTCAAAAAACCACTTTTGACCTTAAAATAACCATACGCATAATAATTCGTTCAAAAAAGTTTTAATTTCTGATTCTTTGATTGGTAACAAAAAACATTTCATAGGTATAAGAGATACTAAATTATACCAAATATAAATAAATAAGCTCTTATTTTGAATTATTATTTATCATCCAAATGACTATAAATGATACACTTAATTCGTATAAAGAAAAGTCAACTAATGCATCCAATAATTTTTTTTTTTTTCTGTAAAAGAACTTTATTTATACAACTTATCCTAAACAACTATGCAATATATAAAAATAAAAGTCAAGTAGTTTTTTTTTAGTAAAAAATATATATTAACCATATAGCCTGATATGTTTTTTTTTTTATCGGATAGTAGTTTTAAATAGATATAAATTAAAATCGAACAAATGAAAATGTTTTAAATATTTGTTTTATATTTTGTAAAAATGTATTATGTAAAAAAAAATTTAAAAAATACTTAGAATACATACTCAAATATTTATTTCAAAAAAGTATTTGGATTATTATCTGAATATAAAATATAATTAAATCTTAAATAATAAGAGTATTTGAATAAACAAGATTTGTGCTGAGTGAAATCCTCTTACGCTCGTCAAGTAACTGCACTTAACCCGCGGGCCACAGTAGAGCATATATATATATATATATATAGTATGTGAAGTGAATTAACAAATATCTCACCAGTTTTCGGAATAGAGTTTAAATTATATGAACAAAAATAATTTAAGTTCATATTATGTGGGAACTAATTTAATTTACAATTTGTTCAAACTTTTAGTAAGTTTATACATTATTTCAAAGTTACTTTCACTTCAAATTTTGTATTTTGTTCCAATAGGCATGTATATATATATATTTAAATTAATAATATAGTTATAATTAACACTACAAAACATTTTTTGTTGAAGTGCAATTTTTTTCATACATTCACTTTGAGAGCTGCAAAGGATTAATTTTAATATAATATAAAGAATTGAAAATTGTAATAGTAACTATAATAAATAAATAATTTCCAATTTTAGTGTTTCAATTTTAATTCTCAATTATTACATATTAGCTATTTTTATTTTTTTAGTTAAAATTAATTAATAAATGTATACATTTATTAGAGTTGTTAAGTTTAAGGATAAAAGTTAATAATGAACTTATATAAAGTAATTAAAGTATTACTAGCATAAAACTAATAGATAAAGGAAAATTGATGGTTTTACAAACTTGATTTAATTTTATGCCAGTTATCACTAGTTCATACATTAAACGAATTTATTTCAAGTTCTGAGTTCATTATAATATTATTG
The DNA here is from genome assembly GCF_002803265.2 of Melanaphis sacchari. Lineage (NCBI taxonomy): Eukaryota > Metazoa > Arthropoda > Insecta > Hemiptera > Aphididae > Melanaphis > Melanaphis sacchari. The sequence continues at coordinate 2,457,478 of NW_020271114.1, read as the reverse complement.
CTGTTAAAAAAAGCAACAGCTATCGACCAGGTAGTCAATTTTGATGATTAGAGGAAAAAAATGACTCGTTCAGTCACACAGTGCATATTATATTATTGTACATTACTTGAAAGGTAATTTTATTTATAAAATATAAAACTATATATATATTATATAATATAAACTATATACCTATAAATTATTACAATAATATTGTGTGTGGTAATATAAATTAAAATATCGTATAAATAGTATGGGCACACGTGGACAATACAAAAATATACGATAAGTTTATAAAACAACGTAACAATTATACATTATATTATATAATTTACATAATACGAGCACGTCATTTACAACTGTATTCTTCGGTCCGTTCCACGCACGTGTCGCACTTGACGTAACAACACCAATAGAACGTGCATCGGCACTGTTTGGTCCTGGTGAACTGGTGCGTGTTGTACCCGCGTCCGCAACACATCAGGTCACAGCCGTCCGTGCCTGTAGAAATTCGAAAGATATAATTACACACAAAACAAATAATAATAACCGATACAGTGACAGACAGATTGAGTTCTGTGCAAAGCAGGAATAGTACACGAGTGAGAAAGGACAATGTTAAAATATATTTATACTTTTTTTTTAAAATCCCGCAATGACAAATTTATTAGTAACAGTTAGTCATATAAGTTCAAATTCCTTCTGCCAACTACCAAAACAAATAACGTCCATTTCCTCTGAAAAGTGATATTAGCCTTTGTCCTTTGTTACGCAAAGCCACATAATTATAACATACGGAACAGAAAAATGGAACAAAGTCGTCATATTTACTTTTTCTCGACGAGAAACTGATAAAAACAAAATATTTTCCGGCACTTATTTATACGAAAAAAACGGTCCATTGTAGCACCGATAATTTAAACAAAAAACATGTGTCAACGTTTATAGGTGATATTATATGCGTTATACAAGTTTATTAAATTTATTTATTACTGTAGAATTAAGACGAGTCGCACGACGTCAACGCCAATCGACACACCAACAGGCAACAGGTATTAGATAAGTACAAGATAATATAATATCGTATGCGATGTTCAATCATTTTGTCAAGTAATAAAAAATGTAACTGTGTAGTATTTTACAAGTATTCTAGGGCTCACCCTCAGAAGTCCGGTTACAGGAACGGCCGTACGTGCCCAGTGATCCGGTGCCAAAGTCCCGGTCGCAGTAGTTGGGTGACTGTTCCAGGTAAACGAGCTCGGTGATCTTCGGCTCCTCCTCGTCAGCCGATCCAGTCGCTGCTGACCTGGCTGACCTGAGCCTGAGCCTCAGTCGTCTTGACGACCGTTTGCCGGAAGCTCTTTGCGGATTACCACCTATGACAGCGGTTACAGCTCCCGCGGCCTGTACACTACGTGCCTTCCGGTACTTTCGCATGAGAGCTTTGCCGACTTCCCGAAAATGTGGCAAACTGTGCCAGCACGTCTTCATTGTACAACTCCCGGACACTCCATGACACTTGCAGTCGGTGTTCAACAGCATTTTGACAATCTGCGAACAAATAATATGAAATCAGACTATGTAAATACAAATACTCTTCGTAAAGATCCAATAACAAATATAATACGATTTAACGATTGACCATTTTAAAAATATTCAATTAAAATATTCATTCATTAAAACATCACAAAAATAATACGACATAATATTATGTTATTAATCCAAGAATCTACGAGATAAGTAGCCAAGTAAGTGGTTATTTATTATGGATTCTAATCACGTACGTCTGTTTGACATAAGTAATAATATAAATACAGTTAAGTTATACTGATAACAACTAGAAAAATTTACTCTAACTTCTTAATTCATCATTTTTTTTATTGTGAAAGTATACTACTTTTTTTACTAATATTATAATTAATTATTTATAAACTAGTGAATCATGAAGTATAAGCTAACGTTAGTAAAATAAAAAAAATAATACATTTTAAAAATAAAATACAATTCTACAAAATGTTGGTAATTCTAATGAAATGACTTAAATTAAAAAATATATGACAAAATTATAAAAATAAATGTAAATATCATGATTTATCTTAAGTTTTGAGCATTATTTTTAATTCATTTTAATTTATAATATTATAGTAGGTATGTTTTAATAGGAATAGTAAACAGAGTACATACTACGTACAATATAATACAAGTAATATAGGTACAGTTATTAAAAATATTAAGCATTGATAAATATGTTTTACGAATAATTTAATCCTTCATTTCTAGGTATAGATAGCGAAAGCTAGAAGTACCTTATTGTAAAAAAAAAAAATTAAAAAAAAACGAATAATTTAATAAATAAAAAAAGACTCGGAGTGTACTTAATATATATAATATATACCTATGTATAATTAATGTATTATAAACTTTAAAAAAAATTAATTATTTCTGAAATATTAAAAGCATAAGACAACATTAAAAAAAAAAAAAAAAATTGTTTGTATTAAATCTATAATCATAAGAAAAACCAAAAGATTTTTAAATAAATATCCGATATTCATTAAATCAATAATTATTATATACAAATTTTTAATAATTGAATGAAATATATTACTAGCTTTAATAATACTTCTGTTGTTCCTGGTCTTCGGTATACTCATAATTTATTACATATATAAATAGCACCACAGTTACATGCTATACTATAGTATTATAATAAACTTCGTGGTGCGTATTTACTATATTATACAGGAAATTATTTTATTAAACAATGGTCATTATTTTAAAATCTATAAATATTTTTAAAAATATTGTTTTTAGTTGATTTTCCGCCGAAATTAAACAAATTTTTTAATTATAATCAATAGGTATGAGAATATCTCACAAAATTCTGGTCTACTACTCCGCTCTCTTAACTTTAATTACGTGTAACTCATTTACTACTCGTCCAAATTTTGACGTTTATGTATCGAAATACTTTGAAAAATATTCTGTTTTGTAACATAAAATTAAAAAAATTTATTATTATTTAAAATAATCAAAAACTTAAAATATTTAAAAATATATTTCATTTCAACTGAAAATTATGTAAAATTTTTTTTCAAAAGTGTATTGAAATAATTAGTGTTGTTTAATAAGAGAATCGTTCAGTATATTATTTTACAGTACAGCACATACATCACGCCTATTGTGTAACAATGGAATTTTTGTGCGTGACTTATATTTTTATTTAAGTATTATAATGTTATTAATAACATTGTTTGTAAAATAGCCTTGGTGGCTACTGACTTGACATTTAACATTATCAACCACGACTAAGAAGGTCAAAAATTAATTTTTTACTCATGTAAATTTATTTTGATTTTAGTATTTGTAAACAATTCATAATTAAAAAACCCAATATCTATAAAAAAATTACTTTTAATTTTACGTGTTAAAAATATATAGCTATAGTTTTAAACAGTTAAATTGATAGTACTAAAATATACTAATAAATTAATAAGCGTATTAAATTTGGTAAATTTTTATTTCCATATTATTGTTGCCTATAATTAAGAGTAGTAAGATTTTTGAGTGTAACATTTTTCAAATAAAATAATAGTAACCATATGCATTAAAAAAAAAAAAATCTGTTGGTATTTTGGGCAAATAAACTGTAAGTATTTATTTGTTTCAAATATCAACAAATTTAACCTACTTGCAGGTGTTCAATTCAAAACGACCTCATTATTACTTTTAACAGATTCATGTATAATACTATAAGGTTATACTTGATATTTAAGCTAAAAAAATTTGTTATAACATCTTAGACCAGAGTTAAGTTGTTAACTTATTACATAATGCTCCAGCCTAGTATCAACGCAGAGTACCATTTTCATTATTGCTTAATTAATTATATCATTGTCTATAGATTCAAAATCTAACATAATATATTATAATTATATTATATGCACATAAACAAGATGATTGTACTTTATATAAGTAGACTTGAGTACTTATAACATAAGCATTATTCAATTCAGTGTACATAAATTATTGCGTTCCAATTTGAGTAATATTCATTGTTAATTGTTATATTATAATAGCATATATTCTAATTTCAACACATCCACTCATATTATATAGTTTTAATAGTTATTTTTTATTTTTAAAATTTAATACATTTTAATAGTTTTTAAATAATAATATGATGTATTATAATTTTAAATTGTTATGAGCTCTATATCTTATAAAACATGCAATAAATACTAATCCGCCACATTTATGTACCCAAATAGCCTATACAGCACGCCGTGTGACCACAATCATAATAATATATAGTAAATATATCATTAACGGTATATGTATAAAAAAAATACATTAATTTTTATGTTTTAATATTCTAAGAAATTTTGTACTAAAGTATTTTAAGTCATGGTAGAAAATGGTTATGTTATTAGTTAGTTCTGGTATCTTGATTCTTGACATAATTGAAAAATCAGAATAAATATATATGTATTTTTTTAATTAGATAATTTATTTTGCTTATGATTTTTATGAAATAAGAAACGATATTATATTATATACTTATATTTTTATCGAGAACGAATTATCCATTAATTTTCAAAATCAAATAATTATTTATCTATATATTTTAATATTTTAATCATATAACTCAAAAGACGAGCGTGATGTCTGAAAGAGTGTGATTTTAGTGTTACGTATAGTTTATAACTATTACATGTTATAATGTCCAACAAATATAATTAGTTAATGCTCGGAAATAGATTATATAGTTCAAACTCGATAATATGATTAAATAATTAAAATATTTATAGCATACGATTATTATAATATTAAATAGCAGAGACGTAGATAAAAAAAAAAATTATTTTTAATGTATGAAGTTAGTAAATTAATGATCGTAAAAATCTGTTTTTAGGAAAATTAGATTCTATCTTTGATATATAAAACATCACAAGTAAAATCAACTCAATAAAACACCAAAATACGTTAGTATGGAAAACAATTTAATTCAGACGAAAACATTCACTAAACTAATACTGGTTCAGAATATTTGCAGTAGGCCTTAGCCAGTGATCCGTAGTTATAAGTTGTAATCAAAAAATAACTGTTGTAGTATTATATTATTTTTATTACTAATTATTGGTATTGTATACCTTTCTGCCAGCCTTGTTGTTGTGCAAGTTCATCAAACTTCGAGAATCGTTAGGGTCCGATTCCTGGGCGTCAAGGAACTTGCGGGCAAACCCCATGCCGAAGCCCAAGTCCACACTGCATCCGCCCCATTTCCACGCGGTAGCTGCTGGCCCGTCATCCAAGGCACTCGGATAGTGTGCGTCGCATCCACAAATGGATATGTTGCCCCGGCTGCACGCATCCATCAGCGCGTACGTCACGCCGGCACTGATCACAGCGTACATATAGGCGGCTTCTCGGCTTGCTACAAACAAACAACAGATAACGTAAATAGATAATACAGATAAAAATAGTGATACTAAAATACAATAAATAATCAGTTATTATTGTTAATAAAATAAATAAAAAATAAATAAACGTATTATACATAGTAGGTACATTCATAACTTGACAATGGTCGAGAACTCGTACATTTTAATATTTTATTATGTTCCCAAACTTCGATTTGGTTCCCGAACTATAGTAGAAATTTAAAATTGGACCTAAATTCACGCACATTTTATATATAGCTATAAGCTACACTCAATACTACTTACCGCAGTTTAATCAAAAACTAAATACGAATTTGATTACAACTTATAAGTTTATTTATATAACCTTAGAAAGTACAATGGTGAACGTTAGATGGTAGTATAAATATAGTACGTTTCTGGAACACCACAACCGCATTAGTCAACTATTAAATGATAAAAATCGATGACTTTAAGGATTTCAAGATGTCTAAGAGCCCAACAATTGGTGTTTAAAATCCCAAATAATTCAATATTAGAGAGATCTGCTCTATCGTGGTTTTGTTTTAATTGAAGTAATTAAACTCTCTTCAACCAAGTCAGACATTTATGTATGCCATTATTTTCACCATTAAACAGTCCGTCTTTGAAGATATGATCAAATTTTACAATCATTTTTACTTTCTTGTTGATGTGTTAAACCAAAATGACCTAAATTTATTAATCAACACATGGTTATATAAATAGTATAATTATTATAAACTATATATATATATATATATATATATATATATATATATATTATATATTCACCAAATAGAATTACAAACTTATCAGAAACGTGATTGGTATTTTAATTACAATTTATTTTTGATAAATTTATTCTCGTTATAATTTATATCAAAAATTAGAATCTGTAAATTTAGTTTATATATTTCTTAAATTAGAAATATAAGTTCTAACGGTAAAGAAGTGACTAGTAGTTTACGGATTAGTACTAAATAAATATCAGATGAAAGCTCGATGCGAATAAGTTTAGGAAAACACTATAATAATAAAACATTCAAATTAAATTTTAAATTTATGGAAGTCTTATAGCACTGCAAAATCACAGGTTTGTACATTTTAATGAAATATTCTATTAGTAGTTGCTTAATAACATACCATAGTTTGACAAATGAGAAAAATGTTTCATATAAAAAAAAAAAATGTATTTTAATTTTAATTAAAAAGTGTTTTTTTTTTTTTTTACAATATCTCATTTCGAAATTGAGTTTTTATAAATTATACATAGATATTTATAATATCAAATATTTTGTATCCAATACTTTGCACATTACATAAATATCGTAAATACGATTTATTTCTATTTTGATTAAAGTGATTTTTACTTGCGTTATAAATATACAGCATAGTTCCATGATAAACTGTTTGCGTACTGGTTTTTAATTTAATTTTAATCAAATGTAAATGTTTTTTTTACATATAACAATCATTCATATGAAACTAGTATTACTGATTAATCAGTATATTACGTTAAACTTTGCATTAGCGTTAAAAATACAACTAAAAGTATAGGTATATCGTGCTATTTTAAATTTTAAAATACTAGTATATGCATTCAAATTTTACAACAAAACTGCTAACAAAATCAATAATCACCTGGTAATTCAGACTTAATAGTTGAAATATTTATTTCGTTGAAATATTGAACATCTATAGGACATTGAATAATGTATGAATATTTCAGTAAACAATGAATCTCGTGTTCATATATTATTATTGTTCGTAAATAATTTTTCCTTTGATATTTGTAATAAAAAATTTCTTCTTTCTCATAGCCCGTATAGATCGATAATACAAAGTTCAAAGGTTTTTAAAGAAATCGTTTCCACGGCAACTTCACACTATTGATGGTTATTTTTGAAAGTAATATTTTAAAATTGATTTACTCAAAGATTAGTTTTTAAAATGTACGTAAACTAAAGAGATAAACAAAGGTAAAAAATTAAATGCTCCTGTCCACTAAAAAATATTTGTTCAAGTAAAACATATTATGCATTATATCAAGATCGTAAAACGTATTCACTCACAATTCGATGAACATAATTCCTATAATTTCAAATTTGAAGTCTTAAATTAACCAATTTATATTCAAAACGCATAAGTAATAAAAGTTAAATATCAAAGAAAACATCTAACCCAAATATTCAGACTTAGCTAACGATTAACAATCAGATCTAAGAACTAAGAAAAAAACATACGCAATAATGCAGTATAAAAATTTTTTTTTTATTCATTGTTTTATTTTCGTTAATCAAATGTCATCAATGTCTAAATTTTAAAATTACAATTAAATAGATGCAAAATATTTGCAATTTTTACTCATGAAGTATAAGCAAATTATATTTCACTGTTTGAAACATCATGAGTCGTAAACAATATTTTAAACAAATATTATTTTCTGAAAACTCTCGGAAGAAAGTATTTTTTTATTCTTTTTCTCAGGTTAGGTATTCGAGTTAACAAGAATTCCCCTAAAAATCATTAAAAATAAAATCCATATAACCTAAATAATTCTTTTCGACATCTAAAATTCAAATAAATTATCTTGGCGTTTAACCAAAATTCAAATTATTTTAGTTTTTTATAAATTTTTGATCAATTAAATTATTAAATTTGATATTTCTTATTATCAAAATACTTTAATATATATGCTTTATGCTTCGTTTCATCCGTGTATTTAGTTGTAATACTATCGTCCATCAATAATATTTTAATAAATTAAATGATATTCTAAGGAATATCATCTAGCCTAAAAATTACTTAAATAATTTTTAAAATTAGTTTTTCCTGAAATATTTAACACTCGTATACTATTTCAATATAAATGATTAAGAGCATTCAAACGTGTATTTGGATTTTTATATTTATGTTTGAACACCTCTATACATCTAGCATTAAAAATTTTAAACTACTTCAATCATTCTTCATTCTATATTACACTTAAATTAATGTAATATTATTATAAAACAAATGTGAATCGTAATAAACTAATATTTTTCATCTCATATTACACCAGTCGTTCTAGCCTCCCAAAATAAAAACAACAATTGATCATCATTATCAATGTACCGTATTTAAATAACCTGTATTGAACAATAATATTATTGTACATATATTATGTAATTTGTATATATTAAATAAATATTACATATTATACTATTATTTTTATATAGTAGCACTATATAATACTAGTTATCTAGTAAACAAACGTTATAATACGTAGTAGTTTCGAATAACAATGATACGACATTTCGTGCAGTAAATTACTAGTTAGACAACATTCACTGTATAAATTACCGGATTTTGTCGATGAAAAAATGCTATTTGTGTTCTTCGATTTAAATTGGATTACTCACCATGACATCATTATCGTCGTGTCTCAAAGTCTTAAGATAGACACATGTTTTGGTATCTGGTTAAATTGTTTATTTAAATATATATCTAAGATATAAATACATAATATACAATATATACATATTACGTAAAAGAAATCACAAATAATACACTAAAACGAAAATGATATAATATACTATACTATACGACCCTTGCACAAGTAAAATAATCATAATAATATGATATGCATTTAGCATGTTGTACTGCGAGTAAAAAAAATCAAACTTTTGAATGTTTTATGCACATAAGCTATACACTACTTATAAATTATATTATACATTTACCTGTAAAACTTTGCGCGAGAATTAAATCGGATGTATACCGTACACGAATAATTAATAATAAATATTATGTTTATGGCATGATACGAGAGGATTTTTCAATTGCTGGTATTTCGGTCCCGTGGGGTAATTAGGTCGTGACCACCAAAGTCAAGGCCCGGGACCTTGAAGTTTATGTCCAAGTTGAAACAGTATATGGCTCTTAACATTAAATAAACAAAAGTTTTTGTCAAGATTGCTCAATTGAAAGCTCATAGAATTAAATTTTAAGTACATATTATACTGTTTAGGTTTTAATGTAATCTATAATATGTAATACGAGTATATTGTTTTCAATATTTTCGTAATTTCGTAGTAATAGAACATATAAGTAGGTATACTAAAAATGGTCGCAAAAAAAATATTAAAATGGCCTGAGTATGCTTGATATTGGTAAAACTTATCTATAAGTATTAAGAAGACCACTTTTGATTTTTGATATAGGAGGATATAGTTAGGAATCATGTGAAAACGTTAGGAGATTTAGACCGAAAGATATAGGCGTTAAATAGAGAAAACTGAAGGTAAGAACGTATTTCGAGATGGTCCTAGTGGCCGAGTTTACCAAAAAAAAAACATATTATTAAAATGTAATATTATTTTTATAAGCATCTATTATCAATGACTTACTCTCCCATTAAGTAATATAATAATAATGTTTAAATAAATGGTCTGTGCCACTAGATAAGCTTTATAACCAACAAGTCTTATGCTACGGCACCGTCACGATCGTTTAGCAATAACATAATATTAAGTATTGAAATGATTGGACTAAACAACTACAAATGACTATTGTGCATATTAGTATGAATGGGATGTATGCGCGAAAAGCAGGGTGAATTATTACCATTATTATTGTTAATAAATAATATGATATGAAACACGGTTTAGTCGTGAGTAGTCGTTCAAAACTCGTGTGACGTACATTTAGCATAGCTATTATAATAACGTTTGAAAACGAGAATTCAAAGATTGCATATCGTCATGTATAATCGATAGTTCAGAAGTTCAAACAGTCGAATTTTGAGGACGCTTACATCCCTAGTATTAACGCTCGCACATTATAGATAACGCGTTTATCAATGCGTCGTCTGCGTGGTACATAGTTTCGCGATTCTCGTACGTTCGTTTAGTTTTAATAGGCTTGGCACAAATTTACGATTAGAGACAATAATAAGACGCGTGTAACACATCCAGTACCGTTTTTAGGCATACGTCTCGCGACGATAATAATATATCCTATCCGAGTGCTCGATGAATTTAAAATCACATCTAAACGACAATCAACTATGCGCGACTCGCATTGCAGGCAGAACCAGTGGTGTATTGCCGTATTGGTATTATAGGTACGCAGGTAAACGCCGTAACCTCGTCAGCAGATTTTCGATTTTCGGCGTATACCCAACGTAAAGTATCATTTTACGAGTAGGTATACGCTTCTAAAATAACTCGAAAACCAAATAAAACTTATTTTATTGTTCATAGGAAAAATTGTTATGATGTTTTAATGAATTATTTATCTTATTTATCAGTATACGCAGTATTTAATGCATTTTAAAATAAATTTGATAAATAACATTTTGAAAAATACGAGTATGTTATTAAAATATACTTATAATAATATGGAGTATGAACACTCGACCTATGGTTCTCAATCTGCATCATGAAATTTATAACGCCCAGTAAATATATTTCTTGCGGTATCGTGTTTTTTCAACCACTAGGTTAATAATAGATGATTTTACACTAAAATCACTTTTTGATGCTGTTTTGTTCGTTTTCCGTGGACAAGTTTTTACCGCTAAAAATGACTAGTGTATGGCGTCATCTTAAGTGTTTATCAGTCACAGGCTTATTGAATGGCTTATTCATGTTTGTTTATAGATTTGCTTATAAATAATTGTTACTGTAATAATGGGTATAGGTTAAGATTTTAAGATTTACTTATTTATTAATTTACTATAAAACTATGAATAGTAATAATACTCGAAAAAAATGTATTTTAAAAATATTTTATTGTTTTGAATTTCGAATATTGTGATGGTACAATGTGGAAACGAAATATGTAATATACTAATATGTGATAACAATTTTTGCGAAATGAGCGGACATTGATACTTAACGTTACCGATCTTTAATTTTATAGTAATACATTAGAATTTAGAAGTTAGTAGTTATAAACATGGTTAAGGGATTAAGTTAATTTTTTCTAGCGTAATGATTAGCGAGAAAAGGATTTTTAGGTTGAATATACATATTTTGATAGTGCATATACCCATAAAATATATATTTACCAATGCATCACTGGGAAAAACACTCAATAAAATGTGTTTATAATATATTATATTATATAAATATAGTTTATATGTTGGTTTCTTATATACATGACACAGATTTCTAGACTTGGAATGAGGTGATTTATGGACTACGCACACTCCGACTTCTGAAATATAATAATACGCGTAACAATCTCGAGGCGAATTCCAACTCTAACGATTTATATGTTCAGACCTCATCATTGTATTATTATTATTAATTTTTACAAGTGCAAAAGTTTCATCATCAATCAAAAGATTCGAACAAACGTACGATTTTTTTTTTTTTTTACTGACATCAACGTTTTTATCAAAATGCTATTGCAACTGACATAATTTAATAATATATCGGTCAAGATTGATCCAGTGGAATTCACAAGTACACTACCGTTCTGGCTTGGAAATATTGTAGTATTGTAATCGTATAGTTGTATAATTACTAAATTTTTAGCATCCAACGAAACAGTGGCGTTCTCAGGAATTTTCTAAAGGTGGGGGTGGGGGGTTCTAAAAATGTACTAGAATACAAAAGTTTCTACACAAACTTTTTTACTGAACAATATACTTTTTCTTTTATCTCCCTTTGTATTATTTATTGGTAATTATTTTAATTACAGAAATATAAAACCAAGATATACTTTATTTCACTGATGACGGACGACAACTGATCGATATAACTGTCCGTCAACCCGACGAACATTATTAAACATTTTATATAATAAATGTTAATTTAGATAATTTTTATATCATGACCGATTACGATTTCTACATGGGAAAACCTTCCAAATATTATGAAATTGTAGTATTTTATAATTTACATAATAAAATAATAAATATAATATAGCTTTTTCAATATTACCATACTAGAAACAGTACAAACTACAAATATTTAATGGATTTTAATCAAGCGTTTAAGCACACACAAAATCATCTCATTATCACAAATAACAATAAAACCAATTATTAAATTGATTTATAAATATTATATTGTGATACTCGTATGAAATAGAAAAAAAATACGGCCAATGAGGGGGTTCAAACCCCATGACTCCCCCCCTCATGAGTACGCCACTGCAACAGAATGCGATTGGAAAAAGTAAATTAACGAACTACATCGTAGAAAACCCACACTACAGCAGTTTAAAAATCAAATCGTAGTACAAAATAATAATATGAAGCGTAGAGTGTGATTATTTTGAATACTTTCTCTCTCTTTCACTCTCTTTCTCTCTCTCTCTCTCTCTCTCTCTTTCTGGTAAGACGACTTGACCAAAATTTTTTTTCAATTGGAATACTGAGTTTTTTTATGTACACCTACATCGCAGTGGATGCCACCGCGGTCAGCGCGCGCGCCCAATCGATAAAATAGGACACGCCGCCGCAACAGCAACATTTTACCGCGTAAATACAATATCATTGCTGCCCCGCAACGGCGAGATGTTGTCAGTTTTTAAAGTTTTTGGAAGCTCTGACAATGAAATATGAAATATTGATTTGGTCTGACATTTTTTATATTCTGATCTTATCAATTCCTCGTGGCCCCAGACCCGCATTGATACCACGGTGGAACTATTAAAATTTATACTGAGGTTCTATATTACACGTACCTACACTGTTTTAGTCAACAATTTTAAGAACTTTTATGGTTTAACCATTCTTGATATTAATATTAGAGATTTTCTGCTCATTATTCACGGATATTGTCTGTTTTTATAGTATGATCAATGTGATAATGTTAAAATCATAAATAAAAAAATCTAAAAAATATTATTAATTTATTAATTATCTTAATATTATATATTGTGTATACATTTTTTTAGAAAAACATACCTAAAATATATTTACTATTTCAGATGAAAGTAGAAACGTTGGTTTATAATTATAGTTACAACTTATGCGCTATATGAAAAAATCGTTATAATTTACAATAATTACCCATAAATTATGAAGTATATATAACAACAAACGTAGTTAAAACTCAAATGTCGTTTGTATTAGTAGTTATAACTTATAAGCTATAAGTATAATACATACATTATAATGTATACTTATTGATTTATTTGATAATATATTATCGCATCATATAGTAATACGAATCAAACATAAACTTATTCGTTTTTATCCCCATGAGTAAAAAACCAATTACACCGTTATGAGTTTAAAACTTATGGGTGAAGTAAAACGGTATCGTTGTATCAAACTCAGAAATTCTAATATAGCTTCCCATCTATCGTTGAACCGCAGTACCGAACACTTATTATAACAAAACGGTATTAATTGTCATTTTTCCGCAGACGTTTTAGTGCTATGTTGATTAATTTCCTAGTATCATTATTAATATTATTATTGTTGCTTGGAGTTCTATGCATGCATGACTTAGTGCTATTTAAGTGTTTCGTCTGATGGAAGACCCACGCAATTCTAAATATAATATATATACTACACATAATTGAACGTAGGTACACTATTAATGATCGACACATACGTGAGCGACCGCGTTTAGTAATATATCGTTGTAATAAAAAAATTTAAGTATTCGATTGGCGATTTATTCAACGATTTATGGTTTGGTAAGATACGTTAAAGTTAAGACTAATCCGTCGTATAGGTATTTTATGATGTACGTGGCATTAATATCGGAAAAGACCGTTTCGATTAATAATATGTACAACGCCGATACCGCGCGGCAGTGTATTCGTTATCTTATTGTGATTATAATACTATGATAGTATTACTATAATTCCTGACAACATTATTTTCAAATCTTGGCCCAAGAGTGCTCCCGTTCCGCGTTCAGGATGCAACCGAACGTACTGCATTCGTCTGATGGGAAATACCACATTATCGACGTCTGTTATTGTGTGGTAGCACGACATGTTGAATATTTGACGTGTTAATAACAGCTATACAATACGAGTAACAATTAACAATGTTGATTTTTAACAATAATCTTAGTTACTAATGACTATAATAAAAACTAGTTATGTTATATTACTATGATATTATCGTAATGTTGATTTTTTTACCTCTGTGCCGTTTTTATTTCGGTTAACATTTTGATGGCGTTGATTCGATAAAAAAAAATGTATTCGTGTATATAGAGGTATACAATATATATATATATATTTATGTGCATATTGTATATATATATTTGACCATGTGAATTGAGCAACAGCTGATGCAGCTTATCTCTTATTGGTTATTTGTTGAGAGAGAGAATATTTTACATTTTAAGTGTATGCTGAACGTGCGCAAATATTTGCGATCTTTTTCTTGCGCACGTAACTTACAACTCTGCTCGTTCTCGTGTTATCTATGTACGTTTATCCGTTTTCAAAAAGTGTATATTTCGACTACTGTTCCATAAGCTTTGTAGCAAGGAAAGTCTAGAATATTTACAAAATACCGAAAGAAAAATTTTCTCCAACGTCCGCGTGTAGTGTCCACCATAAAGCAAGCCGTTAAAATAGTCCAAAACATTCATACAAAATGGTACATATTAAGATATTAGGCAGGAAACTCGGATTATCTATATTCGATGATACCGTCAGAGACATCAAATCAGTTTTTTCTGACTGTACAAGCTTTTTGACACGCGAGTTTTAATATTTCACGGATCCGTATAATATAATAAAAAATTGTTTTATTATAGATACGTAAATAATATCTCCTTTCCTTTATAATCCTAATATTATATGATTTTATGTTATGATGATTTAAGTTATTCAATATTTTTTTAATTTAAAGTACAATAAACATAAAGTTAGGGGAATTAAAAATAAAAATCTTAGTCATTTGTGTAGGTTATCTTGAAAACCCTTCTATAGTTCGGAGGAATCTGTAATCCGAACAATGTTCGGTCTGGATTCGTTTGGACTATCGATGCTCTATTGTATATATATTATATATTAAAACTCATATTCCTATTATATTATATAGAATCCACATAATTTTATATGATTTTACTATGACGATGTATTGGAGCATAGGTTAGAATGGCTAATTAACAATATCTTAAATTTCGTCGCACACCCTCTGCTTCGTCCAAAAATGATCTTCCTTAACAAAATAAGTATATTTGTCTCGCTGCAGCCTGCAAGTGTGTATATGGTCACGTACTGTGCATGTGCGAATATCCAATATTATTTTTAGAGTAGCTGGTAGTTGGTATCATTTACGGGCTGGCGGTTATTCCATCGTTTCGGATGAGTGCTATTCGCTTGAATACATTTTTGTATACGAAATGAGAGAAAAAGGCATTACTTCGACAAATATGCTAATTTAAATGTAAACTATATGGTAATTATTATTATTATTTACAGGTAAACAAAGGCGACCCAGTCTTAAGATTCCGATATTTTTAAAACGCTATCTTATATATTTATATAACATATAATGTAAATAAAATAAAGTATATTATTATACAGAGTGATTCAACAAGGATCATGATTACTAGATTTTATTTCTAAATAACAATGAAGTTATTCAAAATCTGATTTTAAAAAGTTTAAATATACTTAATGACCGGCCATATTCTCTAATAACTAAGATTTTTTGTATCATTTAAGGGAGTTTTTATGATGTCCCAAATTTCAGTTTTTCGATTGAGAACCAACCATTTTTACTTTAAATTAATCAGAAAACAATTTTTTTTTAAGTAGTTTCTAAGTTATTAAACATTATGTAGTATGTACTTAGGATAAACGATATACTTATACACAACATCAAATATATTATTATGTAATATTTATTTTATTTTTAATAAATAGTTAGATAAGATATATGATAAACCAAAATGAATATATTGTATTGTTTGCTTTTCAAATTATTTTAAAGTTACAGTAGGAAAACTTTATTGATTTATAAACACTTTACAATCTGTTATAACTATGTAAATAATGTTTATTTTAATGTACCTATATGGCTAATAAAATTTTGTTTAGATACATCGAAATTTTTCAAAAAATGATTTGTTGAATAAAATAAATAATGGTGGTTCTTATTTAATTAATAGAATTTTAACCGAGTACTGACGCATCTAAAACATTTCTTCAGTGGTACAAAAAAGCAAAATGTATTCGAAAATAATATAATCTAAAATCTTAAGTAAATTTAAAAATTCCATAAAAATCAGAAAATTAGAAGGTGAATCACTCTCCTATAAGTAATACATTTTTAATATTTATTTATCGTTCGTGTATATTCAATCGGTATTTTACATATCCAGCTAAGCATTTAATAAAGTTCGGATAAAGTTTTCGTAGTAGCGCATATTAGACGGGGAACGAAAAATAATTGAAATGTTTTTATCCTTAAACTATATGTTTACTATTGTAACTATTCGTATATTACAAAGAAAAAATAAAATCTGAACTCACCGCTAGTAATATCTTACCCATTATACTAATAGGTATAGTGCGCCGCTGCGATGTGCTTAGCCCATTTATACACCGTCAATATTATCGGCTTAAAGAGCGATGTAGAGAGAGTTAAAGAAAGAGTAAATGAGATAGAGAGAAAATAAAAATAAAAAGATTTGAACGGATGTTAAAGCCGAATATCTACGTATAATATAATATTATGGTTCTGCTCGTATAGCGTGGATTACTATTGTACATAATATAGTTTATAGTAATAGCAAACCATACACGTAAAGTATATTTTTTATATAGTAATCCATGAATACTTGGAATTCACCGCTAGTGTAATACTAAATAGTCTTATCGTGAAAGTCCTACTACAAACGTCAAGCTTTTAACCAATTTTTCGACCAATCATAATAATGGATATAGGCATTTCCTATTTGCAACGATACATAGTACGTATTTACGACAAATTTTATTGTTTTATTTTTCATCATGAAATGTCAGGATTAAAGCGACTTACTTAATATATAATTATTTTTCCGAGTATAATATTGACATAAACACAATATGATCCATAAACAATTTATTTAATAATTCGATAATTTAGGTGTTGATGTGTTATGCACTTATACATTATATACAATATCACATTTAGATGGATAAACACTAGTTTTAGAATGCACGTATATCGTTTACAAAACAACTATTGTAACTCAAGTACCTACTTAATTTTATCACTTACACAGTTGCATGTACATAAATATTGAATTTAAAAATTGGTTCTTAAGGAGTATACAAGAAAGCAAATTTAATCAACTTAAAAGTTAAAACTACACATGGTTTTTTATGGTAAACTATATTTTCATCTAACGTTGAGGATTGTGTTATGTATTTACTGTTAAATTATTATATCGTATAAAATAATACAACAAAAGATTTAGATAATATTTTAAAATTACAATAAAAATGTGTACATACATGTCACGTTTACTGCAAAACGTTAAATAATTCGTGCAAATTATTCGCATTATTCAAATGTCTAAAGTCAGTTTGTTAAAATATTGGGTGGAAAACATGTAAAAGTGATTGTTGACGGAATTTGGTTAAAATATTTCAAAGGTATACGTAATATGTACATATTGTACATAGGTAGATAATGTATACGTAAAAATATGAAAATCACGGTTAAACATTTTTTAATACTTTTGAAAGAACGACTTCGTGGAATATCCTATATACAATAATT
This sequence comes from Melanaphis sacchari, assembly GCF_002803265.2. Lineage (NCBI taxonomy): Eukaryota > Metazoa > Arthropoda > Insecta > Hemiptera > Aphididae > Melanaphis > Melanaphis sacchari. The sequence goes on along the minus strand of NW_020271114.1, from coordinate 2,439,370 downwards.
ACGAATGTAATTAACAGTGGTATTTTAGTATTATTAGTATACAAATATACTATTAAAACAATTACATGAAAAAATGATTATAGAAATTTGCAACCGACAGAATAGATGTATATAAATAATATATTTATGCGTTATATAAACCGACCGATATTTGAACCATATCATAATAATTTATTTTACGTTTAAATTAATTAATTTATACGTAAATAATATGTTTAGGTGTAAACGGAGAGTTTATATTCCATCTAGCTAATGAAATTCAGTATAGTTTAGTTTTTATATTGTCAATGTTGATAAATAATCGAATCATGTCAATGCCATTAGTTATATAATTGTAAATATGAACAAAATATATTATACTTTATAGTATATGTTATATATACTAGACAGTTAATAAACATTTTGACATTATATATTTTGTTTCAAAAGTAAATTGAGCATTTTATTTAGTGTTATATTGTAGAAAAATACATATACAACTGCAGGTTAATACCTGTCAGATATAACAAATTGTTAACCTAACCGCTCATAAATTAGCTCAAATGATAATATGCTAAAAGAATACAGTAACGTGCCTTCGTAGATATGTAATCAAAAAAAGAAGTAGTATTTTATAATATTACCATAATATTATTATTGTATACATGTAATGGCTTTTTGTTATTACGCTAATTCTATCTCTCAACGACATTATGCGATTATTCCTTTAAAGTTTTAAATTAAACCTTTATTCATACAAATTATAAAAAAAACATAAACGATAGATGTTGAATTTATATTTTATACTTTAAAAAAATGTCTCTATTACAATATACTAATAATTGAAATAAGACGAAAACAGAAACTGCAGATAGGATTTGTTACGTTTCATTCAGCACAGAATTTATTATATTGGTGTGTTGCGAGCAGTGATTCAGTTTAAAAACATTAAACAATGATAAATTATAGCATTCACTGCTAGAAACTATTTTTAGTGATATATATACTCAGTTAAAACCACAGTCAATATTACTTTTTCACAACTGTTCGGTTGATTGTAATTTTTTTGTACGTTTGGGGAATTATACTGAAAAAAATGGAAAAATTATCACTTCATACCAGTTACTATGGATTTGATACCCACGAGTCACATGAAAATTTAAATTAAAAAAAAATAAACTATTCTATCTAAAAACAACCGTTTTTGCATGATATATGCATATGTCTATAACGTCAAATGTTCAAACATTTAAAAAAATATATTTTACAAAAGACAAAACTGAAGTGGCGTAAATTCATCAACTTTGGTACAATGAGCACACATGGACGTCAAATTTCGTAAAGGATATAATATAAATTTGGATTGGGTACGTTATAGTACACTAAAAATATATCGATTATCGATCGGAGATTTGTTTCGTATGCGCATGGAATCACAGTTTGTCGTTGTTGTAGAAACGTATATCTTTATATTATTATTATTACATAGAGGATCACGATATCTTTAACCGAGTTAAAAGCATAAGTACGTTAAAACGGTTACAATTCGACCGTATCGTGCTGCCCGTCCCGTAGAAATAATAACATAATAATAATTGAGACAAAACAAATGGCCTCCTTCCTCTCTCCACCCCCTCCCACCCGGCCAACACTTTCTCTACCATCCCCCGCATCTTGACGTGTACACTATACGGTATAATGTTTAATAATATAACATATTATAGTAATGCCCCGCGTCTTGAAAACACACGTCCGCGTCGTCTCTTTTCGATCGGAGACGATAAATTTGGAATTTTATTGCGGCCTAGTTACAATAGCAGTTGTACATTATGTACATGCATGAGCGTGCGACCCCGCAGAGAGGATAATATTATGCTCGCGCGGTCGTTCCGTAAAGAGATAATATTATAGCTGCCACTATTGCGCGGCGGTCTGGACAGGAGACGCGCGCGCGGTGAACGCGATGTGGACGTCCAGACTTTCAATTACCGTGTAGATAATGAAAAACCAGTTATACACTACTATGCCATACATAATAATAATAATAATAATAACGCATCGGATATGTGTAATTGCGTTTTTGTTTTGTTTTTCGTTACTTATCTCTCTTTGTGCAGGAGATGACGCGCCCGAGAGAGAAGGGGAGAGAGATTATGATATCAGCTGATGCCAGCCGGGGGGCCCTCGCGCGCGACGCTCTAAGTGCTCTCCATAGTCCATAATATTATTACACTTTTGTCGTTCAGCCGACTTCCGAGCGCAGTATCCTTTATAATGTACGACTCGGCTGCTCGTATATAACAACAGCAATCGCCATTATCATATTATTTCGTACGTCTGTGTGGTTTAGGTAAGTACTATTGCACACGGATTGAAATTTTGTTTTTATATGTTTCACGTTTTTATCCATATCGATTGACTTGATGATTTTTATCCACTGATAATATAATGAAATACAAACGTTACGAGGACCAAGAGGGTAAATACTATATCGGGGGCTCGAATTTAACAGTTGTCTCTTAGACAGCTTGAATAGTGAAACTCAAGTAACTATCAGGTACCTATGGGATATGCTCGAAAGGGCATGGCCGTTTTCGACCAAAAACGTACTTTTCCCCTTTAGGCCGATTCATCTTTCGACCAAATTAAAAAAAACACCGATTCCCTTTTCAACTAAAACAAATGTTTACACAATAAATGTAAAAAAATAAAATAATTTATATATAATTTTTGTAAAATTTAGGCAATTATATAACTATATAATTTTGAAAATGATTAAAAGTATAAGAATATCTATATATTAACAATATTTTTAATTTAATAAATCACAATATATAATCTATATATGTAATATTATATACCTACCTATAAAAAAATAAAATTTAAACCATATAAGTAGGTTTATGACCATTAATATAAAAATGATGTTAACATATAGATATTTTAATATTTTAAATAATTTTCCACATTTTATTTTACAACATTTTATGCAACTTATATTTTTAATAATTTTCAAAATTATATAATTATACAATTGCCTTAATTTTACAAACTATTATATACCAATTATTTTATTTTTTTACATACGTTACATAAAATTTTGTTTTGGCCGATAAGAGAAGAGTACGATTTTGGTCGAAAAGTGAAGGGTACGATTTTGGTCGAAAAGATAATCGAACTATTTTAAATTTGGTCAATAAGTAAATAGGCTGAAAAGAAAAGGGTACATTTTTAATAGAAAACGGTCTCACCCGCTCGAAACCATTCCAAGCCATCGGTACCTATCCCAGCGAAAAATCAAAAGACTCTGAAAGCCATCTCTACCTCTGCCACAATACTACCAAGAATCAATTTATTAAGTTATAATACACAATTCTAATATATTATAGGTTTTTATATTATACAGATAAATATTGTTATTGTATAATTCTGCAGCGGTTTCCCGAACTGTGAAATAGACCTCTCTTAATAAGCGATATTGTGTATTTAGAAAAAAAGATACACAATAAATATATACATATAATACAGCTACATTATCAAGTTAATTTAACTAATTAATTATTAGTGAAAACTTAAGTAATTTATTTAGAGTTCTTAGGGCATTATAACAGATGGAGGGGATTTCAAACAACAAAATTGCGTTATTCTAAATAAATTTATTTAGTACCTAATATAATTTTGTATTCTAGACTATCGTACTCATAATCCAAAATCCCTAACTATCCAAATTCTATAATCGTACCTTTATGAAGTATGATACTTTACAATACTTGTTATTTTATTACATTGTACTTCCGATTATCTAGACGTATATCATGATATTAAAATTTACTAATATAAGTATTATTATTTATTTCAATAATTATAGATTTTTATTGTGTTCTGTATTATTCTTATATATGGTAATCCAAAAACACTCATTTTAAAGGTTAGATAAATAAATATATTTAAGAAAAGTTAATAATTGTTGGAATTTGTGTTTAAACAAAAGAAACTTTTTTATTAATATTTCAAATAGAAAATTAAAACTTTTTACGCCATAATAAAAAAATAATATTAACTATGACTTCGGTATATATTACGCCGAAAAATTAATAACTGCTGGATATCAGTATTATGTCATGTGATTAAGGCTGTCGCATCCAACTATTTATTAAAAGACAAGTTACGTAAAATGATGGCCATACAATAAGCTAAAGAAAAGCTATAAGAAAAAATAAAATAAAACCATTTCAACAATCAAAAAGGACTTAATAGAAAAAATAAACACGTCCCGTAAAACTATCAGATTTAATCTTTATTTTTTTAAAAAAAAAAAGAAAAACTTCAGGTAGCATTAGACCCAAATTATAGAATTATCTTTAAAGTTTAAATAACCCCATCAAAAAAATACATTTCAAAATATCTTAAAAAGTATGATAATATTATCTATTTGTATAGTTGGACTTAATTACAACTACTGAATTTAGATTTTTGGAAATTGGTGTCCTCTACATTCTACAACCCATATAAAGTTAATATAATATTTAAATACAAAAAAATAAATAAATATCATAATCTCAGTATTTTATGAGTTGTGTGAAGATAGATTTTGTATAAATGATCTGTCAGCTTCGATACGCGTTGTACCATGATGTATAATTTTGTACAACTAACCACGGGAGCACACATACTCAAACTATTAACAGCTTTTGAGGATCAGCTAAATATTTAAATAAGAAACAGCTAACAAAAATGGCATGGCATTATTTCCAATTAATCTTACTTAGATAAATTCCTTTGACATGAAAATTTTAACATAAATAATTAATTTTCAAGGATTATAACATAATTATATGAGTTAATAATAATTAATATAATAACTAATCACAAAAATAATACTATTGAATATATTGTTTTATACTTTCAGTTTTTTTTTAAATTTTTTTAAGGTTACCAACTTCACTATTTCTTTTTTGTAATTATTAATCGCTTTTTAACATCTTTAAAAATATAGTTTTGAGTTCAAGATTATTATGAATTTTAAGAATAAACTATAAAATATAAGGGCTTAGGTATATTCTTGAAATCAAATTTCCGATTTTATGGTAATTGGTAGACGATAGTCATAATAATCCGAGAGTACTTTGAACAGTTGTACTTTTATAAAATTAAACAAATATTTGAATATTTTTTAAATAATTGAAATTTACAGTTTTTAAAATTAAAATACAAGATCATAAATTATCTAGTCATAACTTATAAATGAACAGGAAGAATATTACAAAAACACAATTTATTATTAAATAGATAAAAACGCATCTGGTATAGATGTGATCATCATTATACAATATCCACAATTTATTTTTTTATATATTTTTATCTGTCTATAAAAGTACTTTACAAAAATTGAAATATCGTTAAAGTTAATATTCAAAGATTAAAACTTTCGTGTTTTTTTTGAAAATTAAATTATCTAAAAATAATAAACTACTAACGGCTTCCTTTGATTAACAGATAATTTCTTGTAGAATTGTTAGTTTATTTCCGAATCCTGATTGTATATTTAATTAATTTTAATGTTAATTAAATACTACTTTTAATTATTTGATCAATTAATAACACTTGTATTTAAATCGTCTATATTTTATTTTTGTAACAAGTTATATAACTTAATTAGATAATCTTTTTGGGCTTTTAACGTTTTTGGTTAATGCAACATCATCATAATACTTATGACCATTATACTTCAACAAAAGTAGACTTATTTAAAGGGAAAATGCATATCAATTAAAAATTGTACTTGCTGTGCGCACATATGTCACTAGAATTATTCATTTTAGTGTTACACTAACACTTTTATAAAATGCATCCACTATACAAGAGAACCTGATGTACCTAATTAAATTTTGTTTTATGAATATATAATTTTGTACAATGTAAAAGTTTAATGAATGGTTACGAATTGTGGTATTCTTAAACTTACCGTCTCGAAGAATATTATTCATTGAACTTTTTAATCCCTAAAAATTATAACGACACAAAACTCTTGAATATATACTATAGCCATTAAAATTTAAACCAATTCTAACAACTAAGTTTTGGAATGTATACTGATATAGTCACTATCTAGTAACAATATTTATTTTTATTGACTACCTAGATCATAAGTGAGAAAATAATGATAAAAATTGTTTATTTTTTTAACAAAACTTTTTTTAAATAAGATAGTTTTAAAATAAATAATAAGTCATTGAAATTTAAAAAACAATTCCTTGCGTTCGATTCGGTTCATCGAAAAACGAATTAGATTCTTTGAATAATTTTATACATTTTATAGGCTATTAGCATTTTCCAAAAATCATTAAGAATACTTATAAAAACGAAGCTTTAGGTGTTTTTTATTACTTTTTCTAGAGAAATAAATACATACTCACTCTGTATATATGTGTTTTCCTTCGCAACAATACGAAATACTTTGCGGGTTGTTCGGATAACATCGGCTGTGACTGTCAAATCGACTGCGTTACGATAACGAAATAACGATTTACTGACAAGTAAAATAATATGATTCAATACAGTATCGTGTCTATATATATATATATATACATATACGATGTGCGTATAATATATAGCCTACACCTACAACATATCATTTATATATATAAAGCTATTATATTATAGTGTTTGATTTCATACAAACGAAAAAATGTAGGTCATTGCGTCTGGATGGTATAGTTGCATATAATTACTATATACATTATATATTTATATCTAATGTTGTATTTCACTAGAAGTCAATCAACTTTTAAGATGACGTCGTCAGATGGAATCAAATAACGATACTACAACTTTAACGTACTCGTAACTCTTAGTATAATAATGATATAAGCGATGTACCTGCATATTATATACGAGTAATATTGTTTAAGCTATTATTTATAAATGTCGTGGCGTGTCAGCGGGTGATTTTTCGAGGCATTTTATTCGTTAACAGTGGTGAATATGCGAGAAGTTTCATGTCACTTCTTCAGACTACGAAAATCTGCAATGGGATTTCATTAAACACATGTGTATCGTAACGTTCGAGCTTTCACACTCCCCCCTCCGGTAAGCATCAGTCGTGTATATGATGGGTGTCGATCGATATAATACAGTATCCCGCCACTCTGTAACCCTGCACACCTCCACCAATCAGCAGATACGCGTGATAAATATTCAAATCAACCGCAGTATTTAGCGTTTAATCGATAATCGTTGTTAATACTTCCTTATTATTCTGGTAAAAGTTAAAAGTATTGTAATTATATAACAAGTACTAAGTGCAATTTATGCATATTTAAACAAGACGATATAGAAGTGTAGCTACTGCCAACTTTTATTCATTCATTCTAACTGGTAATTTAGAATTTATAAGTGTAAAAAATAAACTATTATACTTTCAAAAATTTTAATTGATAAATAACGACGTATAAATTATTGAAGTCAAGTTAAATATGAAATATTTTATAAATATGCTTCTTAAAAGATTTTTAGGACTTCGCATTTTTTTTTAAATAGATAGATGTATGTAATTATATTATTATACATTTATATTATACTCAATAAATTAAAGACATTGATCAACGACATCTAAGGAAACTTAATACGCAGTCACCTTCATAGTCTATCAACTATTTTTAATGTAATTTTATCCTTTTGATGTAGTTGTCACTTATTACTACGACAGTCTTCAATAATTTAATGTATAATATATATTATGATGGTAGTAATGGCTTTGAATCAAACAACAAATTCGGTAAAAAATAATAACGGGCGACGAGAAAATATTTTGATAATCAAACTCATTTGTAAACGGCTGAGTTCTGACCTGAGGTATTTACACTAAACACTGAAGCAAAGTTAACTCGCATGCACATACGCAAACTGATTAGTTATTAGTTTACTACATTTACGATGTAAGTAAATATTGATGTGGTATATTATAAAATATAGATTGCAATAATATAACCAAAATATACATACCGATAAGTTCAACTAGGATATATTATTTTAGACGAAAACCTGTTGAACACGATTTTCTAGACGAAACTCTATTGCTATAATATATTACCTATGTACTTAAGTTAGTATCTATGTACCAATGTATGCATACATATACATATATACATAGGAAACTTGGTGTTTTGTTTTGTTTAATTGTAAATATTGCCATTATCGTTTGTCGGGTCAATTTTTTTCCTCTTTCGCTTGCTGAGCTAACGTGGTTAAGCCATTCTCTGGGGATATCGCGAGCGATCAAGACTTCAGACAATGCGTATTGTTGTACATGCTATTATTATAACTTTTATTACAAGATATATAGTGCGTGTTTACCCCGCATACGCCATACCTCACGTATATTATATAAATGGATGCACAAACGTGAATATATTATAAATATATATGATATTATTATTATTATTATTATAGATATAATGAACAAAATATTCCCTAGCAACGGTCCAATTAAAAAACACGCAATCTATGTGCAATTCGTATATCCAATATATATATATATATATATTACGATAACACAAGCAAGTAAAGTATATTATATAAAGTATTGTTTAGAACATGTGGCGTTTATGAAATTACTTAATGTGGTTTCACTACAACGGATGGATACAAATATAAATTATATTTACTAAAACAACAGGTTGATGATCGGAAACTGTCAATATTATTGAAATAGTTAAGACGTAAATAATACCATGGTATAATACAGTGCTACTCGTCAACCAAAGAAATTATACTATTTAAGGTCATAAGCAATGTTTATATAAAGCACCATTTTTTAAGGCCTAAAACGTCCCGTTTTTGGAAAACTTTTGTCTTTTAACTTGAAAAATTCACACAGTATCCTATTTACCATTATCGGCCACAATAATACATATTATAGGTAATATAACTATAGATCTAGTATATAAAATACGTGTAACTTTATATAAAATAATAACTGAATTATGAAAACTGATACTATTGTACTACGGTGGTTCAATAAAGAAGTTTACTAATACTTATTACTGTGTTGATAAAAATGCATTGAAAATTTGTAGATTAATATTAAATTAATAAGCATGTTTAATAAAATTATATTAAATAAAAAGGAATGTGAGAGAAAACCTGTATAATATCAATAACTATATTTTTTATTTTTTTATTATTATGACAACGATAATGAAAGCATTTTGATATAGAATAGATAATTATAATAATATAGAAAAAATTATTTGTTGTCAAACAATCCTCTGTTATTTTCAACAAATTATGGGTATCTAGGGCAATATTATACCCATCTAATACTGCTATATTTGGTGTCGATTTCAAACTATCGATACGCTAACAAGACTAGCTCCAGCAGGTAAGTTGATTCAGATTACTTTCGCGGTTTGCGGCATTCTATAGCAGAGTAAATACTAAATACGTTATAATGGAAACGGCTAGAAGTTCAGCGGTAATGTTACTTCCAGGAAACCCTGCCTGCAGATTCCATTCGAGAAAAAAGAAACAAAAATCTAAGTACTACAAAGAAAAAAAACCAATAACACAAAACAGCGGTCTGGAACGAAAACGAATTTTAATAGCATGTGTATATTATAGGCATAAAATATATAACACCTGTAAGGAAAAAAAAACCTAGTCGAAAAAGTTAAAGAATATACGAATAAAAATTACGTGAAAAAAAATGTATACAGGTAACAACAGAAGTTTATGAGCCTTCCCGCTTTGTAGCACACGGTGGGAGAAGACTATAACATATAATAATATAATATATATATGTATACATAGTATGCACGAGAATCGAGCGCAGAGAAGCGCAATCGACATATGTGCTAATGGATAAGCCACGACTTTTATGACAACCATTAAAAATACACATATATATATATTACTCCGTATAATTCCGTTGTAATAGCACGCTGCCCATCGATGTAATATATATATAACGTATACTAATTTACCACCGTAAAATATCACGTATATGTGCGTGTATACATAGATATAACAATAAATAACACTAATATTATAAATCTAAAACGTACCTTCGTACCTACATCGAAATTCAAACGACGGACAACACATTTTTAGTGTTCGTATAACTATACACCACTGCTCGTGGTGAATACCGACCCAGCATAAAATAATATTAGACATTATAATATATACATATATTATATAGGTATGGATAGATATTTATTTATTCTTAACCAAACTAGCAAAACCCGGGTAGGAGGTGTTAATATTCAACACACTTGTAAATTATCAGTCGCTTCAAATGTTTTCTCGACGGAATTAGGTTGGTAAATATTGGCGAAAAACTTGAAAACCATTGTGTCATTTTAAGAGGAGGCCCCGTAAGGAGTACGTATAATACAATAATATCATCAAATGTACGCGTGTGCTGTGTGCACAAGTACAAGTATGCATGATTACATATAGATACTCATGACATGATTTAATACGTCCTTTATTACAATGACAAGGTATCCTTATATAAATGTACTCAATTGATCATCGACTAAATATTATAATTATACCATTTATACCCAAAGGATCATCACTAGGTAGAAATTTCTATTGGATATTTAAAATAAAATTCATACTAAATTGATGAAATGTGTATACTAATATATTAAAACTGATGCGAAAACATACGTCGAAATTTTCCAATCAATAAAGAAGATGTAGATTATATAACCGCTCCGACCGCACAACATATATTAATATAATATAATCATTAATCAAATTATTTTGTAATGATAAAGGGATGATGTAGACGTGTAGTTGGTTATTTTAGACAAATATATTTTAGACTATTTTTGAAATTTTTATGTCATTAAAAGAGTTTCTTGCGATAAAAACTTGTTTTTCTTAAAACGAGAACAAAGGCCCTAATTGAGAGATAGAAAATATATCACATCCCCAGGATGTTCGTTTGTAAATTGTCCTTAATTCAATACATTTTTTTTTACAATCAAAAATAATAAATAGATACATTTTAAGACAAACTAAAGAGAAAAAAAATTATATAAAAATAGTATGTAGGAACATATTGCAATATCGTTTACTGTATCGTTACCGAACCGTGATTACGATATTTATCTGCTTTGAAAATATTTATAATATTTTTCCTGCGGAAGATGGCGAGGGTCGATGATATTGGATAATAATTTTTATTGCATTGAATATTTTATCATTGATATCATTTTAGTCTCTTAGTAATAATTAATTAATTTAGATTAATGTAATATTTATGTATACATAAATGCGTATACAAGTAAGTACTTGACTTATAAGTAATAGGTATATTAAAAATAATAAATATATATATTATATGTTCATAGTAATGTCTGAAAAAAATCAGAAATTTAATATATGTATTATTAAACGATAGGAGAGTAAATAATGCACGTACTGACGGTGATTTGTGTAATTGTGTCTCATAATATTTCAATAAATGATAATATTTTAGTGTTTGAATAAAGAAATTAATAAGGAATACTATAAATTATAATAATGGAGTGTATAATAATATACTAAAAGTTTGGTATTTAAGCCGTATGCGTTTCACACATTATTAGAATTACAGGTAAGGTTAAGTTTATTATAAGTAAAAATATGAGACTGTATAGAATTCGCTCTTAAAAAAAACTAAACTTATTTTATAAGTGCTGCGATAAAGATTCATACAATTACGGCAAAACCTAACGTATTTCTAACATTTTGTATAGAATGAAATGAGTCTGCAGATTACTGTAGATAAGAAGTAAATAAATAATAAAATTAAAAAGGCATATGTTATACCTGCAAAATATCGAAGATTACTATACTGATAAGGATACTCGTATTTTTATGATTTACGTATTTTATATTTCACCGCGTTATTATATTGCGGGGATTTGGATGAAACTGTATAATATTATAATTATGTGATAATAATTATTTATTGCAATAAACAGATTTCGAATTTCCAAATAAACACACTTTATAAAAAATTATAGATATTCGATGATGAATATAGTGAGTTAATTTTGTCAAAAACAATATTATTATGTTTACATAACAAATAGCGAATCATTTTGTCATTTTATAATTTTAATTTAAATATCTAAAGCATGTACAATTTTCTTGATTGTTCATTTTATCCTCTATTTTTTGTATAGCTAGTTTCTTTTTAATTTACACAATGGTGTTAATAATACAAATTTGACATTTCAACCTAATAAAGTTACTAATACTAAATAGTAAAGACTAATAATTAACATACTACATTATATAATATTAATTCCAATAATACAATGCAAAAATAAATAAAAACTTTTCAATAATATGCTAAACATGATTGGTGGAATCAATATTAAATAACTTAAAATGAAAATTTAGTAATTAAGATAATTTATGATTAGATACACATGATTTATTTCTACATTTTTAGTTAACAAAATATAATAAAAATTAATATCCAAGTCATTTTTTTTTCATTTATAGCCATCTATATGCACGTGAAAGGTTAAATATAAATTACAAAAATACAATACATTAAAATATACGAATATATATCTAATGACACTCGAAACTTTTAAATGCTTTTATATTTATAGAAAATGACTCTTGAGTTATTATTCTTTCGTCAAAATTATTTAAATACACAAGATATACAAGTACTAGAATACATTGTAAAAAATAATTCTTATTTAAAAAATATAATATATTAAATCGTAAAACAAACAATTTAAAGAAAGCCAAATTTATATTAAATGATTTTGACTTAACTTCTCCCGAGAGAGTATACCTAAGGTATATTTGCTTCTCAATAATTGTGTGTCTTTTACAGACGTTTTTAAGAAATTCTACATGAGATAGTAAAAAAGCTTAAAAAGTCTTAGGCAGTACTTAATATATTAAATAAAGAATAGTAAAATACCTATTATACTATAAAAAGGTATTTTTTGAACTGCTTAGTTGTTTTTAAGAAAATTATAACAATGAAAAAATAACTGTAATAGTAATCTAATAGAATATTTACACTTTTAATTTTAGATTAAATCTAGAAAATTGTTGGGTAAAATAACCTCCACTCAGAATCATTTTTTTGAATGTATGATATAATTTATCATTATTATTTCCAAGTATAAAAAAATAAAGATATCAAACTCTTAAGCATTTAAAAACATCGACCACCCCACGTCCCTCGCTACAGTATATCAAAAACTATCATCACAAGGATCAGTACTCTTTCCACTAGTAAAATATTGTTGAATGTCAAAAATGCATTAAATATCTTCTTTTTTGAGTTTAAAATGTTTTATCGTGATACAATTATGATAACATTATAAAGGTATTGCATAATTTATAATATAAAGTATATATTATATAATGGCTATTAAAAATAAGTAATATAATATACGCATTGTGAAATATAAATAACTAACTTTTATTTTAACTTTGAATTAAGTTTTAAAAAAAATTAAAATTCGAATATTTTAAATAACGATTTTTATCAAACGTTTATAAAGTCAACTCAATTTGCGTTCATTATAAATATTTTTTACAATATACCTACTTAATGATTTCGAAAACATCAACTAAAACAATAAAAACATATGTGAGTTTTTTTTAATTTACTTTTAACTAAAAAATAATCGAAAAATATATAGTTAGACAAACTATAATACTTGCCAATTTCTAAAAGAAAACTTATCAGCAATATTATATTTATTGAATTAAATTTTTAATGTATACACTATACAGCATATATAAAAATTATAATTTATCGCAAAGAGGTGTTATTTTATTTTATTTATTTATTTATTTTTTTTTATTGTATTAACGATCGGTATAAAAATCCCAAATTTATTTAAATAAATTTCTAATATTATATTTTTTCCAATTATAATTATTATTTACTAACCCATCAAGTTGTATCGACTATTTCAAAGTGATAGATCATTTTGCACTTTATTTTAAAATTTTAAAGTCTATTATGTAATATATAATTTTTTATTTTAAAAATTTTAGTATTTATGAAATGTTATTTATAATATTAATTCGTCTATTTAAAAAGTAAATTAAATATTTATGGTAATAATATAAATAACTTATATTTATAAACAATATTTCAAAAGCATATAGTATGGTTAAATTATAATTTGTTACATTAAATTATACACCAATAAATTATATTATGTAGGTATATAAATGTTTAAATACACATGGAATGATATTTATTTGAATTACGAACAAAAAGGTAATTAAAAATAATTATCGAATTATTTATATCAAAAGCCAAAAGGTGTTATTATTTCAAAATTTGTGTTACAATTATTACCTATATTATAGAATATTTTAATCAATATTTTTGTAAATAATGTAAATGATATGTTTCGCATATTTGTCATATAACCCATAGGTAATACTGACCACTTAAACCAATGATTATATTTAACTCCAATGCTTGAAATCTTTATAATACATATTGATTAATTGATCACTATTAACCATTATTTATGAAAATAACAATGAGATTGTATATTAAGTGACACGTAATAGTTGTGTTTAACTATGAATTATGTGCCTACTCAAGTAAGTTTTCGAAATTTGCAAATAATTGACCACTGAACACAAATTGGAACATATATTTTGATAAATATTATGTCATGAGTGGTCACTAACATTATTAAATTGTATAAAATAAAAATGTTTTCAAAAATATCTAAGAAAATGTCTATTCGGTGATAAAATAGAACACACATTATACATATATAATATAGTAGCCTAATTGAATCCCTTATAATGATATACTTAAAACAGCTAAGCCTTCCCATTTGATCACCACAGCGTATTTGTTTTAATAAGACGAATAACAGAGATATTGTTATGGGACGTTTTTAATCTTTATATAATGATTATAAATTCAACGAATAACGAATAACGTATGATATGTGTTTATGTGTTGTATATTATAAGTTATTACTTGATTTTACCGGCTGCTTAGGAATTTGTTTGTCGATTGTTTTAACAGAATATTTAAGAAAATATTCGCTAACTTTAGAAGCTATGTTTAAATTAATATCGCTTAAGAATCATGAAATTTCTATCTTGTTGTTATATTAAACGTGCAAAGAAAATATTGCATTTAACCTTGTACGGGTTACTGAATGAGAAAATAGTTAGCATCATGGAATATTATTATTTTATTTTTACTAACATTTGTTTAAAAAATAAATAAAAATAAAATAAATTCTTTTGGAAATATGTGTTAAATAGTTTTCCAAACATAAAAAATAATTATCATTTTAACGTCCAGCAAACAGAATTTTAAATATTATTACAAGATGCAAATAAATTATACTGTAATCTATATTGTGTATGATTAACTGTATACGTACACACACTATCTATGTACACAGTATAGCGTAGGTGTAAAAGATTTTATTTCTGGTCGAATTTTAATCACAAATGCGTAGGTGTGCGTAACAGAAATATGATATTAAAGTGTCGTTTAGCCAAAACAACTTTGTTCGCAAAAATATACGTAGGTGATGGGAACGAGATTTGATTGCACGAAAATAAGATCCTTTTTCAATATTGACCGATTCCAAACAAGTACATATTGATGACGAATGATGATGATTATATACACTATAATAACACAAGTGTGTTCTCATCTAATATTTCGTATTTTTATTTTGTAGAGGGATTTTCTGTGTGGACAACGATAACGCCCCCTCACACACTACACGCAAAGCCTAAACCTAGAACATCATTGAATATTAAACCATCTAATATCGACCATCGTTTTGTATAAAATAATATAAAAATTATGATTAACATAAAAATATTTATGATAATCATAAATTAATTTCGATACTTTTCCGGAATTGCTCAAAGGTATTATTATTATTTATTAATATATATTTTTTTTTAATGCCGATATGTTTATTAGCAATTACCTATACACTCCTCTTCACATAAATCACACTCATTTTTATCATGTTTTTATTTTTACTATTATAAGTTCTTCAAACGTGAACCTGTAAATTTTTAGCTCTTAACAAGACTTATATTTTTTTAATTTCTCTGTTTTTTCATTGAAATGATACAAGTAACATTTGCAAAATAACCCAAATGATTATTGATACATATCAGACCAAAACACAACTTATAAATAAAATAACCACGATGCATTATTCCATAAACATACCGTACACAATACATTTATATTATATGGACTATTTTAATAATAGTACTACCTAAATTTAAACTATGTTGGAATGATGCATGTACATATTAATGTTGTTATTGCTCGTTTATATTTTTCCCACACTAATTTATATATCACATTTTAAAAAAAAACGACAATGTATGTAATACGTTTTTATCTTTATCATATCAATCTATAACATAGAGCCACGACAGAGTATACTCCCAGCACATCAATAAATAAGGTTTTTTTAATGTACGACAATATTAAAATACGATACTTATTAAAATTACTTATTTTAACTCATATATAAATAAATATATCATATTGTTAAGTTATATACTATATAGTTATAGTGTAGGAGGTATATTATAGGTGCATATGTAATATACTATTACAACCTACTCGTAATATAAAACAAAGAGTACCTACATACGATAGATTTGTGGTGGTATATCAAAATATTTACGTTTCAAATATATAATAGTCCCGGTAATCTCTTTGAACCTATTTAAACAAACACCGACCTTGTTTGTAATTCACTGCTTACTCATAAAGTATAATCTTATACGTATATTAATAGTATAATAATAATTGATAACCCCTTTTCACGACGTATCAAGACGTACCTAATGTTTGTATATTGAAATATAACTTAGATACTTACTTGATAAACATTATAATCACAATATATACACGATATTATTATACTATAATGTACTTGACGAATATGAAGTGACTACAGGTCTATATTATTGTAAGTTACAATGAATCGATAATATTCTGCAAGCTAAAAATACGCAGCTGAAGAAAGTATGTACTATCGAAATGCGCACCAATAACAATAATAATTATCAAAATCGTATTTTTAATTTCGATGTAGGTATGCTTTAGTTAGTTTTTTTATGAATCAGTTTATTCAAGCAATGTATTGTAAAATACTAGAAATATATTCTTATTTCATCATTATTTTACATTTTTTTTTCGAATATCATTATTTATTTATATTTAAAAGTCCCTTGTATTTTTTTAAGATATAGCCTAGTTCACGATAAAAAAATATCACTTTGTATGTACTTTCCGTATCAATTTTTTTTCTAAATATTAGTCAACAGATAAGACATACACACACATATTATTATTAAATAAATTACCAGTGATTTGTAAGTGTCCGAACGGGTTGCCTTTTGATAGTCCCGTACAGTTCCACCGATGTGTACTAAACTGTTGTTGGCATTCTTGTTTGGCCATCCGTATGCCGTGACCGACGGCGGCCATAGCGTCAGGTGCAGCGGCGCAAATCCTCCGTTGACCTGCCGTCAGTCCGACTATCTTGTTGCAAATCACTTGGGCACCAAACGCGCTTGCCAATATCCTGTAATCATAAATACTTAATAACTACACAAACCTTTATGTATCCAAACAATAACGATTTTCACGAGACAACTAAGAGATACAGCAACAGAAGACCAAATTTTCAAGCGGAAAATTACATTTTTACGAATCCTAATCTTACATTAATCGTTAACATTTACATGTTATATGTATAAATTGAAAAATTAATCAACCATTATAAATATCCTAGACACTTAGGATAACGTTTAAGATATTATATAATAATGATGAAACAATATTTTTCGCATTAAGTATTATATTCTATTACATTCAGAAGGATTATCGAGTATTATCAAAATGTAAATATTTATTATTAAACTAAAATTATAGTGATATATATAGTATGGTTAATTATAATCGTTATTATTTGTATCAATAGTTGGCGATTTAAAAGCAAAGTTTTAATTCCTAGTCTTTGCTTATAATATTATAGATATTTAAAGGTAATAGATACTTGGACATCAATTATAATATCATAAATAATAATGAAGTATTAAATAAAAAAGTCTAATTTAATTTAAAACCTTATATTTGTACACATATTATAAGTATACAATTATCAATTATATACTAGAACCGTTACTTTCACTTTATTTTTCGTTGAAATTTAATTATATTGTTATTAATATAATCGCTGATAGCGTATAATTGTCTTAGATTGAATACACAACTATCGATTTATAATTACTAAATAAGTAGTACTCGCAATAGCACAAAAATTCAAAAAAGCATCAAATAAGTATTTATTTTAGGCTTGAATGTTCAATCATACAATATTTCAGTATTATAAAATTATAATTTTATATTTTTTTTAAAAGCTATAGCGTTAAATAAGCTTTTTATTTAAATACTTAGGTACTTATTTAATATTATGTAAATTAGATCGGAGTTCACTTATATAACTGAATTTTTAATTAAAAATCTATACAACTCAAAACAAAACATTATGATTTATGACAAATATTGCAACTCATCGCAATAGGTCTGAAGTGTTCTTTGATCTTTGATCAACCTTATATTTATTTCATACATAATTACAAACATAATAATTTTATTTCTCAAGACCTAAGTCTTAGTTTGACTTCAAAATATATTCTGTATTTTAAATCTTAAAACTTCTTAGCTTGATTATGTACCATGCATACACTGTACAGCAGTATCGCATTACGTACATTTCTTACAAAGTGTATCAATATATTATATTATTAATTTATATTATAAACAAATCTGAAATAAACAATAATTTAATAAAAAATAATATTTAATAGTCTATATTCTATAGTCTCTGTTAAACTGAAAAATCAATCATATTAACTAAAATCCATAGTATATTTGCAAGCCACTATTAATTCCTTAACGGCAACATATATATTATATATATATATATATATATATATATGTCTTGTTTTATAGTTAATACCAAGTGGATAGAAATAATTTTTAAGGTGGGCTACAGTCAATAGTAATTACTAACTACTTATAATAGTGATCTAGCACCGAGCGGCTACTGTCTATTAAAAATGAACTTTGAGAAAAACATAGTATGTCACAAGTACTAATTATTTCATGATAAACATACCTAACTAATAGAGATTTATTATATTGTATTATTTATTTAATTAAGTATTGATTCTCTGCATTGTTTTCCTAAATTAATTTCAGAATTCCATCTCGGTAAATGAGGTTAAATTTTCCTTTCCGTGTTCCCTTTTCTCTACAAACTATACTTATTGCACTCTCCTTTAACATAACACTTTTTAAACGGCTAGCTAATAAAGATCCCTATTACTTCTTATTGTAAATTCTATTTCAATCAAATTATTAATAATTACTTATTAGGTTAAATTGTATAAATATATTTTTGTTTTTCTCTTGTTCTGTTTAGACGACGAAATAATCGTTTACATTTTAATTCAAACTTTGTCAGCGAAAATTTGATATCGATACATATAACGTAATGCACAATAACCATAGATAAATTGTATATTTTATATTATGTTTTTAAAATCATATTTATAAAATATTGGAATGTAATTAGGACTATAGGTATAACATTTTTTTTTATTTATGCTAAACATTTTATGTTATAATTAGCGCTTAAGATTAACTCGTTTTTTATACAAATAATGTAATGGACGAATCACAGTACAATTTTAAAAAGTTTTTAGATCTCACTATGTTTAATAAATTATAAAGAATATAATAATTAACAACTTTAACAATAATCGTACAAAAATCTGTTTTATCTAAGAACACTCATATCTGTAAAATAATAAATAATAATTTTACCTTTACAACCTACCCATGTCACATTATGTATAATTTGTGTCAGAGAAAGTTAACACAATACACATATAATATATTTGTATAAAAACCCCTAGTGGATCGTCCATTCAAGACATTGTAACTAACGTATTTTAATTAGCATGTAAAATGTTTAACTAGAAGATTCATCATGCCACTCTGACCTAATTAAATTATCGACCGATGTACGCGTTTGGAGAAAAATAAATGTATTTTCCGCTTCACTAATTTATATTCTTACCTAGTCTTCTTTATTTTTTTTTTTATTGAAAACTAAAAACTCCACTCTTACACATACACGATTCATAACATAAACTCGAAAATCAGATGTATATTGTTTTTGCGCGACGCTATTTATAAAATTATGTTATGGTGTTTAGGCTAAATTATTCAATTATTTTCATTTTACTTCTAAACAATATAAAATAATTAAGTTAGTCGAATGACCAATATATACTTTGATTTATAAAATTAAGACAAAAACAAAAATAAAAATGTATTTTTAAAATATTATTTGAATGGTTGTAAGACCACCACACGAATCATTAAAAATAAAACTTCACTTAAATACCTTGTGACAAACACTAAAAAAAAAATCTTTTTAAATAGAATTAAAAATAAGTAGGTAGCTATTTCTGGAATTATATTCTAAGGATTCGACAAGACTGTGTTAAGATCAATTTTTATTAAATAATAATTTGAATACATTAATTTTAGTATTGATTATTTTTTGATGACCATTGTAGTAGGTACATTGAAAAAACTATATACTTGGAATAGTTTAGGAGTGAAATTAGTTAGTTGGATAGCAACCAACGCAAAATATTTAATTTAAGTCTAAAATCTCAATCATTTTATTTTTAGAGTACATAATTAAATTTAGTTTTTATACACATGTATTATTCATCTAAATTGTCTCAAATAAGAAGCGATATACCTATTCATTATTTTGCACCGATATACAAATAATATTCCTGTTTTAATTTAATAAGGATTAAAATTATTTTAAACTTGGGAAACTATACAGTTAACAACGTTTAACGGTTGAATGAATAATAAAAAAAGCACTTTTAAAGTATTAGAAATCTATAGAAGAAAAATCTCGTACCCACTAAAATTAAAGATATCGCTTGATTACAAAACGTATATTTACATAGATCTGTTAGTAGTGCCGTAATAAACGATTCGAATATCCCGTGTTTATAATGTAGTTGTACACTAAACGGACAGAGAAATAATAAAATAATATAACAAAAACAGCTACAAAACTTTTTTTTTCTTGAACCGGTTATTATCAGTTCATCGAGACACTGAGTAAAAGGTGTCCAGCGTATCAATACATAATATACGTCTACCGAAAACACCTCGAATTGATGAAGATCTGTTTCTGTTCGAACATAATGTAATACAGCTGTGTAATATTTCGTACAACCGCTATAGGCACGTTTATATTGTCTATAAAATATATTTTATTCGTATCTATATATTTTTTAAATTAAAAACTATGGGTACCATATAATTAAAATTATCATTTATCCCATCCTCTTCATGCAACGAAAAAAATAATTTTTATATGTTCGCACGTACATTAACCATCCGTAGTATTTATCGACTTTTCATTACATAAGAATACTGTACGACGTAAATATGCTTAAATTTTAATATTACCATTGTTAAATAACAATTAACAATATACTATCATTACCATTACCCGCCATGATATTATTATTATGTGTGTGATATTAGCAAACTTAACCCTACGACAATAAATGTATATTGAATTATTGATCGAGTAATTATACTATAGTCTATAATATTCATATTATAATATAATTTAATAAATATTTTTACATATTTTCGACATAAGTAAATAACTTAACATAATATATAACCATTACATAAACATTTGGATAAAAAATAAAACGCATTTTTAAAACGCCTTTGATTAATTTAATACAATTTAAATGGTAACTAATTTATAGATATTTTTTTTAAAAACAACAGAGGCTAAAATTAGTTAGGACTGTACATAATAAATATATTATACAAATAAACTGGCTTTAAACTATATTCTAATGTATTTAGAAAAAATACTGTATTTCAGATAATTTAGTCGATTACTAATCTATTCATAGTGTGTACATAAATGTCATAATTACTGAGTTACATTATTGTAAAGAACAGTAATTATGTAATCTATAGTCGACCAAAAACTGTTTTATAATATTTTTAGTTCAATCGTGACATAATAATTTAAGAGCAAATTAAAATAAATTAAATATAATATGTATAGAGACATTTTATGTTGCAAATGAATGCTTTGATGTGATTAGTCAGTGCGAAATAAATAATTGTAGTCTTGTATAATATAATAACTAAAATAATAATTCGAGAGGGTTTTGCATGAAATTTCAATTCCTTTGAACACTTTTACTTTAATTGTAATAAATATTACGCTAAAAATTTAATTGTTACATTTCAAAAAGCGATTTTTGTAAGTGGAAATAAAAAAATTAACTCAAAACTCTGTCCAATTCGACTCTTTATAAATAAATAATCAATGAACGTGTATATTGATCATAAACAAGGTTATACATAGGAATTGCTTATAAGCTAAAATATTTAGTGTTTAATAAAATTATAATATAACCATCAAGTACTTTGTGTCAATAATTTAATTGAGTGACAAAATATTATTATATGTTATTATTTTAGTAATATACACTTAAGTGTTATTAATCAAATTCTTATTAACTATTATCTATTATTAATATAATTTATTTGCATATAGAACTTGTAATCATGATTAGAACAAAAATTAAACCTTCTTTTATATTGATACTTTTTATAATAGGTTTTATTAAAATTAAAAAATTAAATAAATATGTACCTAGTTAACTTTATCAACTCAGTTTTTAGATTGTTAAAACTTAAAAATTATCAAAAATTTCTTATTGTTAAGGAGATATGTATCATAAAATAAGTATAAAATAATTAAATACATTTTTTCCCAAAAAATCATTTAACATTATTTTTTATTAAAAGGCAATAAATTTTATTCAAATAAATGACATATTTTATAATACTTTGGGAAATTACTGTGGGATTTGTAGTTGGAAAAACAAACCATTTTATGATTGAACGAACGATGTTTGAAAAGCAATATTCAATCTCATCTCAAACCCATGTGTTTAGTTCTATTGTTTTCAAACAAAAAAAATTTAAAGATTTATACGTTATTAAAAGACTAAAAAAATATTTTCTTCAACCGGTTTGCATTGCAACAATGCAAAATGTATAAGTAAAAAATCAGTTTAAATTTATCGTATTATGCATCGTGTATTGTTTTAATAAATAAATGTATATTTTAAAATAGTTCTTTTAACCTCAACCCGTTTTTATAATATTCCTTACGAATAAAAAAAAATTCAACTTGCAGTTTTACTAAATAATATTATTTTATTTAGTCAAATCCAAGAATATTTTTTACAATGACAGTTGATGTTCAAATAATCGTGCAAATAATAATATAAATAAAATGCAGTATTTGTCGTAGTCTAACTAGTTGGCTAATTTATAATAATTATTAATTATAAAATATCAAGTATTTTACTACTCGACTAATCCGAATAAAAACACCGATTGTCTGTGTAACGAATTCAAAATGTATCATGAAAGTAGATAATATAATAATTATAGTATATCAATATCATACAATATCTAATACTGGTTTTACGCGCACAAACAAGCTCGACCTTAGTTCAACTTCTAATTTGTGAATAATACACAAAGACAATAATACAAGAATATAATACCTAGGTATGTACCTAGTACCTACTTATCTAATTACTAATAACTAATAGTTTTGCCATTTATTCTCGCATCAGCAAACACCATACAGACGTCATTTTGATCGTTGACCGCAATAATCTATATAGTGAGATTCGTCATGATATGGCGGAGGCAGTACTTATTTCGTTGTGATGTACAATATAATTGTTATAGCCGCCGTTCACATTTATTTATTTGTTTTTATCACCAAGTGAATCTGAAATAGAAACGGTCTGTCGGTCGGCTGGTCTTAAAAGTATTATTATTATTATATTTTTTCAGTTAAATTATATTTTCGAGGAGGTTGCAGTGTGCAGCGGTGCAATTGTTGGGCTCTCTAGAGTATACGCGCACACATAATATCATGTATTATAATATGGCGACCGGGCGACGACATACCTATGTACAGTATATAGGTACATGTAATAATATGACGTCTAGCAATTACTATATATACAAATTTTGTCATCCGCGAGATATCGTGCGGTAATAAAACGAGAGAGAAAAAAGACGAATAAAAACCTCAAGCGCCATAGCTAGTTTTGTGGGAATCATTCGTGACCACCGGTGGGCGTATGAACACGACCGCGACGACGACGAGGACGTCCGTCGCTAATTGACGTAGAGAAACAGCGGCGCGCACCTTTTTACAATAATATCACATAATAATAATAATATATTACAAACAGTGCCGGAATAGTGCCACTAGCGGTTCTCCTTAAAAAAAAAAAAAACAAACGCTTATATCGTCATTATTAATTGTTATGTCCGAATGATGTCGTAGACCGATTTAGGTATACGCCGCTTTCGTCGGGCTCGAAATCGAATTCCTGTAGAATGTAGATCGATTAATATTCCAGTACAAACGGCCGAAATTTTATAATAATATTATCTCACAAGAGATGCAGTACAAAATATCATACACCATACAAATAAATAATACTCGTATAAATGGACTTCATACTTAGATATGTGTGAGCAATATGTATTATTAAGGTATCACAGTACCTTGATAATTTTGTCCAGATTTTATACTTCTTTGCAGCCACCTATTACCTATTACCTATTATATGTATATAATATATATGTCTAAAAATAAATTATTCTTTTTTATTTATACTTTCATTAAATTCCTTGATGTATATGTATAACTTTAAGACTGCACGTATGTTTTTAATATAGGTACTAATAACACTCAATACGGTTATGTTTAAGAAAACCACTAAAAGTTTTTGGTTTGCATCGTAGATATTTTGTTTTATTGTTTTTCTACTACGCAGAACAATATCGCAAGCATATTACCTATACACTTCTTACTTTTTACAATTCTAGAATAATTGAATCCACCTCGATTACTATTAAAATCATGAGAACTGTATACTTAAAAATTATAAGTTCATTACTCAGACCTCGAAAAGACTATTTTTCTGAAAATGCAGTCTATATTATATTACATAATATAATTATAGTAAGATTAGGTATATCGTATATGTATATTAATGTGCATTACTTAATAATTGTATTAATATTAAAATAATATGGAATGCCATCTTAAATTCAAAATGTGATACTGTTCTTTTTTAAATATTTTTATTTTTTTTTATTAAACGATCTAAATTTGATTTCTTTTTCGTTCTGTACCAAAAACCAACAACTCATAAAGTTTTAATAGTGAGAACCAAAAACAACGAAAAAGTTTTAGACCATCAAACTACATCAACTATTCATTATAATACTAATTTATAATAATAAGTAATAACTAATAATTGGTAACAAGGATGAAAAAAAATTCTTATGTGTGTATTTGCTGATTATTTAAAAAATGAATAACTTGATTTTTCATCAGTTTATACAATCAAAAATAGGCTTAAAATATGTTTCACAGTGTACTTTTTCATTTTTTTTTTTTTTAAATCAAGATAATTAGATTATTAGTTTCATAGAACATACATGAAAAAATTTCTATTTTCACACTTATATATTTAAAGATACAATATAATAAATAAATAAGGGGGAAACATAAATATAGTAAACTCGTATAGAATATTTTGCGATGTATTAACTGATACGCGTTAAGTTCTTTAATCCACAAATAAAGTACCTACCTATATATTTGCTAAATTCATAAAATCATGCCTAGAAACTAGAATAACTATTTTTTATAATATTATAGCTAAATAATATTATTTTCCAACAACTCACTCATATAGTATGCTAGGTAACACAATATTAATCAAAATGAGCGCAGTTATTTTAAATCGCTTATAGCAATCAGTATATCTGTAGGTATATGATATAATAGATACCTATACAATCTATGTAATTTTTTATCGATGGCATTATATGTATTGTAATAGATAGTCGTGACACTACTATAACACAGACTAATAATTTCAACCGATAAAATTCGTCAGAAATTGATAAACAATACGTATTATACATACGATATAGCTTAGTCGTTAATAAATCATCGAACGTTTTGCGAACTGCGTCTAACGCATTTACTGATTAATCAGAAGGCGGTCGACCGCCGAGCACAACTTAATCTCTCGCGGCTTCCAGATGATTTGAGTCATAAATAACGAGATAGTCACAACTGCCATGCGGTATTATTATTATTAAAATATCTGTTACACGCCGGTGAGTCTTAATTAGCGGAAAAAATTTCAACGAAGGACAAAATTATTTTTTCAATTTTTGATATCAGAGGAAAAAGTCTCTTGCTGCATTTACGCGTACATATGCTTATTCAAATATAAAAATTCGTCTCTTTACTTTATCTAGTTATTGTAGGGTCTGAAATCTTTGTGGCAAAAAAAAAACAAAAATGATTACATCTGCGAACAAAAGGAAAACGGTTTACCTAAGTTTATCATAAGTTTGTAACTCTTAAACGTAGTTAATACGATAATACATAATATTATTATTATTATTATTATTATTATGTTTCGCGTCGTTGTAATAGATAGGCACTTCAGTACACGAATTCTTTAGTAATGTGTGTTTGTGTATGTCTATGTGACGAAAACTAGGACAAGAAATTTTATTTTGTTAATTAATTCTGTATAACTTTCAACCATACATGCACATTAGCAAACCACGAAGATTTTAAGTTTCAAACTCCTACAGCCAAGTGTAAGGCGAGGTACCCGCATTTATTATAATAATATGTATAATAGTATAGTATTTACGCGTACACATACAGAGTGATCATTTAAACAACAAGCCTCATTAATTTTTTTCACTCACATTTTCTCAAATTCTTCATTTGAAATTCAAAGTTTTATATTCTCTTTATGTTTTTAAGTATTTTATGTTTATTGACAAACTTACTACGCATTTATTTTTATTTTTAAGCAAAACACTTTACCTTCTTATAAGTTATAAATTATAATGTATACTTGTAGACGAATAACTTACTGAAAATAATAATACTAGTTATTTAAGTGCTTGGGAGTGATGCAATTATAATTCCACTTAATAATACTAAGTCAGTTTACTTAATATAATATAATTTATTCAAATCCTTTGTTTATGCTCAAAAATATTTTGGAACGTGTTGTTCTTTGAATTATATAATTTAACACTTATAGGTTTCCTTTTGCAAAAGTCGGATAATTATTTAAACCACATATAGATATTAGATATGTATACATGGATGAAAACAGAATAATACTTTATACAAATTTATAATTTCAAGTAAATTATCAATAAACCTACAACCATATAGATCAGTTGAAACGATACGGATCCAGATACATATGCAAATTCCTTTAACTGCAGTGTCTATAAAAATAAAATATGTAAATTGTTAAAATTCATTATCATCAAATCCCTCAAAAACTGTGTATATATTGTGACGCCTATACAACCCATAAGTTTTTACAAGTCACACTGAATTTTTTTCGATGGCATTTTCATAGTCAAAAAAGATACGCTGCATGAGTAGTATATAATAATATAAATTATTGTATACGGTTTATCACATATTACTATTACAACCTAAGTTTATGACGTTTATTTGATATCATTGAAAACTTTCCACATTTCCATATATATAATAGACTTTATATTATTGTATTATGTATAATATCCGCACTGTACCATAAATGTTTTGTACATAACATTATAATGTTCGAAATAATATGCACTATGAATATGCCGTATGTGTACCGATCAAGTATCGATATTATAAAATATATTGTATTTTATTATAATATAGTAGATATAGGTAGATACTAGGTAGATATAAGATTTTTTATCATTGATATAATCACTGCATTATTTACAATACCCTTTGTCGTGCAAGTGTTTACAGAATTGTATTATACATATATACAATGTATATACCAATACGGGATCAAATATATATTCATAGTAAATTACCGCAATAATAATTTTAATAATGAAAATCATTAACGCTAGTGTATATCCGATAAATAGAAAAAAAGCCACGGTAAAAAAAAACAAATACTTCGTAACATACTCACCAATTATTTTTATTGAAGTACTATTAAAATTTTAACTATGCTCTAAATCTATAACACTAAAAAACTAAAACACTGAAGAGTTAAGATAAAATTGTAAAGTTTTTTTCTTGGATATAAACAATCCCCTCTACACCCCCATACGTAAATCCTAGGTTTTGTATTTTGTAATATTATTATTGATTCAATAGCATCTGGAATGGCTAATAATATGTTATACGCGTAGATCGGATTATAGTGATACTCTACTAAAAATGTTTACGATTCTTCAGAGTAAATGAGAAAAGAAAAGAAAAATATATTCATTGACCTTCCTTCAAAGATTGATGCGCTTCATTAACAAAAAATGTATGGAACTCATAACGAAATTCTTATATACGGCTACATGAGAGACAATGGCATCAAATACCATAGACTCTGTTTGGTGTGTATAATTTTTTAGCAATTAAATTTGAGTTATTGCCTTTATATTTGGTATTTCATTACCAAACAACATTTTTTATAGCATAATTTTTTTTTATTGTTTAAATTTTTCAAGTACTTTTAATTTAACAACAAGGGTAAAAGGTTTTAAAATACAACAATTTAATACATTGTTGATTTTTTTGGTTTAACGATAATAGTATGTGCATGTAAAATAGAATACCTACTACATAGCGATAAGATATTCGATATTAAGTTATATTATTATTAAAAAATCTTATATGGGTATTATTATTATAATTATTATTATACCGTGTCTGCAGTTAATTGATTCTGAATTCTACTACTATATATAAATATATAAATTCCCATGAAAATCATTATAATTCATAAACAATTCGCCGCAATATTCGATAAGTAGTTTGATTACTTCCCAATTAATTAATCTAAAAAATATATGACAAAACAGGTTAATCCTTAAATTATATATACTTTTAAGTCATGAATGGAATTTACTATTCTACTAAACGGCCTTGCATACATTTAATTCGATGAGTAGGTAAATATAAAAAAAAATCTATAGCAGTTGTATATACTTAATTTAATATTATATTTACCCATCTAGATCTTAGACGAATTTATTTTATGTGTAACAATATATATTGTCATGCATTCAATAGATAGGTATTCAAGTTTCAATATTCCTCTTAATATTTATATTATGAATCGATTCTAATCTATGAAATTCACCCGATGAGTGATTTACAGTGAATTGACAAAAAATTGTGAAACAATAGGTATACATTTTCTACAAGGCTATTTTTGAAATATAATTGATAGTTTCAGGAAAATACAATGCTAAATTAATCCATGGTATATAGTATTATATGAGTATCATTTAACATAAAAACAGTAGGTACCTACTCACAAAAACTATCTCACATAATATCTTCATCGTAATATGACTTTGTTTAAAATTGTTTTTAATTTATTTTTATATTATTTTACTGATCTTCTATAATTCTATTATAAAATTACTGTCTTATTATATATATTTATTTTTATGTTAAAATTTAAAAATATTAAAACATTTATCACCGCCAGGTTAGGTAAATAAACAATATAATATAATGTCTAAATAGTATGAGTATTTAATACCATATTTTATAGTAATTAGAAGTATATTGTATATAACATGAATATTATATTATGGTTAAAGAACGACAATAAATCGATACTTTTTTTTTTTTATCAAATACACACCCTTTACCTACCTTCAAACCAATCAAAACGAATAAAACAAATTTTGTTCGCATGATCTAGAAACCATGACATCCATATTATTCGTTTCCTTCAATACTATAATATTATAATATATATAATAGGTACCTATAGTACCTACTGGTGTATAGTGGTATTATGAGCAAGTATCTCCCACTGCGTATACTACGGCCATTCCCTATTACATATAGTTATAAATACAAACATTATAATGCAAAACCGTTTTTCATCGATTAATTATTACTCATTATTAATTCATTATAAAATAGGTAGTAATAATAATAAAGATAGTCCGATTAACGCTCGCGCGGCAGTATAATTTCTGCAGAAATACAATATACCGACGACTGCACACACGACACAACCGGCAAGTGATTTCAACATGCAAATTATTATTTATCAATATAGATAGACTGGAAATTTTGCCAATAATATCAGTACAGCCCGGATTGGCCAGCCGTGTATTCGAAAAAATCTTGAAGGGTGCTTTAAGTTTCTAATCAAACCTACGGGGGTTAACTAGAAGTTTTCTTTAAATGCGCTGATTTTTTTTTCTTGTGGAGGGTGTAGCTTATAGGTAAGATGATGCCTTATTCCGTCAACAAATTTGAAATGTAATTATTACTATTGAATATTAATGTGGGCTTTTATACTAAATTGTGAGTCGACAGAAAAATATTTCTCGAAGAGCCAAGACTACCCAATCCGGCCCTGAATCAGTAATATATTAATAATATATCATATAGGTATTTATTTCATCATTAATCATCAACAAAACATAGGTACTAGTTTCACTCAATATGATTTAACCATGCAATCGATTTATAATTATTTATTATTGACCCATTTAGTTCATATACCTAATAAATTTTCCAGACCATAAAAACTGATCATCAAGTATAGTATATTACATTACACATATACGATATTATTATGTAGGTATGTACCCGTGCGATTCCTGAGTAAAAAAGGTACGCATTAAGCACTTATTAAAAGGCCACACACACACACGAAGGCAATAATTATACTATTCCGACAGATAAATCGGTCACGTCTGCTACCGAAACTTGTTATGCATATCGAACAGTAAGTGAACGCGCATACGATTAAAACAACAATTACGGTACGTGTAAATCTTATACATATTATACTGGTATGTGTTTACGAAACAAATCCGGTCCTATCTAACACAAATAACAATAATATATTATTATGTCGGTTTTCCATTTATCGTTTTTCAATTAATATACGATTTGCCGACGGCCGGGCGCACTGCAGCCCACGCGCGACACCGCGGCCGACAGTGGTGACAGTGGCACGATGTCACGCGTGACCTACGAATTTGAATTTGTGTTGTTTTATTATTAATTTTTTTTCGTTGACAAGGACGATTAGCTCTCATTATGTATGTACAAATGCTTCATATACGTATATATAATATATAAATGTATAAAAACAGTATACAGTGATGGTAGCTTTAGTACAGTAAAATATATAATAATAACGTCCATTAGCGTATCACCCGTGTGAAGGTGTACCCATGCACGACAAGGGTCGACAACGATATAGTCACACACACATACATTTATATATATATATTAATTATATTATATTATGAAAAGAAAAAACCACGTTCATATCGAATAATAATAATAATAATAACAACAACAGCGACTACGTCTTGCCACTGCGGCTTGGGTTTG
The DNA here is from genome assembly GCF_002803265.2 of Melanaphis sacchari. NCBI lineage: Eukaryota > Metazoa > Arthropoda > Insecta > Hemiptera > Aphididae > Melanaphis > Melanaphis sacchari. The sequence goes on along the minus strand of NW_020271114.1, from coordinate 2,407,742 downwards.
GAACCAAGAAGGAAATTTGATTTAGAACCTGTTTGATGTGACTGATAGCTACACTGGCGGGTAGGTACTCGGTTGATGGGCTCCAAGTATTATGATTGTTTATTAGAGAGACTGTATATTATATTCGTGGTATAGGATATAATTTATAACGAGTTCAAAAACGTGAGTCGCGTGTGAAATGAGCTGAAATATTCTCCGGGGGGCACTGTGCAGTGCACACATACACATCACTCACACACACGCGGACAAATTAAGTAAAAATAAAAATCACGTATAACATACGACCAGGTATACGGTGACGGTTCCTTGATACCAGCTATAATATTATGATGTTTATACATGTCGGGCGCCCGAAAGATGCTGCGGCGGTAATGGAGATCGTTATAATATATACAACAACCGCGCGTAAATGGTTTGTCTGTTTGGTGACACTGCATAGAGTTTATGCCCACCTATACTCATTATTCACTATATTTGCTCATATTATACGTATCGCGTGTTCAGTCAAGATATACCACGAGGCAAGCCTTTTGATGTTACCGAAATGCTGTTAGGGCCGATTTCGACTGCGTCCATAAATGTACCCCACAGACCACAACTATACGATTATACAAATCTTCCCACGCCCGGTTTCTTTCTTACGTCTTAATTCGTTCAACATTTATGCAAGTACAATGACCAAACATTATAATAGTACAATAATTATTCACTAAAACTGCCAAATACCATTAGTTTTAAAGTTCATACAACATCGTTTTAGATATACGCATTTTTTTGATCAATTACTCTTATATAGTAAATATAATAGTATATCAAGTATATACGTATGTATTATGTTTATTTTCATATTATATAAGTTCTCGGAAACTATGCACGCTACAGTGATCTGAAATAACGCAACATTTATAACTCAAATAATCAATCGCAGCGTAGTCGGGTAAACAGTAAAATATGACAAGTATGAAATAAACAAAAGCCATAACAATGACTAGGTCTTGGATTTTGTAGCAAAATAAATCCTTGAAAAAGCATTTTAAGTAGCCAAAAAATGCAAAAAAAAGCATTTATTAAATTTAATTCTAAAAAAACAAATTTAAATTACACATAAAATTAAATATTAAAAAAAGAATTTACGACCATATATTTGGTCAAGTTACTTTTATTAAAACTCATCTTATTGGGTGTTGATAACGATTATTAAAAATTATTTAGAAAACTATATCTCACTAATTGATATTTACCGGTCAACTAAAGTATTAGAATGTGCTATAAAAATACGCAGATATAATTCAGATAATTTTAAAACTATACAATTTCGGCACAATAACGATAGTTATTTTATCAGTCATCCATTTATTACTAGTTTTTTCACCGATTTCATAATTTCTGGCAATAATAATATAGTATTTTTAGTCTATAACTTATAAATAAGTTACATTTTCAAGAAAAATAAGTAAAAATTAAAAAAAAAGAAACAAATAAGGGAAAAGGCAAAAAAATGCAGGTTTTGTTGAAAAAAGCAAAAAAAGTTTCCTTCATTGAAATCAGAACGATTCAAAACGTATTTATATATAATAATTATTTTTTTATTACACTCCCCTCAAAAGAAGCATTTGCTACAAAACCCGAGTCTTAATAATGACGAACACTGACGTTAATAGTTAACGAAAGTTACCTATACATATTAAAAAGTAATGTGTGCATTCCATTATTAAATATTACATTTTATTTTATATTTTATAAAAGATGCGGCATAATTATTGGTTAGATTTTCTTTTTTAATCTTGCAAAACACGTTTAGCATAATTTCTAGTAGTTATATACGCATGTACGTATATTAATAATAATTAACAAATCCTAATACGAATAATAGTTCGGAAATTAAGTTAATCGATTTAATACGGAATTCAGAGAGGTTCAGTGATTAAAACGAATCCAGCACATAGAAATAATATTTTACGATTCTGATACTAACGGTTAGTAGCCGATCAGACAAAAATTGTATGAATAAATTACTTCGAAAACTTAAAAATGTTAATGTAATTACAATGATTGGATTCATAATAATTCGTGCAGTAACTATTATACTCTTTTATGAATTAATAAAAATACCTGCAGGACATACCAACATCACGAAAAGCTATTTATTTTTTTTCGTTTGAAATTAAAATAAGTAAATTTGTAGTTAACTTTGATTTATTATATGTTCACGAATTTACAATTAAACCTGTCCGCAGTAAAACAAACAAATTCTGTAAAACCGATTTTGTATAAAACAACGTAAGTTGTTAACTAGGTTTTATTTTTGCAAGTGCAATAAAAACGTTTAATTGATAGAAACATTAAGTTATTATTTTATATAAAAATATTTTGGAGTGTTTCCACATATTATGTGAATATATATATATATTAAATATAGCATATTACATACTTTAGGTTAATAGCACTTAATATAGTATATCTGTTCATTGTACATAATGGTAAAACGGCTGTTTAAGCATAGTACGGACGAACATCAATCAACTGAAAACGCCAAGTTCTTAAAACATTATTGAATCATCAAACGTTAATAACACTCGTATTCATTCGAGACCATAATCCTACAGATGAATGAGATCTTTTTGATTAATAATAATTTGAACCGTTAAAAATATGTTCTTTGTTTCCGTTCTTTATAGTTGTTGTTGTGGTCTGTTAGATTCAACACGGTTTTATCGAGTCTTCAAATATTATTTCAATTAATATTTGTTTATTTTTAGTTCAATGGTAATGGAATTTAACACATAGCATTTAATAGCTTCGATCTAATATGATATACTATTAGTATAATACCACATGTTTTCATATTAAATATTTTAAGAATAATTGAAAAATAATAACATACGAACTGATTTTTGTCATTTTTTATTGAAAATTACAAGCAAAATTTCTTGAAATCTACGAGAAATTCATTACTAACAGATTTACTATACGCAATCGTACATATGTATTATTTGTACCATTACTTCGCGTTTCATGTATATGATTTTCTAACAATAAATTAAATCAAAATACACTGTTACCAAATCGTCCAAAATTTATCTAATACTGAAACGCTTTTTCTATTTACTCACTATACCTAATAAATGCATTTAAACAGTGCTTTTTTTCAATGGTAAATATTTTACACGTGGCAACAGAAAACCAGACTTTCATTTTACGAGATTATACTCGTTATTTCTGGTATGGCGGCATGGCGTGGTCTCTTTTTGATGTTTTAATATTTCATCTTTATATAATGATCGTTTAAAATGATATTTTATAAATAGAATTATTACATTTTTCAGTTTTCTCAGATAAAATTCGACTTATATAGTTGTATTTACTTATTAGTTATTATAGGAGGACGTGCGTGCATATAATATATAGATCACATATTCACATCTTCCTCGTACTTTATGTATGATAAATTATTGATTTGAAACCAAATGAAAAAAAAACCTATAAATTACACTCCTCAACTACTCACTAGTCTACTGCAGTACGTGATACACAGTAAGTAAGTATACAGAATCGTAGACATTTTGTATTAGAAAATTTGCGAAGAATACATTCAATTTTTATTAAACCCCCTTCAGATTTCTTAACACTAAATTTGAATGAGCATGTATTATAATTTGGTTAGATATATTATTATTATTTATTATACATTATTATATTAATATAGTTGTCCCTTTGGCGATTACACTGCGCAGCATCGTCGTTGCTGTCCGATTATATAAATTTTATACATATACGATGACTACACATTGTCGGATAACGCTATACAGGCTGCACCTGGTCACCTGGTGTAGATCGCGGTAACGCTATCCGGCTACCGAAATGGTATCCCGCTGGCGCTATACTGCACCGATATACATATTACAATATATATCATATATGTTCGCGCACACCGCACGAATATATCTCCGGCACCCAACCGAGACGCGGACCTCCTAATATCCCATTCACGAGCGTACTCTAATTATATTGTCGTTACTGTTTATTGCCGCTTTCTGACCCCCCTCTTCCCCACCAGTTCAACCCCAGCACCGTTCCGAGCCCGATCGTGTGTCTTTCCGCGTCTCGTCAGACACACGCTCAATACAATAAAACCATATGTACAATAATAAATAAGGTAGGTATATAGTATAATAAATATAATAATGTTCATTTCGCACACCCCCAGAGGGTTTCGTGGCTGGGAGACAGACCGTCTGCGAGAGGAGGAGGAGCAGATTTGCTGAAAAATCGGACGAGAAATCAGCTACACAAAAGCCCATGCGACGGTTGTCGTCGTTGTCGTTGTTGTTTTTCCTTTTTTTTTTTTTTGTACTCGAAAGTGTGTAATCCTCGAGTGCATGTTGTACATTTGGTAATCTCTCGTCTTTTCACCACGGGACCACCGATATCAATAGAAACGGCTGCTGTGGTTTGTATACACCGCCCATTGAAATACAATATAATAATGTATAGGTAGTATTATACGATAATATTTATAATATAGTACTGACCGGTTCGACTAACGAGAGCAGCCAGAACGACGCCAACGAGTCTATTATTATGAAAGGCTCGCAAAAAAGAGCACAAAAAAAAACAAAATACAAAACGACTATACCATACCTATTACGCGCGTCGTGTATAGGAAACGATCAATGATGTTACAATCACAATAAAATATAGTATAAGATAATACGTATTGTGCAGATATAATATTTTTTATGACGGACGTGCATCAGACATTGGGTTTGTATTTTGTTTATCAACGCGCGATTAAAATCGAATTTTAAATTTGATTCCGCGGATGTTACAGATTCCTATCGTCGGCAGTAGGTATATCCAACGCTTGCTATTTTTTCTCTTTTTTTGTAGCTAATCGAACATTTTTAAAAACCAGTTTCCGTAACGTGTTTTTATGATAATGAAAGATTCATTGAGAAAAATAAAAAAATACGCTTCGATGAACAAATGTAACATACTGTTGTAACCATGGTCTCACCGTATTTAAAAAAAAATTATCTTTCATCGAAATAACAAAACCGAAAAATCGAAACCGAAACTGTTCCATAATACCTACATGTGTTAAACACTGTATAGTGAATATTACACGCAATTCGTTGTGGTCTAGGCACAAAGTTGTATAGGTATATCTGGCATATAATGTAATAATATTATATATCCTTTTAGGTATATATATATTTGTATCTATAGGTTATAGTTCTATATTACTACAGTCGCCCTTTGAAATGTTTTGCCGATTATTCCTTATTGCCCAGCTTTCATAAAAGAAGATTGTCTTTTATAATACGCTTGCAAAAACATCTGGTCGTATGCGTTTACATGATCCGATATCTTTACGTATGTGTGTATATATGTATCATATTTACCTTAGATATATTATATCGTTTTCCACCCTTAGAAGTGTACGTAGTGTTTTAGTGTTCTTTTTTTTCGGACCAGATGTTCGAATAACCTACTCGTAAAAATAAGGAAAATCCAATCCGTTTTATATTGAATTATTAAGAAAAAACAAAGATAATTACAAAAATAATAACAGTAATTATAACCTTACACACAAACAAGTTAAAAATAATAATATAACATGTCGTTTTCGCAGTTTTTGTTATTTACAGTCGATGACTAATGATTATCTCCGAAATTATGTATTACATATGCTGCATGACTGCGTGAGATGTTGCCAGCTTCTCGTGAAGTTGTTAGGGGTGAGAAGGGGGATGTGACCTTAATGCACTGTCAGTTGTCCACTACGTGCAACCATTATTAGATAATATTTTACGCATGCATACTATTATTATAATATATTTTAGTATTACTGTCACATCATCATTAGTCGCGTTAAGTGAAATATCACGTCACGCAGCGAATGCTTGAGAAATCTTTATGACTATAATATACATAAATATATCATATACGACTAATGGTGTTGGATCTCATATTTTACAGCCAGCCAACATGAAAAAAAATCACCCGTCCGATGACTTTTTAAGGTATAATAATAAAAGTGCGAATAAAAAAACTATGTTCACCAATATAGTCACATATAGATGAGTGCGAGAATTACTCGAATGAGTTTTCAAAACCTGTAATTTTATTCTGAATAGCGGTCAATCTCGTTAAAAATGTATTTATTACGACTAGTGCGTAGGACCATTAATAGACTATAAATATATTTCGGACGTAAGTACTAACCTATATTATAGTTTTGTCGTTGAACATGTAAACTGCAGCGCATATACTTATAAGTACGTCATGGCAATATAAAATTCAGAATTCATTTAAAAATAATAATGATGAAAATCTCTGAAGATCTGTTCAATTAAAAATTATAATTAAGCCCAAAAAAGACAAATCTGTCCCTGGAGCAAGATTTTTTATAGGACATCTTTAAAAAAATATATATTATACATTATAAATACATTAACCGTATTCATTACAGCTGCCAAATAACAAACGAAAAATATAACTTAAAAAAAGTAATCATTTTTTTTTTTTTCGTATTCTGGTTAAGTAATAAGTAACAATCAATAGTAAATTTTAGTTGATTTGAGAAAGACTAATGATTATTACTTACAATATAAATTATTGACTATATTATGTAATATCGATTAGCTGTTATTATAGGAACTATAATAGTGTGCTAATAGATATACTAAATAATATATATGCATAGTAAAAATATAATCACGGTAGTAGATGAAAAAATTATTTTGATCAGATTATAAATTTTCAATTTCAATAAAAAAAATAATCGTGCTAATAAGTAATAATTTAATAATTAAAAATGCATAGTATATTAGATATTTTACTAAACAAGTTGAGCTCCTATTTCTCGTGGGCGCGGGGTTATGGCACTCCATACCCCTCCCTTCAAAATCCTGGCTTGATAAAAATAAGATACGAAACACTATAACAAGACAACGCAATGATGTCACGATATGTGGAAAACTATCGCGCATGATCATTTTTCAGTAAATCATTTCGGTTCAATTAGTATTTAATATGCATTTCACATTTAAGAATAAAAACTTGATTTATTAGCGAAGGTTTACGAGCTGTTCTCGCTTAAATTAACATCGCGAATACATTAAACATTAAGAACAAAAAAAAAGTTGTGTATATAATATATTTATACATATACACATACACATACACAGGATACACGCGTATATATAATAATATATTTTTAGTTATTACAAACCTAATTTACCGAACAAAACGTAGAGCTTAGAGTTATATGGTCGTCCAACCCACGAGTTTTCGAAATACGTTAATGACGCTGACATCGGATGTTTACTATGACGTGATTTCTATATACAGTCATACAGAAATGCAGTGGAAACTTTACACGTTATTCGGTATACAGCTTAAAAATAATAAGTCCCATCATACAAGTCTTGTTTTAAAATTTCGGATATATATTTTTAATTATTATTAGATTCGATAAAATGCGTAAATTACGTAACCTATACTTATAGTAATAAGCAATGACTAATAATTAATCGAATCACCTCTGTCGGTTCAATATTTAACGAACAAATTATTTTGCACACTTATATAATGCACAGATTTCATAAGAAAACAATAAAATAATAATACTACATTTAAGAAAATCATATACTCATACCATACAACTACAGTTTTAAAATTTAATATTCTCGTACACAGATCACTTAGTATATTATTGAACTTTTCTGAGAATTATACCTCAGCCACTACATCAACATAACATTATTATATACCATATATATATATTGTCGGCGATACATATATTATTAGCCTTTTACGGTGCCTGTAATAGCTAGTGTTGTATGTATAAAATCTGTTCAATATAAATCGTAAAAATATGATTATAGGTACACATTACGATAAACGAATAACGACCGCGACTACTATCGATTTCACGTAGGTAGATATATATGGTATAATATATAATAAAAGAAGTTTAGTCTTTTGACAAAACATTTATAGTCTGCGGACGGACAGACGTCGTACATTATTGGACATCGCAAAGACATAAGACGCATGCAGTGGTGTACAATAATATTATAATAAGTTACTGCCACTTTAATATTAATATTATTATCGTGCACATATAATATGACATTCACGGACATTCTGAAGACGCGCATACAATACGTTATTTAAGTACCTGCATCATACAGGCCGCAGATAAGTCAAACGCATATTACCGGAGTCCTGCAGCATCATCATTAATCTGTATCTTACGTAGTATTATAGACATGTATATGCATATAAGTAATACAACGTATAAGATTTAAAGTGTGGCAAGTTTACCGAATCTTATCGTTTAATATCACAATAATAGTAATTATGACAACAAAAATAATATACAATAACGCGCGTTGGTGTGAGCCAAGAGATTGAAACAATTCGACGAGAAAATCGAACGTCAATATTTAACTAAACTGTGCAAATATATATATATATATACATATAATATAGTCGCAGGTAAATATTTAATGTTACTAGGTGATTTACTCAACGAAAAACATTCATTATTTCAGAAACTACTAAATACAAATTTTAAAATATTTAATTTACATAACTGTAAATCATTACAAAACAACATTTTTAGAAAAGAATAAATTATATAATTTATATAGTTTTAATTTCTTTTTTTTTTAAATTTTACTTTTTAGAATAGAATGACAAGATATATTTTTAATTTTATATTCTTAGGAATAATACACTGAATATTTCGATATAAAAGTATAAAAATCAAATTTTGGAGAATTAATCGATTAGTTAAAATAAGTAATTTAAGTTAGTAACATGGAAATTTGTTTGGCGGTATGGTCTCAAACCTCAATGACCGTAAACCAAAAAAAAAAAAAAAAACACGGAACAGAATACCAACCTTTTCACCACTCAACAATTCTATTATTAATAATTTACATTTTAAATACTTATAACTTATTAACTAAACTCGTTCAAAATTCGAGTATTATGTATGATAGTAGAGGAATGTGGTTCAGAACAGTACTATACTAATTTCTAAGCGTTGAAGAACTTATAAAATTTTAAATTGGATTGCGTAATTATATTACAAATAGTCTTGAGATAAGATCGTATGATAGTTTAATGATTTAAAATAGTAGAAATAATATCGATAATACACAATACCCTTGAAAAAAAATGTTTCAATAACATAAATTATTTTTAATAATTTCATCTTTTATCGAATATTTATCTATTACATTAAAGCGTCATGGGCGTTTTCACACAGTGGAGAGGGGGTAAGAAATAGAGATTTATTTTAGGTACTTTTAAAACGATTTTTGTACTTAATTGGTATTTAGTGTTAATAAATATTTATTTTTCTGACTCATTATCACTGTAGAAAGCTTAAATAATCCTTGATATCACTTTTTAATTAACCATAGGCTCACTTTTCAATACATTTCAATATTCCCTTCCACAGTAAATAACCCCGAGAACGTCACTAAGAAAGCATTTTGCATTTTTTAATACACATGTCATATTCGCTTTATAATTAACAACATTTTGTATGGTAGTTTTTTAGAATGTTTAACCTTACATCATAAACTTTTAAAATTACAAAACATGTTTGAATATTCTGATATTCATATAAATTATAAAATAGTAATAATAAAATAAATATAACTCTACCTAATGAAATATTTATAAAATAAAATCTACGTTAAAGTTATCAAGTAAATTATAACACGTAATAATATATAGCCACGTTTAAAACGACGGAGAATTCCGTATACCATACGCTTTTGCCTCACATTAAATGGTTTCAATGTTTCAAATAATACCAATTGAATAAAAAAATATAAGCAATATTTCTCCAAATTTTATTATTAAATAATCAGTACTTACTTCTTCGTAATTTGACACCGTTTTCTTTTACATTAAACAAAATGAAGTGTAAAAATATTTAATTGTAATAAATGAAAAAAAAAAAATAGTGATTTTACATATTTTATAATATTATCTAACCTAACCTAAGAATTTGAGCGGGAATTTTTTACAAATGAGGTTAATAATAGTTGTCAATAATAATAAACATACAGTCATGGATAAATAAACGTCCATCATTTTTTTTTTTTCTATCTTGACCCAATGTTCAAAAAACCTTATTATACGGTTTTGTCTCTCGTATGAAACTACCCCGCTTTCCCCTACACTAAAAAATATTATACTTTAAAATACGGAATTAAAAATTCTTGTTGTCATTAAAAAATTAGAAGATCAAAAAATATAACTGTTTAGAAAAATTTTATTTCTCGAAGTCTTAAAACTATCAAAGAAAAATATTTTTTTAAATATTAATATTTTTAGAAATAATGATTGTTTTACGTTAAATGGATCATCCGGTACGTTTAAGTTATAGGTACATATTATTGTAATAAATATAATATGAGCGGCGTTCGGTGAATGTTTATTACGTATTGTTCAAAACTGTATATTATAACATATTTATTATATATATACAAATAACTGCGAGAGTTTCGCGCTTACCATTGCCGCGGGACGTATCTATACATACACGTCACGTATAGATATACTCGTAATATGATTTGCGAAATGGTTTTTAGCGAATTTGATTTATAATCGATTTTTTGACAATGAAACGCTGATAAATACATTACGAACGTTTGACTTTTTCTTTTCTCTCTCTCAATTTCTTTAAATGGCGTAATTATTTACGATCGGCCGAGTATTTCGAAGGTATTTCCAACTGGTTGTTGTAATATTATTATAATGTTGCAGTGTGCAGCGAAGGCGATGTACGCGTAATGCCTCAAGGGCCCGTCTGTTGCAGAAGTGCACACACACCACACGCGTTCAGTGCAGCGCATTATTCGGCGGACTGTCACTTGCAGTAGTCTACCTGGACACAGCGCGCGGACAATGATTATACTTGCTCATCTTGGACGTAATAAAAATAAATATTGTTGACGTGCGACATTTTTGCAACAGCACATTATTATTTTTCCAATAACGAAATTTTTAAAGTATGACACACGATTTTACAACGGGTATGAATGGCAGTAAGATGTTATGCAAACGTGAAAACCATTATTCCTAATTACGGAATCTTGTAAAATAATATTATAAATATTTAACTGTGTATACGGCGTGAGCCGGTGTGAACTGATACCACGTTTAAGTTCGTTTGGCATTTCAATAATAATATAGTTTGTTATCAAATTTTTGTTGATGACATACTAGTATACTACACACATATTATAAAATAAAATATATCTATATGCATATGTATAAATATGTACAGTTACACTAACAATAATAATATGAGTGTTATAATTGTTATAAATAAATAATAATATAGTCTGTAGTCTATGTGATAAACGATCGATTTTTATTCGATTTAGCGACGAATGGATATAACTCAACCTATTTTATTACATCGCTGTGGATTAAAAAAAATATGAAATATGTTCCACGATAAGCACAAGAGTGTCCATTATAGATATTTGTTCATCGCACTACCTCTCGCATTGGTGTAGACCGAATAACAGAAAGCCCTCCGGGGTAATTCGTCGTGGTTTGGGGTCTGTAGGACGGTTATCGCATTAATCACGCGGTAAAGGGGGATGTATATATTGGTTCGGTTTATAAATTGGATTTAAGAAGAACAAAAATCCGGAAAATGCGATTACCTATAAGCTCTGTTTGAATTAAATTATACAGTGGCATTTTTTAGAACGCACCGTTTTACTCAGCAACATTTATGAGTCTATTTGCACTAACAATATAAGCAGTAAAATTGATTAAAATAAAATATAGGATTAGTGTCATTGTGTAGACTATAGAACAATAACTTATACTTGGAGCTTATACGTATTATGTAAATATAAAAAATATATGCTAATTTTGTTCGTTTCGACTACAGTCTTTAGTGATTCCAGTATAATTATATAACATATAAACTCAATGTTAAAATTAAATATATGGTATAAATAATTAAAATATAAAATAAATGTGGATACTTGGAAATTATGTCAGTAAATTGTTTATAGTTATTAGATGGGGATTTAATACACGATAAGGATTAAAGTTCAGTGAATGTATACTAAAGTTACTATTCCTATAATTATTAAGACTACTGTATAAAAATATAAATTCTAATAACAGAAACCAGTGTACCTTTAAGTATACATAACTCTTATATTTATGAACGAAAATCTCCTCCAGGGTAAGCACAAATCAAATCATATATAGAGTGCAACATTATTAAGACGTAATAGTTGTTATACGCGCTTATATTTAAACTATTATAATGTTTGACTATTGTCTTATACAGATATATAATACTATAATTTATAAGCCTGTGGGATAGTCATACATTATGCATTACATATAAATTTACAAGCTAAATACGAATTCTAAATAATGTATATATAATATATTAAAACTAACCTATATACTATCTATAATTCTAATTAAGTGGTTTGATTTGTCATTTTTTATTAGCTGGTGCGGTTAATCTTTATTTTTGTTATTATTATTTGCCGCAACTTAATACATAATATTATAACTACGAAAGTGACGGCATTGGCCAATAGTACTCTTATAAATCGTCCAGTGTACCTACGGTATTTTTTAGAATATTATAGCTCACCTGAAGTTGACGGCCAACAAAATGTTCCAAAACAACGCCTTGATGATGATACCCGTCTGGACTGTGCGCATAATGGGCCAGCGGAGCCCTATGAAACCGGCGGCATGCCCCCGGGGCCGTCCCGTATACCGATAGCCACGATCCGCTGTTTTTGTGGCGTTATTATCACTTAAGCATGCTTCCCGCACCCGCCGAAGGCCGACGGAATTCGCGCGCCACCGCGACGCAGTTACCGACCGACGACGGGCATCGATCTAACGACACGAAACTCGGCGAATCAAAATATTATTTGCACGATAACGCGTATATATTGACGGGAATCACGGCGCATGCATATTATTATTACAATTTACGACTGCAGCTGCAGCTGATCCGTTAATATCTGATGAATATTAGTAAATTTATTTTATACGCGTTGTAATAATGGTCTAGGCGTAACGATGATCCTGAGCTATTTTTAAACCGGCCCGGCGTAACGCACTATCGTAACGTTAATAATCTCGTCGCATACAATTGATTTTATATTATTATTATTTTTTACTATTATTATCGCATACTTAGGTACGATATGCGATCGCGGTACATTTACGCGCGTATACGTATACGAAGAAGAGCGTGCACACGCGGACTGTATGACGTCGGAGACTTTAATGCCCCGTCTTCGTCGTTGGCGGCGGCGGTATCAGCCAGAGGGAAACACGAACGGCTGGGAGAGCGGGTAACATATATATACATACACTACTGAAAGAGAGAGAATACGGCCTCCGCCGCCGACGACACGACACGCCTCCCGAACCTCGTAATTGGTTATACACAGAGTGTATATGATGCGATCCTCGGGCTGACGTGCACGCCTAATAACCACAGCCTATTATGTCACGGGTCCCGAGACCCCCGCGGGTCATCGCTGCGAACGGTCGCGCTGTTGCTGCAGTCGTTCGTCGTCCGATCGGAATTTTTTTTGTTTTTGACGGTCGTGCACGACATGCTGAACCGACTTATAGCGTAACATGAAATAATATATAAGTAAAATAATTGAATAATAAGTAATATTTAATTTAGTCGCATGACCGCGACTTGCGCTTAATATTTGTATACATACATACATGATAATTTAAAATGGATTTTCATTACGTTTTTCTCGTCAGCACGCTATACTATATATATAAAGTTATTTTTGCACCTTGAACGACGCCCCTTTTTCGGTCTTTTGTCTGCCAAAAACACATAATATGATATATTATTATTATATTATAGTTATATTATATAGGTACAATCGTATATATATATATATATATAAGTATACATAATACTTAATCCACGTGGTTGTATATTGTGGTGATGGTAGTGGCGGCAGGGGTCGTCGTCCCTCGGTGATGTATACACTGCGCATTATAAACCGACACGATGTGTGAGGTATTAGGAATTATACATCCAGCGAAAGGTCTCAATTAAATCCGTCTCGGTCTGCAATAGAATCGCAGAAAAATAGTCGGTTAATTATATCCCACAAGCGGCACGTCTTCATCTAACGTCGTCATCGTCTCTTTGATCCTAGCGGCGATATATAAGTGTATACATTTATATATTATATAAGTATATTTATATATACATATTATATTTAGTCGGACCGCGATTTCGCCGTAAAAGCAGCGATTTTACGCTTTACCGTTACATACACATATTATATGTATATAGATATATTTGCGTGCGTGCACTGTATAGTGCAAATTATGTTGGCCTTTTCGCGTGCGATTATTTTTTTCTCCATACACGCGTATAATAGGTTTATAGTTGATACCGACATAATACGTACCTGATATAATAATATACCTACCGCACGTTAGTATTACTTTTTTTTCTGACAATTATATTTATAGAGTAGCGTGATACAATAACTATATTTCTAAATCGTTATGATTGTTTTTATAAAATGCGATCGATTCTAACGCAACTGTGAAGTATGCGTTTCAATAGCTAATGTAATTTTTTTTTCAAATGAATTCGTACAATACCATTAAATTAAAATTTTTATTGAATATCTACTACATAAATATACCAATTTTTTTTATAAAAAATAAACTATATTTAATAAAAACATGAAGCACTTTACTTTTTAAAAGCACATGATGAATGCTAATAATATATCGTCATGATAATTTTATATTTATTTTGTAAATAAAAATAAATAATAGTATAATTTTATTAAATAAAAATATTATTATTATTATTATTATTATTTTTTTTTTTTTTTTTTTTGATTGTATTATAAAAAAAATAGTAGGTAGAGATAAATCTATTATTAAAAAGTAATCATATATTTTGAAATAAAATATCTCATTTTCCTGTTTATTCGTACTTACATATTTACGTCACATATCTATACTTAATTTCCATAAGCCATAAGGTAAATACCCAAAATTATTTATTTTTCAGACACCTACGCATAAATAAACTTATAATATTTCATATCTACATCATGTCATTAGATTAAATTTAATGTTGTTTTTTTTTTAAATCATATTATGTATAATGAATAGACGTTAAAGATACGAATAATATATTTCTACATTAACATGATATATAATATTATTTTGTTTTTTTTGAGTTTAAATAAAAATCTAAAAATTGAATTGATTCAAATTCAGAATGGAAATGATTTTAATTATTTTTACTCATTCTGGAAATTATCAATAAATTCAATAATATTGTTTGCTTACAAAATGTATCATATTCTTCCAAATCTACAAATTAGTAAAGAATGTCCTTTTTTCAGCATAAATTATAATGAATTTTTTCTATGAAAAAAGGAGTTAGAAACATGACAAATACAATGACAAATTAAGTATAAATAAATATCAACGAAATACTTCATTAAAGCTATTATTAATGATTGTGACGATTCTAACTTCTAAGTATTATTATTGTTATTATTTTTATTATTTTTCTCTATTTCTAATAATTAATAGTAGCACAAAGCATTATTTAGAGAAACGCAACTACTATGTATACAATATTTTTGGTAAATACATACTTTATTATCATTAGCTAAATGCCATTGTCCATTTATATCCAATATTCAAAAATATAAAATCACAACTCATTAAAACAACTAATTCTGCGATATATTACAATATTAACCGTGTGTGAAAATTGTAAGTGTAATAAAATAACATACCTATCGAATATTTGTCCCTGTAGGCTATAATTTATTTTCACTACATAATATAAGCAAGAATAATTAAAAACTGTGTTGAATTTCAAAATAGTTTTTCTTTTCAGTACTAAATTAATTTTTCTTCTACTATAAAAACACGACAAAAAGTTGCTTGCGTATAATGGATATAATGTACTGCACTAATACTATACACTAAGTAGTAAAAAATAATTTTAAATCTTAATGGAAAATATTTATGAAACTGATATTTTTATTCTAGCTAAAGAAAATTGTATAAAATATACTTCTGCAACTATATGCGAAGTACCTACCTTACATTATTATCATTTTTAATCTGAATCCTTCTTTACTAAAAAAAGTCTTAACTTTCTTAGATTTACATAATATGATTATAGCCTTATTATAGGTAGATCTGGGTTGTGAAATTCAATCTCCCCTTGTAAGGTTCGTATTGTTATATGAATATACATGCATTATTAAAGATTATTTTCCTTTCGTGGAAATGTATATATAGATGCACATATGTACATATATATATATATAAATTACAAGAAAAATTTAAATTATATGAGTAAAAAAATTTATGTCAAGTAAACTCTCAAAACGCATTTCGTAATACACTAAATAGTAAATACTAATAGTTTATTACACGTATTAATTCAATGTCGGCAATATCTACCTAAATATTTATAATCATGTATATAATATATATAACTTTATGTACATATACATACACGATACACACATGTTATATTCATTCAATCATATGTAGTAAATAGTGAAACAACTACAGTCAATATAATAAATGATTAATATAATCGAAATACGTCTAGCTATTTAAGTACTAGCCTGTCTATTGGTATTTTTCTTAATGAATGATTCAAATTATATTTCTAGGAATATTTAATATTATTCGTTGCGATAATGGCTTATGCAGGTACTGATCATATGTAAATTAAATCATAATTAATGAGATTATGATTAGTATAAAATGTATATTAATTATTAAGTATCTTTACAACCAGTAAAATAACCGATAAATCAATATAATTTCACTTAAACAGTTATACACTTACAATAACTTTAAAATAAAACGTACCTATGTTTTGTTAAAAATTATTATTCACGTACTATAAGCCACTTTATCATAGTATATTATTATATATCAATATATAAATTAAAGGTATACATTTATAATACTTTATAAAAAAATTTAATTATTGTACACTATATTCCATTCATACTGCAATATATTAATATGGCATGCATTATTACGTATATTGAAAATCCTTTAATACATTATTATTTTATTTTACTTAGTTTCTAAATTATTTTAATAACAAATAGATTCATTATAATGTTATATTTATATTTTACACTATCATATATACTTAAATGTATAATATATGTACAGGAAACAAGCTACCAGCTATTGCTATGTAAGTGTTAACTGACGTATGCTTTTGATTGAGTAATTCAAATTAATTATTAATACTATACAAATCACATCAATAAAAGGAGTAATCATTTGGTTAAATAATAACTTATCAAGCATTTTTAAATTATACTCTAACGATTTTTAAAATTAACAGTTGAGCTTACAATTAGTAGTGTATATAATATCAAGAATTATTACGAAATAGACCACACACATAATAATATATATTATAAATCATAATTAATACTGTAATATAGTGCTACTTAATACAGGATCAGTTATTTAAAAGATCGTTTATAAATGACGATACTTATTAGTTATTACTATTATTACGATTAATAAAATCATCATGCGATAATAATAAACCGGAAACGTTCTCGCACATACACAGTACGTAATCAAAAACTGACGTGAACTTCTTCTGCAGCGTGAACAAGACGAGTATGCGTCGTACTGCTATTATGTATTATTAAATACGGTGTTATAAAGTTTTTTTTATAGGACAATATTGTATACCATCATCCGAACCACCCGAAACCCAAACATTAAACGCACACAGAACACAAATTATAGAGTATTATACCTGCTGTATTCGTGTATATATATGTACACTTAGTATACGCATCTCCCCGATCGACCGCAATATTTATCCTTGCCTGGGTTAATGACTATTCCTCGACCCACTACAGCAGTAGGGTTTTCATTTACAATCATCTCACCTCCAGGGCCACCCATGGAAGGTGAAAAAAAGACTCTCTCGATCAAAAAAAATAAAACTATAATTAAATAAAGGGTCTCACTCTCAGTCTTTCTCTCTCACTCTCCATCTCACTAGCGTTTTCTACCTCCCTCTATCATCCTCTCTGATCTCTGATCTTTGATCTCTCTTATTCTCTCTACAAAGCTGTAATTTTTCTCAGCTACAAATAATGAAATTAACCCATTTATCGTGCAATCCAAGTATAAAATCTGTATTATGATTTCCAAAAATAACAATGAATAACAATTAACAAGTAATAACGTCATATTATATTCATGTAATACCCAGCGTAGATACTGTAACATATGATAAAGGCAAAACAATTTCATCGTCCATGTATGAGAACGGATTGGGTGATAGCGAGGGGGTAATCTTCCTAGTATAGGTATATAATACACTCGTGTAACTATACATGTATAAGTGCCTCGTGGGCGAAATCGACGTCCGCCCTAGCCCGCGGCACTGCCGTAAACCCATGTTGTAATAATAATATTAATACAGACAGGTATTGTGCTATTATACAGCTGGTCTCAAATATCATATCGCATGCGTGGAGTACAGAAATAAACCTACTTTATAACTTATAATACGCACGTGTAGGTATTGGCCGACCAAACGTTGTGCGTTACAGCCGTCTGGCAAGCAAATCACGGTTAAGAGGACGTCGCACCCGCATGTGTTTTCTCTGTTTTACACACGTATAACATGGTAAATTTTTATTCACCAGTTTCAATAGTGTGCTTTTAGTTTTGATTTTAGAGTGAATTGACCTATTATCAAACTTTTAGTTAACAACATTATCTGTGTTCTTTCGTTGGTTTTTTACAATATTTTAATTTTTAAATGAGTTATGAATTTGAAAAATATAAGTACTTGAAAATGCTCATAACTCACTTAAAAATTAAAATATCGTAAAAAACCAACGAGAGAACACAGATAATGTTCTTAACTAAAAAATTGATAATAGGTCAGTTTATTCTAATATCAAAACTAAAAACACACTATTGAAATTTGTGAACGAAAATTTACCATGTCGTGCGAATGTAAAACAGAGAAAATACATGCGGGTGCGACATCCTCTTAATAATAAAAACATTCTATAATCCTCTATATTCTATGGTAAAGACTAAAGACACCAAATTTTCATAGTAAAAAGAGAAGAACATTGACTGTTTGCATAAGACTATACAATTTTTATTATTTTTTCGATTTCACTAAAACTAAAAAAGTCATGACTGTCTTGAAATCAGTAATTTTTATACTCTCGAACTTAAAATATGAGTGATTTCGGAAAAGAAATACACTATGACACAGACAAAGTTATCTTCTTTTTATGATGAAATTTAGTTTCTTATCAGCTATAATAACTGTATTCTTCTCGATTCTTTCTGTTAATAAGATATTAAAAAAATATATAATTTAAATGGATTAAAAATATTCTGAATCATAAATCCTCTTCTAAAATCCCATACAAACATTATTGCAATAATTGACAGTAGTAGATTCTTCGTTCATAGTATAAAATGTATATTAGGTTTAGAGATATCCTATCCATTTATATATTATTAAATTTATTTAAATCATTATTTAAAATTTAAATATAGGTATTTTAATTTAAGTTTTTTATGGAATTTAAAACAAATTGCCTAGGTATACAAAACTCCTTAAAAGAGAATGCGTGACGTCCTCGACGTTAAGAGTAATAGAACAGCCAAAGAAGCCAGATATCCGTGGAGTAAATAATAATAATCTACTCAAACATAACCACTAAGAAATACCCACAGTAACATTTACTATATTGGGTAGATACAGAGTTCATTTTGACTAAAAGAAAATAATTGGATGGTATTGAAATATTTCAATAGAACTTTAAAGTTATTTACAAGTGCATGTCATTGTGTGTTGAAAGTAGGTATTTTTGCTATTGTTGTGCAGTCATAATATTTGTTGAAAATGTGCTTTTGATATATTTCGAATAACAGTTTCAATGAAACGAAATGGAAAACTAAAATAAAAATGATGACACAATTTACTATTTTATGTTTCACACGGGAAAAGGGACAATATTGTATTTTATAATTTTAAAATAATCTATTTAGGATTTATTTATTTGTTATTAAAACAATCTATCTTATATGACCTTATTAGTTGTAAATACATTACGCAATGTGGAAGATTTAATAAATAAGTAACTTATAACTAATAAGTGACCGACTGGTCATTAGTGATTAATAACAATAGATTTTAATTAATTTGTTTAAGTAAAATACATTAGATAATAGGTAATATAATATATATAATATATATATTATATACTCATAACAGTTGATATTATAAATAAAATTATAACATTGAAAAGAGATGATTCGCAGGAGTATATATTTAATATCATCATCGATAACTCTGCGTTTTTTCCAACATAATAATCTCTCACCGATTTTTTCAGCTCCTATGAAATCTTCGTATAAAAAGAAAAAAACATAGACCTTCCGCTTGTTTTGATATTTAGTTAAGCTTAATACATGTATTATAGTCTTCCTTTATTAAACCTTTTTAATGCGGCATGCCGCGTCGTGCTTTACGAATACAAAATACGAAATTACTATCCGACATCCATAGTTTGCAGACTACGGAGATTGAAAAACATTTTCAAAATTACAAATTCCAGGTCAGCGTCCTTAGTCAACGACTTGCATATTGACATCTACAGTTAATATAATAATGTGTGCTACGTGCACAACATGCGTTTTATGAATTTATCCTACAACACGTGACACGTCCTCGATACTGAAACTAAGTGTTGTTTTATAATAAAAATTTAATTGATAAGATTCAAAGAAAATCCAATTATTTTATTATATTTATGAGTATTTTGGTAATTTGATTTTTAATAGTTATATAATATTATAAATTTATAACTTATGATGTACCTATTAACAACGAAACGAATAAATAAAACGGTGCTGATTTTTCATATGAAGTATTAATTAATCAATTAAAATGATTATTAATTACTTTAAAATGTCTACAAAGACGATATTTATTTATTTATTTATTTATTATAATATTGAGATCCCTATTCCCTATTATATACAAAATAAAAATAATGCTCAATGTTTACCCAATAAGTTTAGTTAACCTATACTCTCAAGTCGAAAAATTCCTAATTATTGAAAACATATTTTTCTTATCCCTTATGATAAAAGTTTACATTTTAAAAACACAATGCCAATTAGTTGTGATAAGATTTATAAGTTTACATCAGGGTGTCAGATTAAATTTTAAGAAATCCAGGACACAAAAATTATAAATAATATTGTGTATAATTTTTTCCTATACCTTTACAGTATATCTGTGCCCTACACGGTATATCTAATGTAAGTGTTTATACAATAAACATGACACATAAATGTTTAATTAAGACATTATTTATAAAAAAAACATTAAAATTAATCAATTAGATAAGATATCTTAATTTTAATTAAATAAGTGTTAAATAAATTTTAACACTTTTAAAATTTACACACGTGAATTTTTTATCTTTTAAACAATGATGAATCAATACCGATGTACAAGATATAAAACGAGAACTCTGATTGTGAATTACCTACTCAAATTACTATATGATACACAAAAATAGCTTCGCGGGCGGCTAACAAAAAAATCATTTTTAGTAGAAACCGAACCAAAAAAATTGTTGGAAATCTCAACAAATTAAACTGATGATCTTCTAGCCAACTCATGTTTTTGCGTTTTGAGGTGACCATTTAAGTCCGATTGTCCACCATGATTTACTGAAAATGTTCCACGACAGGTTATACACTGTACATTGAAATTGTCAGTAAGTTTAAATTTTTAAATAAATTGGAAATAATTTTAAATGACTGAGTCTTTTTAGTGGCATAGTCACTATGTAAAAAAATGAATTAAATAAAATCAAGACACTATAAAGTATAAATACGTACAAAACCGATGGTAAATTTGACGGTTGCGTACAATCAATATAGTCGGATATAAATGCATACGGCATACTAATTACTGAGACTACTACTGAAGTAATAAAAACTAATAAATTATACATTTTAATATTAAATACATATTTTTTGTAATCACAATTCTCGAAATTCAAAAATCTTGGTTTTCCCGACTCTAAATTTAATCAGAAGTTAAAGGCAGTAGCCTTTTAAAAATTTAGAAAGCGTTTATTACTGTCATTGTCATGCGTTCTAACGTTCTTTCTAATAAGTAATATTTACGATTAGCCATTAGGTTTTATTCGATAATAAAACCGAGAACTGATTAAGTAAAATAATTATGAAAATAATTTAGGATTCTGGGACATTACTATGCAAAAATCCAGAACCAGTAAAAATCGGTGTCCCATGAAACTTTGTACGGGACGCTGGGACATGGATTCCTAAGCCGGCAACGTCCCGAGAAATCCAGGAAGAATATTCACCTTAGTACACACGCTAGTTTAAAAAAATTTTAGATTGACTATAGCAACGATATAATATATCAATAACTATTATATTTTTTTATCAAATATATATTTTTTTTTACAATTATTATTAAATACACAATCTGTAATTATTATTTTACAATAAACGTTTGCGATGGAGATAATAAATAACATGGCTTGAGAGACAGGAGATAAGAAGCCACCCATTGGAGGCACTTAATGTTAGGAGTTTCTTTTTAAAATGTTAATAAGAGAGAATGAGATTGATAACAAGGAAGAGTAGGGATTATAGTAATTTTAATTTAGCAGGTCACGACACCAGGTACGTTTGAAAGTTATCAAATATTTAGAAATTGAAAATAAAATATAATATTGAATAAACATGTATCTAAAATGTTCAGAGCTAACATTTTATTATACCTATTGAGTTTTTTTTCGGAATTCCGTTAAAAATATAATTTTTCCAATACTATCGTTAACAAATCTTAAATTATCTGTTGAAAATACATTTTTAAATGTTATCAGAAAAATATCTATAGCACGTACATCAGGGGCAGCCAAACAGAGGATCATGATCGACCAGTCGATCGTGTTAGAGTTTATTTTTAGGCTACGCATACGAAAATTGACTATAGTAAAAGTTATTTAATAATAAAAAACTTTTTATGAAGATTAATTTTTAAAGATGAAGTCTATTTTTAGTAGATTGTGGCTAAAATAGTTTGTCCGCCCCTGACATATATTATAACGTCATTACGTATTCACGATATTATATTAAGTGTAAAACACATTTTACAAGACTAGACAAAATACAATTTTGCACCTCTTGGAAACAACACACACGTGTATTCAAACAAATCTATTGCTAGCCTAATTATTAGATATCCATAAACCCTATACTGATCTCCCTACTATAGGAACATATCATACACAATGCTATTGCTATGTACTCGTATACTAATACTATACACCGAAGGGGATAATGAATATAAAATATTATATATATATATTATATATATTATGATACGTGTGTTTGTGTAAGTCTGTAAAAAAGAAAAAAAAGATGTAACTTTAATGAATGGGATAACGATAATTAGTCGATGTATTCGGACTTAATTTATTTCGGTTGCGCGCGCGCGCGCGATATACAAAGGAAAATAATAAAATGTGAAAGAAATAACTATCATCACGACTAGAATGCAGCGCGTCTATTAAAAAAAAAAAAAAATAGGGGGGAGAGAACACAGAGGAATAAAAAAAAAAAACGTGATCATCACCTCGGGTGAAACGCGTTCGGCGGAATATAGTACGAGGGGTTGTGTGCGGCGAGGAGAATGAGTATATAGGTATTAGAGTGGAGACGCGGACGAGAAAAGTAAAAAAAAAAAAATAAATAAATAACCGAGTGCGATCGAGTGTTTTGGTTAAATTGTTTAATGATCCTTTATATAATAATATTATATACAAGTGCTATATGCTTAAGACTCAGTGTTCAATAATAGGGCTCTCGGCCGCTGGGGTCGTATTGTTAATGAAATATACATATCTATATAAATCATACGTACCTATACATAGTAATTGTACGGACCTAAGCTGTTTATAGGTGTACTCGTATTATACGTACGTGTATTCAATGTCTCGTTTTAAACGCGCGTCGCATATAAAACAAATACAATAATATAATATGTATACCGAGTGATATGATGTATGTAGATATACGTAGAGTGCCACGATCGAGGCAGTGTGGGTACTATTGTGTATTATTTACGACGGTGTTTTATTTATTTTATTTTACCATTACTATTGTTTCGTGCGCACGATTGACTTATTAAAACCGGCCGAGGGGTATATACGGGCCCAGAGCTGTATTCCGCGGTGTCCGTGTTTCGTTCCACGTTTATACCTACAATTTAAATCCGTATATTATTATAATGTATAATATAGAATCTATATTACAGAAAATATAGATAATATTATATAGAATAACCCGTAACATTTTATACATTATACGTATACATCGAATATGTAGACATGTAGCGTGTACGTATAGCTACTAATTACTATATCTGTGCAGTATATTATAACATGAGCAATATATTGATTTTACGTGCCCGGTAAAAGTAGGTTATCGAAAAGATTGATAAATCATGATACATTACAATGATAAACAATAAAAAAAACCTGTAAAAATATTATCAGATATTCGACTGCAGAATATTCAACATCGGTTATATTATTGTAAAAAATTTACAAAACTATTACTCGTAGAATAATAGAAGATAATTGATCAAGATGAACACAAAATTAAAAGTAATTATTTCAATTTTCAAAGAATACATACACTACAGAATACATTTCACGTACAGACGTGCAACGAAAACACTATTTACTGAACCCTTGCACATGTTATTGAAACATGATATGTTACAAATTGCAATAAATAATTTATTTTTCTATTATTATTAACACTTAAACGAATTGATATTTGATAGTATTATACGTTGTGACATTTAGTAAAATTCGTTAATTTTAAAATTTATAAGTTGTACAAGCTTTGATATTGAAAATATCTTAAAAGAAAACAATACTTTTATATATTTTTTTTATTTTAATTTTATGAATATGTTTATATGAATAAGGTACAAGTTTACAAGTTAAAGATTATTAGAAAAAAAGGATTAAAATGTATTTATCTTAGCACTTAACGTTGTATTTTTATAGGTTGTGTAAAAATTGTAATCATTTTAATCAATGTCAAGTTTATTATGTGGTTAATACAAGTGTCTAATATAGGTATTACTGGTTTGGATTTTTATCTTCGTCATAGCGGAGATTTTACTGACGCTGTATCTTCTTTATTTATATGTTAATTTTAAATTATTATTATTATTTTTTTTATTATTATTATTGTGATCTAATTATTATTATGCTTGAGTTTTCTTTGAGTTTCTACAGTTGTTTCCTAACAATATAATTTGCTTATAATAGTTCAGATCTAATAAATTTCTTTAATAGCTCTAATTAGTAATAAACCAATACAATATAGGTTGATTTGATTTTTACTGAAAACATTGCATTTATAATAATATAACGGTATGTATTTATATTATAAACCAATTATTATTTATTAGATTCAATGCCTACCGAATTACTGTAAAAAGGTGTAAATATTTTCGTAATGGTATTGATAAGCAACAGCTTAAAATTAATTTAAGTGCTTTGATAAAATATGATAATATAAGTTTTTTCACGAATAATATTTTTGAATTACAGCAAAATTACAAAAATTATTATTCTTTGTTTAAATATCTAATTTCATTCGATCTTAAACTAAACATTTCTATAAATAAAATTTAATTTTAATTTTTTTTAAATTTTAGTACGATTTACTTATGGGTTTCACCTAATCTATTAGCTATTAAACTAGTATTGGAACTTTATTTCTACGATAACGGTAGATAATTAAAAATAAATTGATTCGGAATGAAAGTCTAACGCTGCTTAAGTGCATCCTCTACTAAATAATAAATTATAATGCTTCTCTCTAAAATACATTGAAGTATGACTATAATAATCTATTATTCTATGGTTTTACCATACTATCATAGTCTATAGCCGTGGTTCTCAATTTGTGAGTAGTGTGTCACTGAGTAAGTCAAAATGTGTCACGTAAGTACTAATACAAAATGACACGAAATATTTTAAACAAATAATGAACAAAAAAAAAGTTCTTTTTTTATATTGTATCTATGGAATGCCTGGGTTAGTGTGTCGCCATTTTCATGGATCTAAATTAGGTTTTTGCCATACAAAAAAGGTTGAGAATCACTGGTCTATATTATAGTAAATTAATTTTTTGGTTTTACTTTGCGAGTGCACGGCGTGTTACATAGGCACGTCGCTATGATCGTCGGTACGCTGTGTACGCATACCTGTTGCCGTGTATTTGTTTGAAATGAGAAAAACGAACTAAAATATTATAACTTCCTACATAATTTATTACATAATGTTCTTATTTCATTCATTTATTGTACCTTCATCGTATCCTACGTAAATATTACGTCTATCGCTTAAGTACGAAGTAATATATATTATAATTTAATATAAATACTATTATACTCGAATTTAAAACTAATGGATTAGTAAGGTTTTTAAATATTTTGTCATTGGAGTACAGTTACATGGAGTGACCAAATCAAAATTTAAATTTTAAGTTAATAGTAACTTTATTAAAATAAGGTTTTCATCTATCATAAAAGTAATTTATAGATATATAATGAATAATTTTAATCATAACCTAACTTTTGGTATATTATATTATAGAATTATACGAGTATATCTATCTAACAATAATTAATAAAGGTAACTATTTTTTATAGATAAATAAATTGGCTTTTTTCCTAGACTCCTTATATTCACAGTATAAATATATGTACTACAGTACCACTGTTTATTCGAAATAACTAATAGAATTATATCAAATACTAAATATTAGGAATTATTTATTCCTAGATTATATTATCTATATGACTACATAATATCAATAATGGTACTTCAAATGATTGTTAAAGTTAATGTGTAATACCTGGAAATACGTCAGTGGTCAATCACGTTTAGATTTTTTGAAGAAAACGAAAAAAAAAAATACAAAACTTAAATATTAATAAAATTGTTTATCTTCCATAGATGTTTATAGGTATTATCGATGATTTCTCTGTTTATTTCAAAACATTTCTCTTCAAAGATCTTGTAAAATCTTTAAAATGCGATTGGCCACCATAAGTCACTATGACCCGATAGACGATCGACCAAGGAAAAACATTACGGTCTATAGTTCTACATTTTATGAGCCATAAATTGAACCAACTTCAAGCTCTTCCATTTTATATTTTTTTCTTGGCATTTTAATTTTCAACCACTGTCCTCCATCTTCTTGGTCTCGTTGAAAATCTATATATCTAATTACCTTTATCTTTTTTTGTCCCAGTTAACTTACAAAAATTTTAAATTTGTATAATACTTAATTTTTTTTTTTATCTTTATTCAGCAGTAACTTAAATTAACATGCCCAACAAAAATCAACTGTATACCAAAGTGATATGATATACAGTCAGAAACTATCGATGATGCTGTTACCTGTAATTATACACGATCAATTTATTTTTATACAAATAATAGCTAATTGTATTATTTATACTCATTTATTAATATTACCTATATAGGCACTTATATATTATATTTCAATTATTAAATTTTGTTCCTGTTGAAACTAATTAATAAAGTTTATAGAAGTTAATATTTTCTTGGATACAATTTGTGTTCAAAACAATGATAACATTATAATTTATATGTATAATTTTATCATTGTTTTTAACTTAATTATTGCTATGGATTAATTTGTTAGATAGTATAAACCAAAAAAGCTATCGATTTTTTAAGTATAAATAATTATAATATAATTTGTGAAATGTCATTAATACGTTAAGTCGTCAAAATAGAATTGATTCAATAGAAAAACTGAGAGACTTGATCTTTTGTATAGCAGGTTTAAAATATACCTTGTCATTGAACCACTGAGGAAGTATCACTGAATACCTATAATAAATATGATAAATTTTAATTCAATGATATTTCGTAATTTTATGGTTCTTTGTGAAAACTGTGTCAGTTTGTAATCCTATATATATATATATATAGGAGTAGCTTTGTATATTTTGTATATTTATGTTGGTGCCAACTATTATTAATTTATTTTTATATAAGTAATACACTAATACAATAGAAGTAGGTTGTCCTAAACTTTATCAAAAATATTATATAATTGATAATACAAAATTCAATATGTATTACTCTAACTAGTCTTAGATATTTCTTAGATATTAACTTATAAATAATAGGTAAGTCATTGTATATGTACGAAAAATAATTTTGAGCAAAGATAGTTTATCAGTAGGTATATTGCTAATTACTAATAATTAATTAATAATTAGTAATTACATTTCATGATACATTATATTTTTTGTTATTAGTATTACAATAAATTGATTTAATTTTTACAAAAAAAATTGCGTATTTTTACTTATTATACTATCAATATTTTATTATAATAATAATTTAAATAATGTATACCATAGATATTAAAGGTACTATTATATAGTAATATTTAATTGGTAAATAAACAACATAATAGAAACTTTATATTAAATTTTCAAGCATTTTTTTTTATTATAATTTATAAAAAAAATAACTAAAAACTAGGAAATATCAATGGTCTATAGATAGCTAAAAAAGAGTCATAATATTTTGAAAAACGTTATATTGTGTAAAGAATCTTAATACTTGTGTAGTTGTATTGAAAATTAGTGAACATTTTAAGTTTTCACAGTAATTCGTTTTTGAATTATAACAAAATAAAGAAATCAATTTTGTTAAAAATTGGTTTGGCATAAAAGTTCCCGTTTTACTTGAATTTTTTTTCACGATTAAAAAAAAAAATTCAGTGAATTTTTAAAAACGATCCAAAGTACAACTATGTCCAAATTACTATAAAAAATCACCCCATTACTGAAAATTTAAGCATTTTTACTGCCCTAAAGGGCAATAACAAACATAAAGAAACAATAAATAAATAAGACTTAAAGACTCAAAAGAAAAAGTTGTTAGCATTATTTTTTTGTGAATGTAATTACGACAATTTATAAGTAATATAAACGCGAGTACGCAACAATTTTAATACTGGTGATAACGATGGGTATGAATAACGAGCCACAAAGGCTAAGTCTAATTATTTGTGTTCGCGACTGTAAAACAATGTCATGGCTTACTAGTTAGATACTAATTAATAGTTGTATAAAAAAAATATTATTTGATATTTGATAATTAGCTAGGTACCTAATTTAACTTTTATATAGACATGTAAATGATTGAAAATTTGCAGTAAATATTAGTTACGGACACATGTCGAAATAGTATTATTTCATTATTAAGTCATTGTGACCGTGAAGTCACTTTGCAGTACGATAGTCAATAAAATCATAGTAATGAAATTTTTAAAGGTAATTATATCTTATACATATTTATTTATTTTTACAGCTACATAAAAATGTTATAAACTCTAAAGTCAAATTGAGTCCAATATCAAAAATGTCGTAAGGTTCTTCAAAAATAGTGGATAGAGATATAAAGTAGGTACTATAAAATTGTATTAAGTAATGAATAACTTTATTAAAATTTAAAATATGGTTTTCATTTATCATAAAAGTAATTTATAGGTAAATAATAAATAATTTTAATCATAATAGGTATAGATAATAAAGCCCGAATTGTTATATATATATAAATTTAATTTATATACATTAAAAATACAGACTAGCTTCTACTTACAGTTACAATTTAAAAATCCTATATAGCTAAATATATTATAAAAATGAAACATTTATTTATTAAAATACATATATTTCCTTTCAATCAGTTTTTCATAAAATAAAATATTGTACCTTATCTATGATCAATTTCCTCTATAGTTTTAGAAAATTAAATTAAAACAAGTTTATGTATAATATAATTATTAAAAAAATCCAACTCCAAGATATAATAATAAATACTATATTTATTTTACACCTCTATTTATTTTATACTGACACCCTAAGTGATAACACTATTTTATTTAATGCATACTGTTCTATGATCTACCTAACTATTATATAATTTAAAACCTTAATAATTTTCTTAGTTATTTATTTTTATTTAACTATAGATTTAAACTCAAATTAGTAAAAAATATTTAATTACTATTTAATATTCATCAATATATTAATTTAATAAATTTTTTATTAAGTAGAAAAGTAAAACAAGATACATAGTTACCATAAATGTATAATATTAAAATATAATTACATTGTGTACAAAATATATTTAAATTAATAATAATTATATAGATTTATTGTAGTTTTTATATTTTTTTTTAATAATATTTTAGAAAAATAAAATCTGTGTTTATTCCAAAAGAACAATCATTAATTTCATTAAATTTCAACGTTTCAAAAGAAGTAACTGTAATTCATGTTCATGATACAAAAAAATAATATAATATCAAAGTTTAAAAAGTTACCTGATTACTATTAATTTAATTTAGTCTGTGTCAGCTTTTAAAATTCCTGAATCACCAAAATTCAAAAAAAAATATATATCACGCTATCTAATGCATTAAAAGATAGAGGTTCTAGTCATATTATTATACTTAACTCAAGTATGAGTTTAAATTCAATTGCAGCTCTAAAACAAAAACCAAAACAAATATTTAATAAAATTTCATTTATAACAAAGAGTTCAGATAAAGGAATTTTAAAGAAACCATAAGCCTCAAATAAAATATATTCAGTTTCGGAAAAAAAATACGCCAAGAACTAGCTCTTCCAAAATGATTTTAAAAAAAATACAAAGTTCTCCTATGATTAAATCAAAAAATGTAAAAACTAAAAAACCAAAAGAAAAAGTATAAAATATGTTGAATAAATGTAATTTATTAATTCCTATGAAAAAATTACTGTATTCATTGTCACTAACATTATTAAAATCTAAAGTAAAAAAATACTGGAAGTTTGTTGATTTGACCATTAATCCAGATGCTGGATTTATCAGATGATAGTAGATTCAATATCGTTTCAACGTCTTTTATTTTAGATTTAAATAATGTTAATGATCCTGAGCATATAATATAAACATGAAAAGTTTTCAAAATTAAATTAAAAAAAGATTATCAATAATTGCTAAAAAATCATATACTTCTTCAGAATGTTTAAGTGTTGTATCAAAACTTCATTAAATATTAATGAGTCCAATATTATTGATTCAAAGTTAGAATCTCGATCTTCTAATAATAAAAATTCTTCACTGAATACCACATTTGAACAGTTACATATAATCAGTAAAAAAATAAAATATAATTTGAAAATATCAAGATAAATATGACTTCAACTTTAATTTTTATAATCATACTTCAAAATAACTATCTCGTCAACATAATGATATGAATCAAAATATGAATATATTTATTAAACAAGAAGACAATTAACTGTTTCGATTTCGAAATGACAAGCTATTGTTATAATTTCTTGATAGAAAATTTATTCAAAAATTTTAATAGATTTTAACAAACCTTTACAAAAAATACAATCCAATAGTATAAAAGATTCAACACATCTAAAATTCGATGAAAATCAAATTCAATGGAACAATCTCGAAATCAAAATATATTGTATAAAAAACAACGAATGAATTAAGATATTTTAATAAACAAGTTATTTTTAAATATTGTAGTTTAAATAATTATAGTAATAATATTTATAGTTCTGTAATTTATATACAATATAAATATTTAAAAATGTTGATTGTATTTAAAATCCATATTAAAATCTATTTTTTATTTGAGCTCTATTCATTTAAACTTTTTATACTTGCAGTAAAATTAATTTATCTAAATAAATATAGTATAATCACATTAATTTGGATAAACGTATTTTAATTTAGTATTAACTCAATTTTTCATACCGATAAAACAATACATATTTTTAAATAGTTACTAAATATTATAAAAATATAATTTAAATGCCAATATGAAAATAAATTTTATAAATTAAAATTAAAATACATTACACTTTCAATGCATATACCGTCATCAATATATGTATTTTATATTATGTATTATATAAGTATATTTTTTATGTTTCTAATTTTAATATGTCGGTTTGTCTAAATATTGTTTCAAAATAATTTAAGGTATTAATTACGTGTAGTATGTACCTACTAAAAAACTTAATGCGTACCTAACCTAGTTATTTTTTTAATTAAAATAATATAATGAATAAATCAATGCGATATGTGTACGGGCATTTGATATCTAATGGGAAAACATATGTTAATTGTCTTCGAGAAACTTACTGCCAGAACTTGGTAGTTGTTCCAAATTAAAAAATTGTTGAGGCATATTGAAAGAATATCAAAAAAGTTATTGTAAAAAGGAATCGAATAGTGATTTATTAAAAACTAAGTACTTAATTTCTAATAGAAGACGATTGAGATGTGGTCGGTATAAAGATAAAATTCAAAATATAGATAACGATGTATCAAACAATACTAACAATATTGATGATCATTCAACTAAAAAAAACTACGGTTTTCGCATTCGAATTTCGAGGGCATGGATTTTTGATATATGTTGTAAAAATATTGATAGGCTTATAAAATGACGATTTTCGAAAGTTGAAAAATGAGATAATGCAACTTTATTATCAATCATACAAAATTAAATAGAACTAGAAACAATTATTTATTCAAATCAATGGCGAGTATAATTATAGTACCTTAAAAGATATAAATTATTACCAGAGCTCGGGACATAAAGCATTTACTTATTTTTATGAATTGACTTAAAATGTAACAGAGTGGTATGGAAGTGCGTATGTCATGTTAGTTGTTACATTACGTTTAGTCATGAAAAGTTTGAAATTGCTTTTTTTGCTTTTTTCAACGATTTTTCAAAAAGATGCTTATTTCAAGTTTTTCTGATTATTTTTGCTTTTTTGACCATTTTTCCTACTTTTTATGGTTTTTTCCTGCAATGGTGTTTATGATAGAATAAACAATTAGACAAAATATCTCAAAAGTAAAGTTTGATTTTTTATAATATAAAGATTTATTTTTTTATTTTTTATTTAGAAACTATTCCTAAAAAATTTTTTCGATATTTTTTGTAATTTTTATTAATTAATTATATTATTTTTAGTACAGTTACAAATTATGTCTTGTACCTACTTTATCAAGTTAAATAAAAGTTTTTTTTTTTTATTAAATAATATTTTTACTCAAATTTAGGTTTTTTAAATACTTATTTGAGTGTATATAATGATGTTTTTAAGCGCTTATTTTAATGATTTTAAGTGTTATAAGTCTTGAGTTAAGTAACTGCTTATAAGCATTTATTAAAATTTATAGATTGTTAATAGTTTTATAACATACCTACAGCTTTATGATAAAAATGTAATATATTTATATATATTAATAACATTAGGTAAACAAGAAAGCATATATTATATACAATGTATTACTACATTATATATCTAACTAGCGTATTCATTAAACTTCACGGTGCCTTATGATTTATGAATTATGATTACCTGTCGGCTGTCGGCTGTCGGTGTATCTTATAGACTACATATTTTATAGTATCAAGACAATTAAACAGCAGCTTAATTAAAGAATTATTTTCATGCTATAAACTATATCTACAAAATAGATTGTTAGAATAATATAAAATCTCCATAAATGATGATCAATATTATAATAAAGGGGAACTTTTATTTAACAGACTCGTTATTTAATATATCTTCTGTAATATAAACACCAGATTTCTAAGACAATTTTTTACCTATAAAAATCATGGAGATATTAATTTATGCGGACTACCTACGCAATAGAAAAAGCACTATGTAGAATTTAATTGAAAATCAATGACTAAAGTATAGACTATGTATTTTTCTATTTGTACCTATATATATTTCAGGCAGTGGTTTGCCAATATTTAAGCTAAACATTTAAAAAAATAAATTTTAAATGCTATCATATCAACTATTTAGAGTTTTAAAACAAATATATTCTATACTTAGAACATTATTGTAGTACTCTCAAACATGATTTCTTAACCACGCATATCCGGCGAATAATATTGTCCTCTGACTCTTACTGTCTGTAAATTTAATTATTCTTTTATTTTTATTTTGAACAATAGCGTCGCACATCTTGCCATGTGCTAGTAAACTGCGATGGTACCCAAAAACTTCTTTTGCGTTTAAGACATATTGCACCTAAACAAAAACGAAGACATTATATTTTATAAGATTTATAAAATTAAAGGCAATGAATAAACACAAAAGACGAAATTGAAAAGAAAAGAAAAAGAAATATATGGCTGATACGACGACAATATTTTATTTTAAATTCTAATTTCTAATATGCGCGGGTAATTTCTGATAAGAAATAATGTTAGGTCAGATGTTTTTGATTGGTCGCTGAATTTTGCTCTCGATGCATATCAACGACAAGCCGTGCTTAGAACTTTATCAATCGACAGTACGAGTGATTACCAGTTCATGGTGATTACTGAGTGAATCATAGATAACACATAATATGTATTATCCACGGCCTTAGAATATCTTCTAAGACCGTGGTATTATCTATGTAGTGAATAGTGATAACTGTTTTCATTATCTGACAAGGTTCAGTATCAATTTTAGTGTATTTCATATTTACATTTACGTAAAAAGATTTTTTCCGTCTTAATTTTTTTAGTTTTACTTGTCATAGGACGTTTGATTACGTACACGACTATAAATTTAAGTGTTATACCATCAGCTGTGTAAGTTCCTAAATATAAATGACCATGAAACGGCCGATGTATAATCATTTACGTAATTACTGTTTATTACTCGTAGACCATAACCGTGTAGCTTACTAGTATTTACTTTTCAATTTTATTTATTATCGTATTTTTGCAAGACTAACTTAATTTTTTTAAACTTTAAATGTCTTAATTCTTATTTATTTTGGCCGGTTTAACAATTTTGGCGTGAGGATAAGAAATTAATACAATTCAATATAATAATTGAGCCTACAGGTTTACATAATTTATCTTTAAAAAAAATTGAAAGATTTTAATATATTTTTTGTAAAATGAGTATACCTGTAGCAATTGGGTCTACATTTTTTGGATGTATGAGCAATGTCGTTTTTTTGGAACTTTTAGTCAAGTATGTATTAATTTAATAATATTATCTACACAATATTTAGTAAAATGTGTACATTTTAAATTTTAGAGAAGATCCTGGCATAGGAAATTTGATTACGTTTTCCCAATTTTTTTTAATAGCACTTCATGGCTTTATATTTACAGCTAAATGTGGTACCAAAAAACCAAGCATTAGTGTCAAGTATGTATTCATTGATATTTAAAACAATTATAAGTATGGTAAAATATTTTTTTATGAGTGTAAAGTTCAAAAATGTTATTTTTTGTATTATATTTTTGTGTAAATATATTTTAAGTATTCTATTTTTCTATTAGTTTTGTTTTATAGTTATAGCAATATAAGTATATAGTATTTAAATACTGAAGAATGAGTATAATATACTATGCATGACTATTTGCTTTTAAACATTTTTAATTTGATTATTAATTTACAATATCAATTCATTTTTCTATCTGTTCTCTAAATATTAAATACATATTTTAAATCATTTTTTTTTAATTGTAAATTTAATGATGCTACATTCTCTTAATATATTCTGTACTACTAGTAAAATATTTTTATCTTTGTTAATTTATTTTGTTATGCTGTCTAAAACAATAAAAACAAATTATTAAAAAAACAAAAAG
Organism: Melanaphis sacchari; assembly: GCF_002803265.2. Taxonomy (NCBI): domain Eukaryota; kingdom Metazoa; phylum Arthropoda; class Insecta; order Hemiptera; family Aphididae; genus Melanaphis; species Melanaphis sacchari. The sequence continues at coordinate 2,371,802 of NW_020271114.1, read as the reverse complement.
TAGTTATCTAATACATTAAAAAATATGTCAACTCTATTGAATTAATTATATATAGTTTTTTATTTAAATATTTAATTTTTATAAATTTTAAATTGTTTTTCAGAGGATACATGATTTTAGTAGCAATGTTTTTTATAACTAATGTTTTAAACAATTATGCTTTTGATTTGAACATTGCCATGCCGTTACATATGATCTTCAGAGCGGTATGTTTTTTTTTTTTTTTTTTTAGCAAACTTTATCAATTTTTATATGACCTTTTCATGTAACCAAAGATCAAAAATTTTTATATTAATTATTATAGGTATAATGGTGCTTATTAGTTAATACAGTATGTTAAATAATACTAAATTTATTGCAATTTCAAAAATTTTTAAATTGAAATTCAATTTAAAAGAACTGCATCATTAAAAAAAAAAAAAAAAATGTTTGTTTATTGTTATAATGGAGTTTAATAAATATTACATCATCATCATTAGCACCAAATATATAAAGATTCAAGATAGTAATAAATAATTTTAACAACGATAAAATTATTTTTTATGTACAAATACTTAAAACTTTTATTTCTACAATATAAATCTCAAATACCACTTCCACATCCATCACTACTTCTCAAAAACTAGAAAATGTATCAACTTAATAATGATTCCTCTAAAACTAATGTGTTCAATATGAAAGGATTTTTAAAAATGTTGTATTTAAGTGGATTATTAAAACACATAAAAAATACCATTGGCTTAAACGCACACACTTAATTTACAAACATTATCTTTCTGTTGCCATACTGTGCCAAAAATAAATACATTTTTTTTTCTAATTTTTTTTTTTTAATTTGAAAACACATGAGTAGCTTATTTATGTTTGTGCTCTCGTGGTACTGTGTTGTGCATATAATGGGAGGTAATTTGTGCTTTTTTTAATTCATTGGCATATTTCTTGTATAATACTGTCTCACATGCACCTCAATTATGGGCAAGTGTTAAATAGCACATTTTTAAAAATTTATAATAGTTTAATCTGTATTACATAATGCTGTGTGATGATATTTACAGAAATTATACTGAATACCATACTCACATATCTCTCCACGCCACTGTCACCAACTATAAAATGTACACCAGTTAGGAAACATACCTGTATCGTTAAGTGTAGTAAATAAATAACAATGTGATTTTACAGCTGGATGAATACTTAGGAAGTCAATATTTCATATAAGTGACTAATCTTATGATGAATGCACATTTTGAATCACTCATTCCACTTATTGTTCCTCCCTTTTTTTCAAATGTTATCAATATTGTTCCCTGTATTTCATTTGTCTGAGATATCCCTGTTAAACCACATGAAATGAACAATATTTAATTCTTTTCTCTAGTTTTATTAAAGTATAGTTGTTTATTTGTTTCTTTTTTTGTTTTTTATTTACTTTATAACTAAAAATTATAAACTAAGATTATCCAACCATGGCTAGGCTTTAAATGATTTAATAAGATAAGAATCCGTTTAAAACCACGTCTCATCCAAAACTGTTCCATGTGAAATTGGGTGATTCAGATAGTTTTTACTTATTTTTATTGTTTAATTATTTAATACTGTATATTTTAATCAATAATTCACAAGCTTATTCTATTAAGAATATTAGATTATCTGTTTGTATATTATCAAATAGATAATCAAAACCTTTATTTTTCAGGGCTCATTAATAGCAAATATGATTATGGGAGTGATTATATTAAAGAAAAAGTATACACTTGACAAATTTATTTCTGTGGGCATGATCACTGCCGGTATTACAATATGTACAATTGTATCTGGTCAAGATGTCATAAGTGCTGCTTAATACTTAATTGCTAAATAAATACTATCAATTTTAAAAATTTTTTGTAAATAGAAAAAAACTGTTGTACACGGTGTTGTTCAAAACACATCAGAGTTAGAAGACTTCTTTTGGTGGTGCTTAGGTATGTAATTTATTAAACTCTATAATATAATCCTTGGTTTCAAAAATTATTAACCCTATTTTTAAATGTGTTTAAAAAATTAACAAAAATAATGAAATCATTTTAAATATTATATTTTAGGAATCGCGTGTTTAACTATTGCATTATTTATTTCTGCTCGCATGGGTATATACCAAGAAACATTATATAAACAGCATGGTAAACATCCACAAGAAGCTTTATTTTATACTGTAAGTATTTAATCATAATAAATAAAATATACTTTGATTAAATAATATTACTTTGAAAAATATACTATAATAAAGAAAACATCTTAATATACTTGTAAGGTTAAAATTGGTTTGATAGTTTTCAATGCAATTTAAAATTAATTGTTTCTAACAAAAATAAAAATTTGAAAAATTAAGAATAATAGAATAATAAGATGAAACTAGAATGCATCTAAATTAACATTTTTACTATCCACCATTATTATACTTTTAAGTTTTAAAACTAGTATTTTTATCTTCTAGTGGCATTTTATAAATGTATTGAAGCATTGAACAATTATTATTGTTGTCTGTAATACAAAAGTATTTTTTTCACAAGTCACGGTAAAAGCATTCTTATTCATTAATTATTATTTAGTGAGTATCACTCAATAGATCATTAACTGATTGAATTAATTGGTGTTTAGAATGAGTTGTAAATTTTGTAAGACATTTTTATGCTTGAATGTTAAATATTTTTGCTTTTATGAAATCAGCAGCTGATTAGAATTATATCTCTTTTTTGCATTAATGTAATCAGATTACTTAATTAAACAACACAATGTTTAGTTTTAGTAGTAACAGTTTAAGTTATTGTTTTATAATAAATAACTTTTACTATTTTAATCTAATTCCACTTGTTTATTGTAATATTAAAATTGCAAAAAATTCATAAACAATTTAATTATCTATTATCTTCATCAATTCAAAAAATTCAAAATATAGTTTATACAAAGCATTTTTTTAAACTATAAATTCTTATTCATCATATTATTATGTATAAATACATTGCACGTAAAAATTAATATTTTATGTTTTATTGTTTTATCTTTATAGTATTTTCATCAATTGCTAGTATCTATATCTTAAATTATTATGTACAATTGTAAATAATATAAATTTGTTAAATTTTAGCATTTGATACCACTTCCATGGTTCCTGTTTTTGTACTCTAATCTAAAGGAACACGCACTAATGGCCTTTGAAAGTGAACCATTGCCATACATAGGATTTGGTATACCAAGTACCATTATTTATCTTGCTGGAAATGTTTTTACTCAGTATCCTTTAATAATGTTTTAGTATTTTGATAATTGTATTCTTTTTTTGATGTGATAATTTGTTTTTGTAATAGTTCATTCGTATATTGAATACGGTGGGATATGGTACATAAAAAAAAATACCAACTTACATTTTTCTTTTTTTAAATGAGAAAAATAGGTAACTGATCTGCTATGCAGTAGGTGTTCAATGTACTTTTCCATTGGAGAATAAGTCACAGTTATAAGTCTCTTAAATTTGAATTTAATGATAAATCATTGCATGTGTTAAACGATTCTGACAAAAGGCAATCTATATTGTTAAGTAGGTATGTTTTATATTATATTTATATTTTTATTAGAGTAATTTATTTTACTATTAGTAATATAATAGGTTGAATTAATTTTAAATACTCAAAACACTACATTTGAAAATATTGTATATTGTATACAATGTAATAATGTATATACGTTAAAAATTTCAAATACTGATGAATAGTATTTTTAAAATACCAAAAAATTATTAAAATTAAAATTCTTCTTATCTAATTTTGCCCAAGTTTAAATTTTCTATAAAAATGTCTTTTGAAAAAATTATCTATCTATTCTTTAAATTTTTTTGTTATAATATAAAGTACTTAAGAAAATTTTATTTTAAATGAAGCATTTTTACTAACCCAAGAAACACAGATTATCTTAAATCAATATATTCATTGATTCGCTCTAAAAATAGAACATTTTAAATATCTAATTATAGTTTAATAAGTGTACATGTTTTAAAAATTATTAATGTAAATATTGTCAACATAATATGGTAAATATTTTAAATATCTAAGGTAAATAGATTATAACAAAATAAGAAAATTGTTTTTATTGAATGCTTTTTCTCCTGAATTTTAGATTCTGAGTGGAACAATGAATATATTATTTTACAATAATGTGTGTTTAATAAATATTGGAAAAATGTTTAAATATTAATAGATATTATAGAAAGAAATATTTGAATGTAGAATATTTTTATGGATTAAATTTGGACACAGTAAATATTTATAAAATAAAGCATGTATAACTTATTTATATATCAAAATAATTTACATATATTTAACATATTTTGTTTGAATTTTTCCTTAACTAAATTTTTATAGATATTTGTGCATAAGTTCAGTTTACTTTTTAACAACTGAATGTTCGTCATTGACAGTTACGTTGGTTATAACATTGCGAAAGTTTGCCAGTTTATTGTTTAGTATATTGTACTTTAATAATCCATTTACTTTGTACCATTGGATTGGAACTCTTTTAGTGTTTATTGGTACAATCATATTCACCGAGATACCGCAAAAAGTACAACAAATGACAGCGCCAAAAAATGCAGCCAAAAAGACAAAGAAAACAAAAATAAATTAATATTCCATTATATGATATTGGATAAATATTAATGGCTATTACAGGATTATAGCACATATTAAATGACTTCTTGTTTAGAATAAATAAAAACTTATTAATTTATTTTATTTGACAATAAACAGAAATAATTTACAAACAAATTATAAGTCTTTTATCTAAATTTGGTGGAGCATTATAATGTGAATTCCTAGCTTTTAAATATATATTATATACTTAACTCAACAATATAATATATATAGATCATAATAATAAAATATTTAAAAATATAACAGTGCATTTACTAAGTCTATTAGGTGATTGAGATTTGCATCCATTTTGATCAATGAAAACCAAAATCTTTGCTAAACGCAACAATAATGTCGTGTAAACTAAAGTATGTACCAGTTACGAATCCTAACAGGCCTAAGACTATGGTAATTATGTCCATGTGGAGTTTCCAATTAAATGCTCCAAATCCTTCGTCTTTCCAGACAACCATATGGCATATGGGCGGGAATATTAGAGCCAAGAATGTGCTGGCTATGGCTCCAACCAACGATATGAACAATGCTAGATGAGGTATCACTTCTGCCGCTAAAACTGTAGCCAAACACAAAATTCATACATGATATAGCTGTAAAATCGTGATATAATGACAATCTATTATATAATGATAATTTACATGTAGCAAATACTAATGCGGCGCGCAAGAGGTATTCGGCGAGGGCGGGTGATTGGAACGGTCCGTATTTTTCTTGTACCGACGGCCATAAGATAGCGACTGGCACATAAAACTGCAATGTGTATGTGCAGATGATTGCAAATACCATTAGACCGACTACAATTTTTGAAAGGCTGAAAAAAATGTGTATTTCATAGGTAGATATTAAAAGCCACGACATCTATAATGTATAAATATGTAAAACGTAAATGTTGTTTTTATTTTTACATGAGAGTAGGTGGGAGGTTAAGCGTGAGACTGCCTTTGACGTCGTCGCCGAACCGCCAGAATCCCACAAAGCCCATGGTTAATATGATAAATGTCACAATAGTCATACCAACGTTCAACACTCCCATGGTAGACGCAAATCTATTGGGTGTTTTCATTTCCAATTGCAGGGGCAATACCTAAAAAAAAAATAAAAAACATTGTTTATTAGTTTATTAAAATTAAAAAATAGCCAGACCTGGCGACATCATCAACTTAATGGATTGTGTTATTTAGACGGCGGACACTTACTAGACTGATGCCTTCGAAAGCATAAATGGCCGTGCCGAAAAACAGGGGTATTTGTGACCAATGAGCCACAGCTGTTCTGGAATTGAGAGTCGGTAAGTCGACTAGACAGTATGAAAGAATGATTCCTAGTCCAATGGCCATCGATATGTTGGCGGCCGTTGACAAGGGTGCGATGAATTTTAAATTTCTGATCATGGCGCATGACATTATGGGCACCAAAGCGAATATCATGTGGATATGGATGTCCAGCACGGTTCCGTATTCGTCGCAAAACTTGAGAAAAAAATTATTACTGATATATAATTTAAGAAAAATATTCAAGACAAAGAGTCAAAATGTTCTACTCAATCAACTAATTAAAAGCGTATAGGTAATGGAGATAAGCCAAATTAAGGCGGTACTGTAGGCCCGGATTGGGTGGACACCGGCCTACTATTCTCAATAAGCAGGCGGTCCAGATGGCCATAGACACAATATAAAAAAAACTTTTTTTTTTTTGCTCATTAATCGTTTAAAAAAATATTTTATTACAAAATTGAGGCGTGCTATAAAACAGTTAGCACAGTGGCCCAGTCCGGGCCTGAACGGAAGGCTTTTTTTTCAAATAAATCTTAGATATACATTTTAATAAGTATGAAGTAAACAACTAACAAGTAATTTTCATACTTGTTCCACTATTAATATTTTAAATGTTTTTGCCACTTTAATTGTTATGAGTATTTAAAACCAATCTACTTATTTAACAAACATATGATATTTCTACATTATAAATTTATAACAGTCAAAATGTAGTATTTGACTCGTAAAATAGGTACCTTCAATAGAATGAAATATTTTATGATCGGGATAATAAGGTATAAAATCTGTATTGACTATATAATATAATTTAAATATTTCGTGTTCTATTAGTCTTATTCTGTTAATTTATTTTCTGAATTTTATTTTTTCTTAATCATTTTAAATTGAAAAAAATATAAACGATATTTTTGCATTTTATACGTAGGATGTACCAATTACTTCTTGTTTAAATCTGTATCAAACTATTAAGAAAAATACAATTGCTAATAATTATTTACATTTTAATTGTATTTAAATGATAATTCTTAATTCTGAAAAGACTAGCTATTCCGTGCGAAATTCTGAAATGATTCTCATAGCTGTTTATTATGTTTATTATGTGTATTTTTTGTTTTATTCTTATGACAGTGTTGAGTATACCTAGTGTTATTATTCAAGTAAATAGTAATATTACCGGCAGAAACGCAATATTGAGTAATCAGTAGGTATAAAGCATTACAATTGAATTACTAATATTACATAATATAGGATATGGTATATTACAATTTACGTTATAGCCTATAGGTACCTGTTTAATGGAGTTGGATACAAACAATATGTACACGCAGCAAAATCCCAATTGAGTGATTATGACAAATACGTTGACCGTGGTCCTGAAAAATAGCGTATTACCATGAATATTATGTATGATGCACTCTACCCTATGTATGTCTTTATTATCCGGTCAACAATAACTCAATAAGTAGTGCCTGCTGCACTACCCGCATACCTGAACAGGTCTGCGTGCTTCTGCAAGCTCTTGGGTCCAGTTGCGAAGGACAGTTCAACAGTCTCCGAAAATGTCGGACAGTGTTCGAGTTTCAGTCGGCTCTTCAGTTTATGGGCGACGTTTAACTGCAATAAAAATACGTATATCATTATTATATACACAAAGCCACACAGATCGCATTATTATTTTATTGAAATACCTTGTGGGATAAAATATAATACGTTTAGTCACAGTTAAAAAATATAACAACGTCTCAATTACGGTTGAATTCGGGCAAAGAAAAGAATGACAAAATCATTTTTGGGTACAAAATTTATGGCCAACCAATTTTTGTACGGTTTTACAGTGGTGTTAAATAGTATTGTTTAAGTTTATAGCTATTGCCAAAGGGGGTAGGCGGATATTCTATTATGGTCCATATTGCGTTGCATCAACAACACATTTACACATATATGATATATAATTCGGCGAGTGTGAGGGTGATTAAACTTTGAATAATTAATAGCTATTAATCATACAAATGGCATATTTTAGAAAACAATAATTTAAAAAATACTGTAATGATTATAATGAATAATTTTATAATAAACTATTAACTAGCTGATCCTGCATGGCGTTGCTCGTAACAAACTAAATGCCCGTTGATTCTTCGATTCCGTTAAATGTATATAGGTAAGCTATCTATACAGTATACATATTTTTAACACATTAACTTGGATGGTTTTGACCAAATTTTAAATAGGTCTAAAAATACATGATATTATACGTATCTAATAAATATTTTATTTTCAGTAATCAATAACAATCCAATACAAACGTAAGTTCGCATTAATTATTGTACTTTATTTCTGTAAATCGGCCTACCAGTATGTGATTGTTGTAAATGCACACGGTTCCAATAAAAATTGTGAGAATTGGCGCCATCAAGAGGCCTCCGTTGCGAAATGCATCTCCCATGGCCAACATACCACAACCGATGTTCCCTTTTAAGAGATGCATAAGCGTCTCGCAATACCTGCAAGTAGAATTAAATTATTTTTCCGGTGATAAATTTAAAAAAAAAAATAAATAAATTTATAATTTTTTCAACTGATATTTTATTAGTAATTAACCATATGATAATAATATACTCTTCTATAACTAAGAAAATAATGCTCACGTAGTCGGATGTTCAGATACGGGGTGGCCGTGCACGGCTTTGGCCACGGCCTCCACCTGTTGTTGTTGTTCTGTTGTTCCATTAGCAGCCTCCACGTCCTGAGTGACACTATTCTTGCGAGATTTGTCTCCCATCGTTTAAGTCACTGAAAAAAAAAAAAGATAAAATGGGTACTTATTATTAGTATTTTTACTATTACATTTTTCGAATTCGATTAACGGAATATTCGTCGTATTTTAATGTTAAATATAAATACTTGTAGAATTGTATTTCCTGTTTGTGAATTGTTTTTTTAATTATTAATCAGCATATACATAAAAAGATTCAATCGGGCACTTATGAACAGTGATTTTATTATTATTGTCCTTTTACAATAAATTCAATATATAGATTATAGTCTAAAAAAATGTATTTCTTACAAATATTAAATATACATATATGGATATATATATTGAATTCCATATTAAATCGTCTCAAATGTAATAACAAATAAGTGGTATATATATATATCTTAATAATTTGTGTTAAATATTTAAGTGTATTTTACAATGTTGTAACAATTATTCCCAATTTACGTTAATTAATTATTTTTGGTTTTTACTAAAGTTCACGATAAATACCATACAAAAAAAACTACTTTTTATCTTTATTTTATGCTATTGCTATCAAAAACTCATATTTTAAATTTTACTTAATAATTATGAGTTAAATTCATATGAGTATGATTTTTTAAATTATTTGAACAAAATTGGTGATATTAGTGACAATATTATCATTATGTCTTAACATATGTCAACGTAATATTATGTTGTCTTTTTATCCACGGTTCACTTTTTTTTCATTTTCACATTTTATCAATAAGTTGTAAGGTATAAAAGACACTAAGTAAGGTTTGTAAAGCGAATAACGTCCGACTTTAAGCTTCTCCGGTGAAATCTTTCTTTTGTTCATTGGTGAAACCCCTATTTTAGTACGGTTCAGTCTTGTAAGCAGCTTCTGATTATGCAATAATCAACTAGTCTGATGACACTTTCTATCCTATGTCGACCATATGTTGAACATTCCCCACCCGTTGCAAAACTACTTCCCATTATTTTCGAACTTGGTCTATTAATGGTAGCCGACAGAAGAGTTGAAATCAATTTGAAGTTCCTCTAAAATCTCAGATAGTCCTACCAACGCACCTTTACACTCTGCTTTTTCTCGTCAACTTTCGAGTCACTCCATGTCTGACCCGCTCTACTACCCTTTTTGTGTGTCATTAATTATAGTTTAAATAATTCAATTCACTAAATGATGTGCTTTACTAATGTCCATTCATCTTTTTTACCGCTTAAACTTACCTGGTTTCGTTACACTTCTACAAACTTGTCACTTACGTGTGTTAATTACTTACAGATTACTGTACTTTGGGTCAAGCTCTTTATTCAATAAAATAAATTAATATTATCGTTTCAATTGGTTGTTAAGACACTACTATTAAATTAAAAATAAATAATTTGTTGATAAAAATATCAAGGTCACCCAGAAATATCGAGATTGACACTTACATTGATGACATTTAAAAAATAAATGATAATATATATTTAAATATTATTGATTATTAAGTTTAGTGAACTAAATATTTTCGTTGAAATGTATTTTAGTTTTTAAAAATTTGAATATTATATTCTTAGGAGATACACAATGATTTAGTTTTATATAAACAAATATATAAATAGGATAAACTATAATAAATAAAAAAGTCGTAAAATAATATTTGATAAATCTATTTTATTTTTATTTCATTCACTATTTTTAATTTGATAATCATTAAACACCAGAATCAAAAACAAATTTATTACTTGTGCGTGTAAAACAATAATAGCACAAACGAATCAGTTGGTTAATATAATTGAGCGTGTGTGTGTTTAGTTTAACTGATTCACGAGGTCCTTTGGTAAGTGAATCTATTAAGCTAACCTATCCAGCTATATAATTTTATATATAGATATTCATATATACTCTATATGTAAATATGTTATTATTTCTCTACCTAGATGTTGGTGTAATTTATTAAAGCGCCGTTGAAACTATATTAACTCTAAGCCATTACATAAATAATTAGATACTTCCGAAATCCTTGAACTTCAAGTTTGTGCATTACATATTTCTTGACAATATTCATTTAACCAAATATATATTTAAAATTAACAAATAAAACTATTAATATTAAAGTATTAATATATATATATTTTACATTTTGCTTTAATAATATTAAAAGATTCATTACCTCGTAAATTTTTATACTTATTTTTTTATGTTTCGTGTACTTTAACAATGGTGATACAGGTATACATATTAATATATTATGTTTACCAAAACGAACACAACATGTAGTATTTTTAATAATTTAACTTTATATAACGTAGGTACCAATAACACATCCATCTTTAGAGCTTTTGTATTTATGATCTTCATTACATATAAATTACAATGTAAAATAAGCGTTTTGAAAATATCAATTTTGAAAGCTATTTATATAATGGTATTTCTTATACGCACATCAATTGCGGTTAAAAATCGTTTATAGACAGATTATTTTAGGGACTGTAAAATGCATATTATCTGCAAATAAATCTTTTCAATTATTTAAGAAGTTAGACTATAACTTTAAGTTTTAAGTGTTATTAATTGATTACAATAATATGAGTTAATTTTCTGTAATAATATTTTTTAAATTAGTTTAAAAGCAGTATGTCGCAGCTAAAGCCACGGACCCAGATCTACTTTAATTTAATATGAAAATTATAATATTTCCGATCTTTATAAAATTTGTAGTCACAAAATTATTACATATTTTTTACGATTTAACATAAAATAGATCTAACGCATAAAGAAAAACGATTTTAGCGTTTCACTTATAAGTTATAATGAATGACACATTTTTCAATCTAGAAATAAATTATACTTTTAAAAGAGAGGTAAATTTTGTCTTTTAAATTCTAAATGTCGGTTTCGCTGAATTTCAATTTATTTTATACCAAAATTCAAAACGAATAAAACTCTTATTTTGGTGATAATTTATTCAATATACATAATCGTATAATAACATTAATTGTAAATTTTAGAATTTTTAATGGTTATAAGAGTAATAACTATGTCTTAATTTTTTTAATTTCATAAACTTTTTGAAGTTAATTATTTTTAATGAACCTGATTCCTTAAATTGTTTTAGCATTTAAAAATTATTATAAACATTAAGGTTATTTTTATTTTTAATACTTCGTTATGCACGTAAATTACAAATAGCTGAATATATAAATTTATAATTTTATACTGTATATATATATATTATGTCCATAACGTACATCACTATGTCATTGATGTTTTCATATAAATTTATTATTCCATACCCGAGTTGATTAGACTGTTTAAAATTCAATTCATCCATTAACATGACCGGCTTACGTTTTTTATACATAATTAAATACTTATAAGCATCACATTTTGAATTGTTTTTTTTTTTAAATAACATAAATAAGGTAAAAAATAAAATAATAGAAATCTAAAATTACTAATAATTTGTTCCAACGTATTAACTCGTGTTATAAATTATAAATATAAATATATATGTAGATAAATATGTAAACAAAAATATAACATTCATCAGTAAAATTTACTCGAAATGTGCATTGATTCGTTATTAATTATTATGCTTATTACACTTGTAATCACTATGTAAAACAACTACATATATCAAAGTATTTAAGATACCAATACATTACATGTACATTCAGCCTGTCCAAAATTAATGTAAATGTTTGTTCGTATTTTGTGTTTATTTGACTACCGTTAAATGTAGGATAAACGATGAACGTTTTTCTAATTTTATGTATTAAAAAATGAATAAATCAAAACCAAAAATTATTTTATAATTCTTAAATTTTTTTTAATTTATAAATATTAAACGAATACTACCTACGAGTAGATAAATGGTATAAAATATAGACATTAAAGTAGTTGGAATAATGGAATATACATGAGTATGTTAATATAACCATAATAATTTATAAGTACTCATTATCAACTCTAAAACTTGATGGACACAATTAAATGGTTAATAAATTTTGTATACTTAATATAGGTATAATGTATTACTGTTTTCGAAACATTCAAGATCGGTCATAACTCATAACAGTCATAATGTTTCATTAGGTACCTTCAACATCTACTCTAACGATACCCCCGTATAATATCTTATGATGTCTTCTTTACTAAAATTTTAAAACGGGGTCGCGTATCACATCATTGCATATTTTATTTTTACGAGTGGAATGCTATCCATTATCCACTGTAGTTCATATATTGTATGTTATGTGCATACATATAACTTCTATAGTAACTGTGCAAATACTGACATTTATGGAAATAATATAAATAACCTATATTTTAACATTATTGTGCTTATCGATATGTATGTGAACAATGCGATTGTTCGACATCGACAGAAACGGTAGATACTCGATCTAGTGCCGGCTCCATGCTGCGAGCAACATTGTAATTAAATATAAATAAAATGTATAGACTATTTAAGTTTAATGTGCATTTGTTTATTAACAAACCATTTGATTATGTACAGCAAGGATAATGTCTACTCACAGGATAATGCCGTGTGAAGTATTGATGAGTAGAGGTACCTATAATAGGCGATCGTAGGTAAATAGGTAAGGCACGGTCGGAATTCGTTAGTTTCCAAAGATAGAACGGCAATGACGTTTCAAATGGAATTTCCTGGTCCCAGAGGTGCGCGCATTGTTTTTCGAACGCACACCGTAAATTTTTATTGCGCGAGCGATAAAAAAAGGTAATTTAAATTTCAAAAACAAAAGCCGACTCGGGAGGTCTGATAAGAAACAAAAAACACCCGCAGACCTATTTAAAAAACAAACATATATAAAAAAAAAAAAAAAACAATACACGCAAATCGAATGAACGACGAAGATGTGTGTTCACATTATTTTTAAAAACCGATATGATAAAACGTTGACCGTAAACGAGGAGATTTTTGCGGCGGACCCGTTGTCACGTGCGTTTATTTTCCTTTGTATAAAATTTAACGTGATGCATGCACGTAATATTGCACGCCCGCGCACGCGTGTGTATTGTTTTTTTACGAGCTTAAAACTAAAATCGCACCGTCGCGGACTGTTAGCGGCGCGCCGTAACTATTTACGCGGTGTGCGTGTGTGTACCGTCCGCCGTCGGGTTTTGAACTAGAATGAATGGGGTATTGGGCGCACACGGCACACGACGCGAAACCAGTTCAAGTAAGCTTTCCGGCGACGTGCGCGTGCGCGCGTGAGTGCTACGATGATTGATTTAATTACCAGTAATTCACACATAATAATATACGATATATAATATTATCATATATGTACTGTGTTGTATATCCGCGCACGGTGATTTATTGCCACGGTGGCGTGTCCCGAACCCGAATATTCGTTCCTCTTCACTTCCGTTCCATCGCTCGTCAAGAAACACCGGAAGAACTCCGGCCCGTCACACGTTTTCCAGTGTCGCTGTCGGTACCGGCGGCGCGTTAAAGAAATTAACGTTATTATATTATATTGGGTAGGTATAACGTACACATAAACCCCCGTAGCCCGAGGGCCGAAAGCGAGAGGAACGTTCGATGATGACACAGATCGCTCATAAATTATTATAATGTTGCGTATTATATTTGCATGCGATCGTAGCAGAACGCAGAAACATCTTTTGGCGAGTCGGGATATTCATTAATAACTTAATGAACGTTTAACGGTCTGTATAGTATCTTACGTTTTGTTGAGTGGCTACTTTAATTAGCGAACACAATTTGTTGTTTAAATCCACGTGCACGTCTATATTTAAATATTGGCCACGCTTGTCCGCCACCTTAGCTGTGACAATCAATTACGATGGTGACATGGTGTAATCAATGAGTCTGTTCACCTAAGAATGAGAACAATTCAAATTTAATGTTTTATGACACTATCTGTAAATCAACACTTATTTGAATTGAATTAATATTATGAAACAAAAATTGGGGTGTTTAAACATGAAATAAAATATTGTAATTCATAAATTGCATATTAATTATTGTAATTATTGTACAATACTCAGTTAAATTTATTTTAATTCAATAACAAAATATGGTTATGGTTTAATATTTTGAGATATAGATAATACAAAATCCCAAAATCTAGGTATAAGTGTATAATTATAGTCTATAAATACTTGCGGTACTTAGATACCTATAACAGACCGTTAACATAACAGTACAGTACATACAGCTACTTTCATTATTGAAAATAGTCGAATGTTGAAAATATTATATAGGTATTTTTTTTTTTTTTTTATTAAACTTAAAAACATCAACGACAAAGGTTATTAGTTTTTTGTATTAAATTACATAGTAGTTGGTTAAAAATTACAATTTTAATATGGTGTTAATTATATATGATTACTATTTAATTTATATTACAATTTTCTTTAACAGTAGGTTCAGGCACATATACAGGGGGGGTTCAACCCCCCCCCTACCAAATAATTTCTTTAAAAATTAAGTCAAATTATACACCTATTATTATAAAATATTTTTATTACTAGCTATTGGTTAATTTTCTTTTGTTTATATTAGTGGGGTATGAAATACAAGTTTATAATCTAGTATTATAGTCGAATGAAGTGATAACTGATTACTGAGAATTACTCATGTGTGAGAACTGAACATTGCGATATAAGCCTTTATATACCTAGAAAACTCACATTTTGTCAATAATCTTTTCTTATATCTCAATCGAAGACTAAAAATTCCTATTAAATTGATAATTTATGTATTATTAAATCAATACTGTAAGATACATTTTAGCCACATTATCTGTTACAACTGTTACTGTGAACGGTCATTCTCAACTCTACGAAGACTTAAAACGTTTTTACGAAACAATATAAGAGAAATTATACTTGTTGGATTGGCACTACTAAACATATACCGACATTTTGATTTAAATGTGGTGAAAATTATCGATAGATTTGTTAAGTTACCACAAAAATGGGATTTTATACTTTAATTTGTAATTTTTTAATGTATTATATATAAATTGTTTGATTTTTTTTCTTCTATCTAAGTACTTAATAGTATAATATACTTAGGTAATTTTATGTGCATAGGTACTAATAAAATAAATGTTTGTTCTGTTTATAACATTTAAAGTTTTATTTATTATTATTATAATATAATTGTTCTTATAAACTTACTTCTGAACAAATGACATACATAAAATTTGGATACTTAGCATAATAATTGTCATATTAAAAAATAATGAGTAATGAGGAAGAAATTGTTTTATTATGTTGCGGTACAATTTGTATAACTATATTTTGTAAGCCCCCCCCCCAGAAATTGTATTTTGTATACGTGCCTGAGTAGGTTTAAATTTTAGTGTATAAATCGGATTTTTTGAGGAAGGTTAAATGTTCGATATGTTTTCGCTATTTGGTCCTAGAGCTTCATACAAGTTGGGTGGGATGTTGTATTTTTTTAAATCTTCGGAGTATTGATAATACTCTGTTATTATGTGCTTCACTGTTAGTGTAACCCTGCAGACTGTACATAGAGTTGGTTCTTCTTTGGTCATGAGGTGTTTGTGAGTCAGTCTTGTGTGCATGGGCGTCCCCAGACATTTTTCTAGGGGGAGGGCAAAATTAATTTAAAAAATAAATGAAAATTTTTTTATACATTTTATTTATAGTAAATTATTATATTTCATCATTATTAAAATTATGAATTAAAACATTACAATTAGGTAGGTATTATTATTACAATTAAAACATTAAAAAATATTATTATACATCATTCTTTTTCATTAAATATAAATTTCAATCTCCGTGGACATTCTCTACCAAATTGTGTCAGTGCATTTTCAATAAATTTTTCTTTATTTGAATTTACTTTTTCTCTATGAACACTCAACATGCATATTCCATTTAGTCTATCATCACCCATCGTTGATCGTAACCATGTTTTAACACGCCTTAATGTACTCAAAGAACGTTCTGCTGTACAGCTTGTAGCCGGAAGAGACAAAAATATTTCCAAAGCAACAGCTATATTTGGAAAAAACGTACAGTTACAATTTAACAAATCGATAAAATCAATATCTTGGCAGTCCTTATTTTGCCAAAAACTGTACCAACTTTCCGCTTCAGCTTGGAGATTATCAATTTTATAGAAATCAGCAATTTTTTCAATACTTTCAAAATACATTTTTTTCTCCGATTTTTTAAAAATGTTGGGGTGAAGATAAAATAGTCCGATTATTATTAAATATTAATGATAGTTTTCATAGATAGCCGTCAGCCGTGCGTTGACATAATATGTTATGGAAACTTAGTAGACCTATTTTTAGAAACTAATTTATCATTTGGAATTTTACCAATTTCTGTGGAAATAACGTTATTCCAGGGGGGGCAAGTGCCCCGTCTTGCCCCCCCTGGGGACGCCCATGCTTGTGTGACCTATTCGGAGACGATTTATAAGAATTTTTTCTCTTCTGCTGAGATTATTATATAAGTATGTATGTATAATATATAACGTAAATTCAAAATAAAAAATTAATATTAAATATGATACTGCAATAGTGATTATAGGACTTTGATCATTTTTTTTTTTTGAAAAAGAAAGACATTTACATGGCACATTGAACTTAGTTTTTAAAAATTATGCATTTAAATCCTAAAATAAAAGCGAATTTTATCAATTTTTAAAAGTTTTTCATATATCTGTTATTTTTGTTTTTAGCAATGTAATCAAATAATCCAACGCGCTTTATAAAAAATCTTCAACTTTCGAAAAAAAAAATTATTAAAAGATCAATTTTCGAGGCATGAGTTTTTTGGGTAACGTGTTATGGACATAAAATAAAATTAGTAGTTTTTTTCTGAATGGTGAGTAGCGTTTACATGTGCGTGTCTGTGCGTAGAAAGCCCCATGACTCATAGAACATTACTTACACAATCCACATACGTACACGACAACTAGTGTATAAATTGCCTAAATATTACCCCTTTACCCCTTATTAAATAGTTTCCTTCATTCCGTATATTATTATTAATAACTATTTCTCCTAAAACGTTTTATGTGTTTTTTATTGTTAATTCGTGTACAAATTACTATAAACACTTAGAATATTCATCAAATGTTTTAATTGGCCTTTTCTGAGCATATTATGATTTTCAAAATATTTCGACTTAGTTTAAATTATTTATAAACACGAGAAAATGTTGGTAACTCGATAATTTTTTAGTTTTATTTCTATAAATATCAATAAAAATCATTCACTGAGTCAAAAAAGTTTTTGAAAAATTAATGCAAGATCTTATTTAAGTTGAACTTTTTATCTTCATAAAATTATAAAAAAATATTTAGTCATAATATTTTTTATATGTATATATTTGAAGTTCAATTTTTTACAAAATTCATCAAAATCACAAAAATTGCCAACTACAAGTTTTTTGAAGTAAAAAGTTTAGAAAATTTTCAATTGTTATAGCTAAGGTTTGAAATTTAATGAAATATTTCTCTAAAGTAGTGTTAAAACGGGAACTAAAAAATGTATAAACTTAATTATTTCTTATATAGACAATTAATGAAGTTTAAACAATTTGAGCAACGAATTAAAATAATATTCGTTATTTTATTATAATTTAAAAACGATAATTTTATTAAATTTATATAATGTAAAAACGTAAAATTGCCTTCCCTCTTTTTAAATTTCATTGCTGATGCATGAAGGTTAGGTTACAATATTTATTGTAACAATTAATGTCACATAAAAATCAAATGAATTAGGTCCCTCTTTCTTTCTTACTATAGTATATTTGTGTACTTCAAAAATTATATTTCCTGAACAACTAAGTTATAGTTATTTAACAGCTAACACGCAATTCAATATTAAAGTTAATTTGGTTAATAAAATTAATTTTATTAGTCATGGACCTTCACCTTCTGACTGTTTTTTGTTTTTTGATAGGCATTTATCAAACGTTTTTTATACACGTATACTACAATGCACTACACCCAGATTCTTCATCTACGGTGGTGAGAAGGATTCTCTTCTCTAAAATCATAATTGTCTATATCATAAGGCATACACCATATAATATTCATACATTGAATGTTTAACGGAAATATTTACAGTTGTTACTTATTTTCATTTTAATATGTATAATGTATTCTAAGCAAGCATGCTAATTTATTTTCATTAATTTAGAGCATTTAATTGACAATGAACCATTATAACTTAAGCGCATAATGTATTAAAATTAAGAAACTTAAATTTAACATCACCCGACTTCGAAGATTAAACACACTTTTAAATAAAAATATTTACAAATCCATGAAAGATTAAACTGCTAGTTTACATTTCTTTTGACCCATATTATAAATCTATATACTGTAGTTACTGTAACCGTTAAAAAAATTACGCAAATGAAATTCAAAAATTCCAAAATATATTACCCTTAGGAAATTAACTAAATAAGTATTTTTACTATAAATATAAGCTTCATAAAAATCTAACAATAACACCCATGATGATTATAAAATACATATTTTTATAGATTTAATGATAATATAGTAAATCCACCTTGTGATGTCAAACCATCTCATTATATAATATGTCTCAACATATTATAATTATATTATATTTATAGGTTATAGTATATTATAAAATTGTATTATTGACATAATGTTTATAATTCGTATAAAATATAAATAATAACATGATATGAACATGTGGTATTGTGGTCTTAGGTTTAACACAAATAAGTGCTTGTACAACGTACCTAATAGTTGAATTTTTCCTTTACAATAACTGTGTCTATGTATCTCTCCCAACCCCTATAATTAGCTATATATGTATATAAATCAATGATGATCATTGATTATCTTTTCTCTAAAAAAGTTTAGCGTTGCAGTACCGTTATATAGCCCATAGGTGATATCATCTAAAATAACGTTGCATATTTACACAAATATTATTTTAATCGTAATTATTATTTTTATTATATATTAATAACATACCTAATCTCAGTGCTAAAGCAGTAAAGTATTCTAATATATTACACTTACCAACTATTTTCAATGATTCAAAAATCGATAAAAACATTTATTCCTGACTCTTGCAGATTATATGTAGCTAATTTACAAATAGACTTGATAATTTCTGTACCTAAGTGTACTAAAAACGGTATGAATACCTACGTAGTACATGACTTTGAATAAATATTCACCTGAAACATTTTCTTGCAATTTAAACACTATTTTAACAGAATATAAATAAAATAATTATTCAATAAATTGCATTTTTTCAGTCAATGGTTTACATTTAACAAGATTTGTTTTGATAAATACGTCTAATAAAGAAATAAATATTTATACAAACTAAGCTTCTTTAAACGATATTCTGATTTCAATAATCCGTTTGCATTACAAAAAAATTTACCTTTCTCTTAGCCTTTCTCTCTTGTCTCTTGTGATCTCTTAATACTATTACTTTGACAAATGTACTATAATTAATTCAAAACTCCATTCTCTGATTTTTTTTATAAATATAGATATTAAAGAAAATTTCTCCTTATTATGATGAAATTTTAAAAGTTTTTAAAATATCCTAATTAAACAAAAAAAACTTAAGAATATAATATTTAAATATCTCCTTTTTATATAAATTAATAAATTATAAATTAGACTGACCAGTATCTATATTAGAAAAATTTAACTTTAAAATTAAAATAAAAAAAAAAAAAAAAAATTCTAGAAATAAAAACATAAAACTAAACATAGGAGGTAAACAAACCTAAAAACTTAAACTGTATTATGTTAAATTGTTTTATTTTTATTGTAAAAGGTTTATAAATAATAAATAAATAAACACTTTTATCATTCTATTTACTAAATTTAATAACCATAATATAACTATGTTCTGCATTCAATAGTTAATATAGTTTAATGTCAACACTCAACCGGTACCAATAACTTTGTTAACATCGATATATTTAATTGTGAGTATAGTGATAATACCTACAATGATATTACAATATAATACATTCTTTAATGACCATTATTCATTATAGTATATTAAGTTTATTTTATATAATTATCTATTACTATTTTCAATAATACTAATAATACTAAATGAAGTTTTTATTTCGTGAATACATAATTATAAATGAAACGATATAGGCTGTATATTGAATAAATATACTCTCTCATAAGATTATTTTACTTTCCAAATAATTTAATCTTTATATATATATCGTCGCAAAGTTGGTCGTCAATCTTTAAACTTCGATAAAAGTGTGTCAATGACATTAATATAGGTTTCCGTTGTATCTAAATTTATTAAACGGCGATTTCCTTTCTAACACAAGAATTAATGTTTAAAAAAAATACGCATGTGAAAAAAATGTGATGTAATCATATTTTCGTGCCTATACGATTTTCGTTTACCGGCGGTAGTATATAGCGATGGAGTTTTGACAACACGTGAGAATCACAGTGTCACACATTCGAAATGTGATAATATGATGGACTGTTATTTAAATGGACGGTATTCTGTTTAAACTAGATCAACCGGGTATTAGGTGTGTGACATAGCATATCCTTTTCGCGCGCGTTTTAACGTCGCCCTATATATTTACTCGAAACTTTTAAAGAGAGGGCCCAGCGCGAGACTTGTGGACCGGCTGTCGGCTGATGCTACAGTTGCCATGAACGAGTATATTACCGTTATTATGATTATTATTACTATTATATCATACATACGTATAATATCCTACGTGAGCATGCAGGATGAGGAAATGGCCAATCTGTGAACCCCGCATGCGAAAAATTTAAATCCCACCTATCTTAAATGGCTATATAATTCTATTCCACGTTTGCGTGGTGACGTCGCCGTCGGTTAATACGTTGCGACGAAATACCACCGTTATAATTTTTTCGGAAGCGCACGATGCTCCAAAATAATCGATAAACACGCACGATAATATAATAATTAACTCGTTATTACCTTTCTAAAATTATTAAAAAATATAGATTTTTGAAATGTATCGTGTAACCTACTTAATATTATAGGTACATGTTATGTTGAATAATCGAACGTTTAAGATTATTGAGTACCATCCTGCAGTCTATACTGGAATCACATATGTTTACGAATACTAAATATGCAGAGTACCCACTATTAACAGTGTACTATGCTACAATACACACACACACATCAAATATACATTTAACATAAAACACTCAGACATTTTATTTTGTAATTTAATATATTGAGCAGTCACGTGTAGATTAATAATAATAAAATAAATGTGATTTTTCGTAACCCTGTATTGAATATAATATGTATAATACAACCAGGCTATTACTACCTTCTAACTACTTTTTAAATTTGATATCCAACTTCACAGGCATTTCAATTTGACTTAATTAATTATAAATTATAAAAAATTAAGCAAGTGTATACCGCTTTGCTGTAAATTAGGTGTCGAGTGGGTTACTTTTACGGATATGTTAAATTTGAATTTAATGCTATAACGTTGTATGTGAAAAATGATTCTAGGCAGAGACGGTCTGTCAGACTATATTACTAAGTAAATTCCGTGATTTACTTCTTTTTGTAGCTACTAAAGTCATTTATTTTAGATTTAGTATTACTGTACGTTGATATAATGTTTTCCTAAAACATGCATTTATTTTATTATTACTTAATACTAATATAATAAAATTGTAGGGCTAGAATGTCTAAATGTATTATATGCATTGAAATTTTTTTGCAAATTTTGATTACTGTTTTAGTTTAAAATGTATGCGAATTAAGTCGTGATGAAACAAAGGTTATTTATTTTGCATGATTTGCGTGTTTTGAATAATATGCATACTATTACAAGTTTCGACAATAAAAATATACCTAAAATAAATGTTTTATGACATATTTTAGTCTTGATGATTGGTAAAGAAAAAAAAATATTATCAATTTAAAAAATATATATCTAAGTATCTATATAAGTTTAGTAGATATATAAGTATATAGTTATTTTATTTATATCTTATTTTAATTGTCATAAACTCGTATAACTGCAACGTAAAATAAATCAAAAATGTCATTATGTGTAGTAAAATTCATAATAATATAATATACGTAAATTTTAAATTCCCACGAATAATGTTTTTAAATTATAACAAAATAATTAACATCGTTAACTATCGTTTTAATAAGTAATGCCTATAAATAGTTAAAAAATAGTCAAAATATTTTGAAAATTTTATAATAAATAGAAAATTATTATATAAACATTTTGTGAAAATCTCAAGTTTAAACAGTTATTTGTTTTCCAGTTACATCAAAAAAATAAAATTGATTTTGACAAAAATTTAATTTATGTAAAAATTCCTATTTGTCCTTAATTTTTATTCCAATTACAAGAAAAAATTACATGGAATTTTTAATTTTGACCTCTCCAAAGTACAAACTAAATCCAATTTTTTATTTAAAATCGCCATTAAAATTGAAAATTGACGCATTTTATCAACTACTTATCATGTATAGTGTACATATAATACATAATTTTAAAATCAATACATTCATCATTTCGCTCAGAATATAAATTAATCAAATTACAAAATATTTTTTCCTATTTTAACACATTTATGCATAGTAAAGACTAAAGAAGTATAGCTTTATCACGCATAATACAAAAATACATATTAATTTTTAAATACAAATTTTTTTGATTTATTTTAATCGAGTAAAAACTAAATTAACTTAAAATAACACAAAGAATATTGTATATGTACATAAGTAATTTTTATAATTTTTTTATAAATCTTTTCTAGTCATTGTTTGGATAAGGTTTATGATTTACATTTCATACGACCTATCATCTATGCTATATTCATAATAGAATAATAACACCATAGATAATTTGTCACTCGGCAAAAGAGTTTAGTCTTTTATGCAGCATAATTGAGCGTAAATACATTTTTATCTTTTATTTAAACTGATATTGAAGGTTCATGGTTATTGGAGTTAGTGACTTGTGTTAAGAAAATATTCAGAATATGGTTTAAAAACTTGGGTCTTCCATAATATTACATATTTTATTGTTTATAAAATATACTTTTTTTCAGTTATGACTTATAAGAACCCAATTTAAAATTATTACAACTAAAAAATATAATAATTTGTTATAAAAAAATAAATAAATAATAACCAGTGTACCTACCTATAACTTATAAGTTACTTATTTTGTAAATTAAAGTTGTAAGTTTTAAAAAATAAAATGTATTTAATATATGTATACTAAAATTTATATCATATACTTGGAATTTGGTGAAATTAGTCTAACTTAGGTTTCTATAATTTGGTAACTTGACTCTTAAAGTATCTATAGACTACAATATATACCCAAGTTTACAATAAATTATTGTGAGTATTCTAACATTACCTAATTATTATAAATACTATTTAATAAGAGTTTTAATTGTTCGCAAAATCGTTTACAACATAAAATTTACGATAAGTAAATACGAAACAAAATTCCTAGGTTTCTGTAATGATAAAATGCATTAAACGCATAATATGTTTTCTATTTTCATCTCTGATTGTTCATTTATTATTATATAAGTATGCGGTGGAACTGGGCTGTCGAAAAAAATTAATGTTCTTACATGACTACATCCTACATGTGTTATTTTATTACTATGATTTATAAATCGATATCGTCCATACCTATTTATGTATTCTTCGTATTAAATGTTGTTAAACTGTATCTATGTAGATTCTTTTCAAATAAAATTAAAAACAAAAGGTCCATCCGTCTTCTTCTTACGAGTTGTGTTGATTGTAAATTGCTAAATTAATAATAAATAAATTATTAGTGACTCATTTCACGTCCTACCATTATGAAAGCTATGTAAAAATAAAATATATTTTTATATATAACAATATAACCATAAAAATATAACGGATTTATCAATAATTAGCAAGTAGATCCATGTTTATAATATGATAATATTGATAATAAGCACAAGTGATTATATATTATATTATAACAACATAGGCGTCGCCAGACATTTTTCTAGGGGGGGAGGGGGTAAATTGATTTAAAAAATAAATGAAGGTTTTTTTTACACATTTTGTTTATAGTAAATTATTATTTTTTGTCATTATTACATTAAATTATTATAATTAAGTATAACAAATTTAAAATTCTAGGGGGCAAGTTCCCCGTCTTACTCCCCCCCTGGGGATGCCAATGTATAACAATAAAACCGTTTACAATTAGCAAATCGTACAAACCAGTAAATACTATACCAAAACAAGTTATAAGACCTTATAAGTTATATCACTTTTTAAGTTTATCGTTTTTTATATATGTACCAAAACAGATGAAAACATACCTAATAAATATCAAAATGAGGTAAATTCAATTATAATAATTTTTAATTTAGAATTAAATTTTTTTCAAATAATAACTGTCTGATCGAAATGCGCCAAGCAAGACTAATTATATTAAAAATATAAGAATCTCTGAACAGATAAATTTCAAGTTGTTGATTTATTTTAAAATAATAAAATCAATACAAAAAATTGGAACCATTTAAATCGAATGAATTGCTTAAGTTATATAGATAGGATATAATTATTATTATTAAGTGTTTTATTTTTACTTTTACAATGAACACTATTTTTCGTTGTTAACCTTATGGTGAAAGATTTTAGTACACATTTATTCATTAGGTAATAAATCACGTGTTTTTAAAAAACGTACAAAAATTTCTTAATCTTGAATGATATTTTGATAAAAATAATTTAAATAAATCATAGTTCAAGTGTTCGTACTAATAATTGAAAAATAACATAAGAAGTTCATTTAATAACTTAAACCACAGTTTAACCGCGTAGATTTGATTAACATTAGGTTACGACTACGAAGACAGACTGACTAACTTTGCAAAATGATAAAATATATACTGATATAATGACATATGGAAGAAGCCTAATATTAATTTCAATATTATAAATAACATAAACATATTGACTATTATATAATACAATTTGATAGATACCTATACTTGTTTATATAAACTAGAGTCTCGACAGTAGTTCGGACGAATTCAGACATTTTTTTTTCAGCATTGTTCGGACTACCGAAGGGTTTTCAAGATTACCTATTCAAATAACTAAGATTTTTTTATTATTAATCCCATCACTTTTATATTTATTGCACTTTAAATTACAAAAATAATAAATAACTTTAACACATTGAATTACAAAAAAAAAAAATGTTTATAATGATAATATTCAGTAATTTTCTTCTGAAGAATTCCGATAAACTACAAATGTATTTTTGAACAAATGGACTTATGCCATCTGAATTATCGGGGGTCCGGATTATCGAAGCTCTACTGAAGTAATGTAGTACCTACCTATACTAAAGCTAAACCACCAAACATGTGATAGATAGCATTTTAGACGAGTAAGCATCAATAATTTTACAAAAATGAGTTCAAATTACAGTATTATTATTTATAGAAAAAGAAATTACCAATAGATATGTAAATAAACTATAATATATTTTCAAACACTTGCATAATTTTCCCCTTTAAATTATGTATTCATTTAAATTCTAACTTTTTATAGTTTATCTTTATACTTAAAGAATATATTTTCAAAAATGTTTTTACAAAATAAATATGAAAGAATAGGCATATTTTTGATTTATTGAACTCTATGCTCTGATAATAATAAATAATAATTGTTCATAGTTAAAAAGATTTAAAAGGTAGCTATGAAGCTAAAATGAGTTAAAAATGTTATTTGTTAATAATGGATATTATTATATCCACATTAATATTTTGTAATCTACAAACATTTTTGAGTTACTTTTTTTTAGGCTTAGTGTAGACCTTTTGTTGCAACCACCACATCTCTCCATACTTCACTATCAAATAATGAACTTTAGACTATAAATATTACAGATTTACATCTATTTTATATTTCATGTAAAACTATTATTATGAGAACTGTTATCATTAGTAAATAGTTTGAACCTTAATTTAAATAAATAAAAAACAACAATTTACACTAAAAAATATGGGTTGTTTTTTTTCATTTAAAACAAGTTTATATTGTTACAATAAACTTATTAAATATCAACAAGAATTTAAACCATTAAAAGCATGATTGTTAAAAATTTCAAAAATCATAATTTAAAAGAATACTTAAAGTATAGGGGCATGGCATTAAGGAGTGGCCACTGAAAATGCAGTTTATGTATCAATCTACTATCAGTTTATAAAAATTTGTTATGTGACTTTGTTCCCAAACTAGGATAATTTAATAAACTGGAATAATCAACACAATTTAAAATTTTAATACATAGATAAGTATAAAAGATACATAATACAATTAATATATAGTCTATTGTAACAATTATTAATATTAATATAATACATGACATCTAGGTATCCATATGAATCCCACTTTATGCTAACCGATACATTTAGATAAACACACATACACACATATACATATAATTGTAAGGCCTATGGCCAATACACACTATGTATTAAGAGACCAGTTCACTGTGTATCTTTAACCAAAATGCAATATCTACACCAGAACTCTGCAAGACTACGACACAGCCACACATTTTTATAAGATAATTAGATTATCTATATGTAAGTACTGTGTAATAATTATTTTAAAGATTATAAATTGATGGTTACTATCACTGAGTCTGTTGTTACTTAAATATATTTTACAATCCTTTCAATAAATATCTACCCATAGCTAAGATTAAATATATTCATAGAATCTTACGATTCTCCCTGGATATCTTATATTTAACTGGTCGTTCCCCTGACCATGTTACACTATGTATGGGTGTATGCTAATATTGTTTGTAACCATCACAGACAGTGCATATTCTCAATGTTTTACTAATAATTTGCAGTTAAAAAAATCAATATTTATTTTTGTTTACACATAAAATAACAAGTAGATTTTGTTACTCTGAATCATAACCAAGAAAAAATGGTTTTCATTAATCAAAATATATTTTACTTATTTACCTTTTATGGTTATAGCATTTATTCATTAATTTTTTTTTTTTTCAAGATTTTAATAGCAAATGGCACATACAATATTTAATGTGTTTACCTGTTGTTTATGTTAATATATAAATATGCCAATAAATGTTCACTTATGTGTATATGTGTACCTATACTTATGTTGGACTCTTTAATTATAATTTGAACAATAACAAATTGTGAAAACTGAAAAGTTTAAAAGTACAAAATCAAATTGATTTAATTTTATAAAATTATAAGAAGATTAACATAACATAAACTATATGCAAATAATAAATACATTTATTTTTCAATGATAAGAAATAAAAATTAATGTTTAGAGATCATATTGTAAATAAACAAAATTTCCATTAATAAAGTTGGTATGACTCGATACAAACTATTTTGGTAAACATTATAATCTACGGTACATAAAGTTTAAATTAAAAACATTAGACTAGAAACATTTTTTAAATTAAAATAATAATATTGAAAAAGTATTAGTTTAAATTTACACATCATCATTATAATAATTAACAGTTAATAATTGCAAAAATTAAACTAAACAGTTAATTCTTAATAGTAATTTCACATAAAAATTTAATAATGTATTTTTAATGCAGGTATTATACAAATAGTCACTAACTTATATTAGTAATAGAGGTGAAGGTGGAAATAGAAAAAAACCATTTACAAAAGTTTAAATTATCAAACTACTATACATTAATATACATTTTCAAAGGACACCATGTAAATGGTAAGTACTTTACTTAAGTTTCAAAGAGTATTATACAAGTTAAATAATATTACTTAAAGTATAAATATTGTTTGTAAATGTTTGAATGATTAAAAAAATTACCAATTAGTTTGGTAATTAATAAGATTTTAATGTCAAGTCTATTTTTGAAAAAATGCAAAATCATTATTTTTTAAATTCAATGTCAAATAATAAAGGGACGAACTATGATTAAAATAAGTCTTATTTTCAATTAAAATAATACTTCTTATCAATTTAGATTAGAAAAATAACGCTAGAACAAAGGAACTAATAATATAATAAATAAAAAAGTAAAGTTATGACTAAAATTTTGAACATGGTTTAGTTATAAGGAAATCAAATCAATTAAATTTTCTTGGGGCTGAACCATTGATTTAGGAAAAAAATCACATAATTTTTCAAACAAATTACAACGCCACTTGTGTATTTGATCACTAAAATCACCAGTTTGGTTATCATCTTTAAATAATAGAGCAGCAGTTTCCTGAAACTATTTTTCATTTAATTAATAGGAGTTCAAATTGTTTATATTAAAACATCAAAATTATTTAATTATGCACTTTTACATGGGATATTTTGAGCAAGTTTATGCAAAATAAAAATATTAATTAGTTTTTATATTACTTAACAATACAAGTAAAAAAATTAATGGGTAATATGAAAAAATGTATGACTATGTATTTAGATAAAACAGAATAAATTAAATTGAATGTATTTAATTTTCAATTTGTTTGCTATCACTTTGACTTACTTCTCGAGTTTGCTCCATGTCGGAATGATTAATTAACTCTGACACAGATGTTTGTAAGAATTGCATAGCTGCTACTTTATCTTTTTTTTTAATTTCTTGAAATCTATACAGCATAATAATATTAAAAATATTTATTGAAGGAATAATTAAAGCATAAAACATACTTGAATTTCCGAATTAACAGTTTGCACTGGTTGCTGAGTTCTGAGTTAGTGCATCTATACACTTTCAATTCCCAAAAATCATCTAACCTTAAATTTTGAGCATCAGTTCTTCCAGGATTACCACCAAATAAATAGTGTGTCTTGATTATAATATAAAAACATAATTTTTATAAATTCAATATAATCAAAATTAAAGAAGACTAGGAAAATATAATTAATAGTAAAGTATTAATAATAGAAGCAACAACCTTATTTTTTTGATCATAAACCAATTGATATGCAAAACGAGGACATGGTTCCAAGTGTTGCATTCTATTCCAATACTGTTCATCAGAATTGTGATTTTTATAGATACAGATCCTATAAGGAATTGTAAAACTTACATTAGATTATTTTACTAATATAAAATGAATAGTAACTATTATATTAATTTAAAAATACTTCTATAGATATCAGCCTTGTAAAAGTATGTTTTTTTAAGATTTCCTAATATTGTCTTTCTTTTGTTAATCAATGGTAATGATAACATTATTTTAGACGTTGATATAGCTTAATAAGATTTATTCTGTTAAATATTACCTATATATTTTATTTTATAAGTTTATAGTTAAATATATAGAAAAAAAATTTATATTTTTTTAATAATTTAATAAAAAACAATAATCAAAACAATACAAAAATTTTAAATATAATGAATAAGTAAAAATGTAAAAATATTTTACAACATTGATATGTGGGACACAGCGTTACACACATTTGATCAAGAATTCTAATTAAAAATCTATGAGTATATTTTTAATGTATGGAATCTATTATTAAAATATATATGTATATTATATTTAAAAATAAACAAATATAAATTACATATAGAATAAAATAATTTAAATTTACTTAATTTGGTTAAAATACATAATACTGTATTTTTTTTTTTTTTGTTAATATATATAATTGATACAGTAAAAATATTATTTTAGTATTTATATTAAAGTATTTTTATTTTTATATTGTTTTATATATAAGATATAATAATACAGTACTGAACATAACCTTATTGATAATTTTTTTTTTTTTATACTTTATGGTAAAATATTTTTATTAAACATACACAATAAATTAATTATTAATATAAAAATAAAATAATAAAAATCAATTCAAATGATATTAAATAATGTTTGAATACATAAATTTACTACATAGTTGCCGATATTTGATTATATCATTCAATTAATTTACCATTATAATAAAAATTTTGTATTAAAACACTTAGTTATATAAATATTAGAAATATTGTTTAAAACATTATTGTTCTGTATTATTAGTCATTACAACTAAGTACGCAACACTAATTCAAAAACTTAAGTCACATATTTTATCAAATTTAACTAATTTTGATATTTAAGATTGTATACATAATATTGACAAATATTTTGTTATAAATTTGCAAAAAAAAAAAATTAATTTAAAATTGAAGAGCCTTCTTATACTCTCATGGTCATCAATATTTTATACCATAAATGAATGATTTATTTTTTATATTAGTTCCCGTTTAAATGTATATTTTATAAAAACACATTAATTGCATATTAATATACCACATAAAGCATATTTAAGATTTTTCAAAACATATATATATGTATACATATTTCATTGCTCTTTTAACATACTAAATAACGAAGAGCTTTACTGATAACTGATAAGTATAGAGAAAAGTTTCTCATTGTTATGTTATAGAATTATCAATTAAATATAAATATATAGGTTTACCATTTATTTTGTTTTATAAAATACACCCAGAATGCATTTTGAACTTTATCCTCTCTGCGATCCTTGTCTTTACTGAGACTCTATATAAAAATAAGCGATAAAAATATTATAATGTACGTAAGTCATATAAAACAATTATTATACTTACAGATAAAACATATATTTCATCATGATCAGTGTCAATTGTGGCGCGCTGTGTATACCCCATAGGTGGCTTATTATCAGTTGATGGAATTGGCATTGGTTGTGTTATCCCTGTTTCAATATCATAACATAAAAAATCTGGACATCTCTGTGCCCATCTTTGCCGCTGACCACCAAATATATATATTCGTCTCATTTTCTAATGAAAAATCAACCTTATTAGAATATGTTTAATTGTTATAGATTATAATAATCATTATAAAAAATAAAACAAACTGAGTGTAATAATATAGAATGTCCTCCGCGTGATGCTACTGTCTGTGGGTTGTGTGTCACAAGTCCACCTCGGACTTTAATTTCATGGTATGTATCTGGCAGAATACATGTCCATGTATTGGTTGGAACGTGATATTTATAAAAACCAGAAAAATCTGGATTGTTTTTTAAAGCTTCATCATCAGAATTGCATCTAAAATAAATAATAAAAAAACTCATTTTTTAAACAATATTATAGTTTAGTTATATAACTTGTTCAAACCTAGAAGAAGAAGCTACCACCCTACCACCAAATACATAAATAGTTGATGATATAGAATCCATAACCATTTGATGGTCAAACAATAATTTGGGTCCACCCATTATACTTGTGTCAGCACTTATTAGAGTCCACTGATTCTGTTCAATGTCATAGACATAAAAATCACTCTAAAAAAAAAAAAAGAAGACATTTTAAAAATAAAAAATAGATACAAAATTTTAATAATAAAATTGAAGCGATTATTTCAGAAACCTGTCAAACGCCAAAATTATGAAAAATGTGTTAGATTCAGATTATTATTTTACGAAATAAAACACTGTTTAGTGCAAAACCTGTTAAGTATCAGAACTCTATAGCTGCTTAATTTTTGGTTAAATAATGGATTTAGTTCAGAAACCAGTTAATAAATGGCATTTGACAACTTTCTGCGGCAAACTGGGAATTTTAAAATTTGCACTTAACGGGTTTCTGAAATAATCGATTCAATTACAATAATACCTGAGGGTAATCATTTATATACGGCTGAGCTTCATAGAATCTTCCTAAAACAAAAATTTGCTTCCTTTCCATGTCAATACATATCTTATGACATGACCGTGGACTCGGTCCACCCTATGTGAAATATATTTTATTGGTTCAATGATTTTATATGTAATTATTTGACTGATAAAAATTAAATAATTTTACATGTTCTTCTACATTGGTCGAAATACAATGCCATGTACCAGTTGCAATAGTAAAGCACCATAAATCAGACAAATCCTTATGTCCGTCCCAACCACCAAGCAGATATATAATTCCAATGGTTGAATCAATACACATTTGATGACCTCCACGCATACACGGCCTTTTTTTACCTCCATTGTCATGTTCTTTAACTAAATTCCAAATAGGTTTAAAATTTTGATTCTTCATAAAACCTTCTAAAAAGCCATCTAAAACAAAATATTGATTTTTATTTTAAGGTTTTACTCAGGGAGTAAAAACTAACCATTTATTGCTTGATCCATTGAAATCTCAGCCTTTTCATAATTTCCATGTGTAACTAATGTATCATATAGTTGTGATAAAAATGGATGTTCTAATGATACATGAGAACTGTGTAAGAGAACATTGGCAGCTAGATCATAATGATTTTGACGAAAATGTTTGAGACACAATCGAATTAACGTTTCTTCTCGAAACTAATAGTAACATCATATTTTATAATAATTGAATAATAAATAATTATAAAGTTTTAAATCATACTTGATAGAATCTAGTAATTTCATTTGATATAATTTGAGAATCATCAATGCCATGTAACTCAACATACCAAAGACTATAATTAAAATTTGAACCCCAGGATTCAAGAGGTTCTAATCTGATATATCTTACAGGAATCATTGCACTATTTTCAAGAGTATAACGTAAATTAAATGTTTCTAATTCACTATTATTGCTGAGACCACTAAAATCAAAACAATAAAAAAAATAAATACTAAAGATATAATAAGAAACAATTAATATTTAATATAAAGAAATTATATTTGCTGTTATCACCTATAGAGCAATTCAATCTTTGTATCATCTTCTAATCCACCGTAAACTTTGAATCTTTTTAAATTACATACATGTGGTCGTTCATACTTTCCAAACTTAATATACTTTACAATGGAAGTGTTTTGTAGCTTCAAGATTAAGTACTGTAATTTAATAAATAATTATTTTGATTAAATCAATAAAATAGATCTAAATCATAAATGATATATAATATTATTAATTATACTTGAGGTGGACTATTGGACATTGAAGACCATCTAGAACTTTGATCATCCTGTTTATTTAGTAAAATATTTCTGTGAACATACAAAAACATTAAATATTATTTAAATATTAACTACTCAAATTAAAATATTTAAAAAAGTTAAAAAAAAAAACAGTTATTAAATTAAAATTAATAGTTTACTTTTCTAAAAATATCATTAGAACCACATTGGTTAATCCAGATAAATTAGATTGATAATAATAACTTAAAATATAAGTATACTTATATACTATATTTAGGACATTGTCAATTTTAAATGAATTTAAGAGCTTTATTGCAAGGTAAAAATATTGGATCAGTACCAAGATAAATAATTTTTTAAGGTTGTAACCTGTTATACAATATAACAATTACAATGTATCTATCAAATTATTAATTAAAGTATAATAATAATTTAATCTAATAATAATCAAGATAAAAAATTATTTCTATAATATATACAAATATATTTAAAAATTATTAAATATTACTATAATTTAAAACTAATTATACCTACAGTTCATTATGAGATAAATTTTTTTGTATCTACTATTAATTACCTTGAGGTAAAAAGTACATGATAAAACATACAATTACTATATAAATAAGTTATTCATAAGATTAGGTAGATATTTATTAACAAATTGTAGGTAGGACATAGTTAGGTACCTAGAAACTTAAAATAATATATCAGTGTATTTTATTCAAAAAAATATTTTTTTATAGTTTAACAATTAGTTAACAATTACAACAAAAATGTGACCAATTTGTCTCAATTTATATATAATCTATATACAATTAAGATACATAATTTATCCAATACTCTGTATAGTGTTTTATCAATTGACGTTAAGTATAATTGTATACATAATCGTGTAATCAAATTAAAACAAATATTGAAATTACTATTTTCTGTTGAGCACACCAATAGATTTAATGAAAATGAACTTTACAAACTATAAGGGGTAACGACGTAAATTCATGATATTATGTATGTTCGGTTAATATTTGTATATAATTAATTAATAATAAGTGTAAAGGTAAGTTGTCCTTACTCTGGTACATAAGTCGGCAAGTAACTCGAATAGGAATGTATGGAATACGATAATTTCTTGCACAAATTGGAACTGGTAGAAGGTTCGTCCATTTTCTGAACACAAACGAAGACGGTGGAGGTGGACAAATTTGGTATATCTATTTGTCGATTTTATTCGGGATTTCGGGAACACTAATCAAGGTTCAAGAGTAACGTCAGTTTGAGACGAGTAGACAATTGAGTCCACATATTTTATTGTAATTTATTATTACATATTTGTCATACTTTAATAATAGACAATAAGTGTCAAAAAGGGTAATTCCGTCAAAATTGAAAATGTACGAAAACAATAAATAAAACTGATTAAAATACTATCAATAGTTTTTTTTATGATAATGGTTTTATGGTATTTTGCTTTGATCATGTTATTTAGCCATGGCTTTGATAATAATCTATTTTCTCATCCATGTTCAGATAAATGGGTATGATGTGGTGGTACTATAATCTTGGTATCGTGTGGTATTAACGGTGTTTATCAGTAAAAATGTCGTTCTGGTCACGGCTGTAGATATTGATAATGATTATTGTTGGACTTGTAGTCCTATGAAGTGAAAATAATCAAAAATAAAACAATCTTAACGATTAAACGACTTACCACTCGTACACTATTTGTTTGTTGTTATTCACTTTAGTTTACCAGATTCTTTTCTTATTTAAGGTAACTGTTTGATAGAGCAATTAAATTCAACCGCCGTCGAAGATATGCTAGGCAGACTTCCACCATGCGTCATCGATGTGGGAACTGGGTGAGTGCTGGTTGGCCCATCCCTTCATAATATTATTATCTCACTCTATTGTATTACCTTGGGTGCTTCGTCACCCTCGCTCATACTTTCATACTTAATAATTACTAATTGCTAATATAATGATCGATGTTCAGGTATACAAAGTTGGGATTTGCTCCCAACAAAGAGCCACAGATGATAATACCATCAGCTATTGCCATCAAAGAGTCGGCCAAGGTGGGTGATCAGACTGTTAGACGACTGACAAAGGGAGTGGAAGATTTAGATTTCTACATAGGAGATGAAGCATTTGATGCCAAGGGTTATTCCATTAAAGTAAATACATTTTTAATATCACTGTAAAAAAATAAAAACACAATATTATCTGGTTTAATTAAATTTTGTAGTATCCAGTAAGGCATGGTTTGATCGAAGACTGGGATTTGATGGAAAGATTTTTAGAACATTGTATCTTTAAATATTTAAGAGCTGAGCCTGAAGATCATCATTTTTTACTAACCGAACCACCATTAAACACTCCAGAAAATCGTGAATATACTGCAGGTAAGTAAACTATGAAATAATATAATTAATTATACACTATTTTTTACCAAATTACATACATATAACATGGCAAGTAGGCGTTGTTAGCTTTAATATTAGTGATTTGACCTTAATAAAAATTGAAGATGAGAACATCTGTTTTTTGGCGTTAGTGTTTTTTAATATTTTAATTTCTAAGTTAGATATTAGTTAACTAAAACTCTTATCATGCTTAAAAATTAAAATATCAAAAAAGCCAATCATTGAGCACATCTAGTGTTCTTATTTTTATTTTTACAATAGTTCATTCTCGCTTTAAACACACAATGGAAAAAATCCATAAGAAGAATCTAGCATTCACTTAATATAATATTAATAAATACTGTGCGTTTGTTATAAATTGAATTAAATTATTTCTTTTTGCTAGAAATAATGTTTGAAACATTCAACGTTCCTGGTCTTTATATTGCTGTACAAGCTGTGTTGGCATTATCTGCTTCATGGAAATCACGACCTCTTCATGAGCGTATACTGACAGGCCTTGTAGTGGATAGTGGCGATGGCGTAACTCATATAATTCCAGTAGTAAGTATTCTACTATATTACTGTAATATAATTAATTTAATGTTTTTATTTTTTTTATATTTTAAATACAATAAGTATTTATTGTTTCTTCTTTAATAATTTCTTTTTTTATGGTGTCCTCTGTGCCATTTTTCCTAGACCAGTCTTCAGTGTCTTGCATTTTAGCCAATGCTTTTGTTGTATTTGTTAGATCATTGTTTGTAAAAAGAGAGGCACTCAAATTGAGTATTAGACAGATTATCTTAGATTTTCAAAACCAATCATTACTTCTATTTTGATAAAGAAGTTTTTCAAGATAAATTTTGATCAGTAAATATTATTGTGACGCATGTTTTTTTTTTGGTATAAACGTTGGGAATTTACCTACTAAATGTGAAATATTTCACCAAGTGTTTCCAGTTTTCACTAGTTATAATTTTAATAGTAAGTAAATGAAAATTTTTGGAATATATTTTTTATTGTTCTTAAATAAATATGGTTTATTGATTTAATATATTATATTTCCATGTTCTCAGTAAAACAAATGCAGTCTTACCTAATATATATGTACAATGGAATGTCTTACTTGCATTTTTCTAGCTTTAGTGAATTTATGTTTCTATAATAAATTTTGGTGTTCTCCATTTAAAATTAAATAATTATAATATAATTAGTTTTAAGTGATAAACTGATAACTATTATAAAAAATATAAATTTTAAAACGTTTAATATAAATCTTATTAATTTTTAACAACTTACTGTTATACAATAAGCAAGTTAATTTACAATTATTTTATATCGTGAAAAATATTTCTTTTAGTATTTTCTGTGCACTGACTTAATATAAATATGTAGTAACTGAAAATTAATTTTCCTTACTCTGATTGAATCAGAAAAATACGTTATATGTTAATAGATTAAAGCAGCGGTTCTCAAACTGTGCTCCGCGAGAGTAGTCTAAGGGCTCCGTGGCTCCCTGAGAATTTTTGTATTAATTAAATTTAAATTATTAAATTATTATTATATTTCTTAGTTAAATTTTTATTTTTATAATCAATATTATTTAGACCGTACCAATATGAATTATTTTAAACGTTTAAAACTTTAAAATATTTATAAATCCACATATGTCATATTTTGTGTCATTGTCAAAATGAGATTAGATAAAAGTCGGGTTTTTCATTCATTTGACATGTTGTAAGATAATGATTTAGTTTACTTATCTACAAGAGTACAATCTACATTCTACGAAGTTCTAATAATTTCTTGATTCTTCAGTCATTACTCGTTATTCATCGGCCGCTAACGCAAATATTGTTATTTCGGTGTTTATTCGTATTACGTGTTTTTTATTTTACCATCAATTGTTTTTATTGCTAACAATTTTTTTTTGTGAATAAAAATACAAATGGATCGTATATATTCGTATTTTATAGAAAATAAAAATATAAAGCAAATCATTTACAATTGTTAATTGTAATTACATAATTTATTTATGAATTTTTGTTGCCTCATATAGACATTTCTGATCTTTGGGGCTCCGTAATTTTTTTTAGGAATATATGGGCTCCGCGAACAAAAAAGTTTGAGAACCGCTGGATTAAAGAAAGGCTGGTTTTGGTCAAAGTTTTATGTATTAATTACTTTTTATGAGCAATATTAAAATTACATTAAATTTGATTGTTAATTTGTATTTAATTTTTATGATTTTAGGCTGAAGGCTACGTAATTGGTAGTTGCATTAAACACATACCAATAGCTGGTCGTAATATAACATATTTTATTCAGTCATTATTGAGAGAAAGAGAAATTGGTATTCCACCAGAACAAAGTTTGGAAACAGCTAAAGCAATTAAAGAACGTTACTCCTATATATGTCCAGATATTGCTAAAGAATTTGCCAAGTATGATTCAGAGCCATCAAAATGGTTGAGAAAATATGATGGCATTAATAGCGTGACTAAGCAACCATTTTCTGTAGATGTTGGTTATGAACGATTCTTGGGACCAGAAATTTTCTTCCATCCAGAAGTATATATTCTCCCTCTTTTGTAATAAAGAAGTTATAATTCTTTGATTTTATAGTTTTCAAATCCCGATTTTACCACTCCCATATCTGAAATGGTTGATACAGTTATACAAAATTGTCCAATTGATGTGCGTCGTCCATTGTATGATAATATTGTTTTATCTGGAGGTTCAACTATGTTTAAAGACTTTGGTAGACGTCTTCAGAGGGACATCAAACGTGTAGTTGATGCTAGATTGAAACGTAGTGAAAAAATTGCCGGAGATAATTTAAAGGTAAATTTTAATAAAACACTATTTTTAAAAATGGCTTATAATATCTTTTAATGTTTAGCCCAAACCTATTGACGTTCAAGTGTATACTCACAACATGCAAAGATATGCTGTTTGGTTTGGCGGTAGTATGTTAGCGTCTTCAGTATGTACAATTTTTTTTTTATTTTCTTAGTTAATCTTGAATTAAACAAATTGAATTTATTTTTTTAGCCGGAGTTTTACACAGTGTGCCATTCGAAAAAAGATTACGAAGAATATGGGCCTAGTATATGTCGACATAATCCTGTATTTGGAACAATGATGTAGTCTTTCTTTATCACTGGGTTACAATAATTATAATTTATAAAAAAAAAATCATATATTATTTATTTATATATTTATATATATACATATAATTTTTTTTTACTTATTACAAATAAAAAATTATTATAATTTACTTATAATTTATTACTATAAATTATTTTCAATTTATATGCATTCAATAATTTTGAATATGGGTGCTCAATACTAATTTTGTATTTTTTTTGTATTGTTATTTGCAACGATCGTAATATAGGCTAAACATTGCCAATTTATGGAATTTAGGATTAAATGTGCTTACAAGATTTAATATTGGATATTCTTGTGTATGTAAAAATTTCTC
Source organism: Melanaphis sacchari (assembly GCF_002803265.2). NCBI lineage: Eukaryota > Metazoa > Arthropoda > Insecta > Hemiptera > Aphididae > Melanaphis > Melanaphis sacchari. The sequence goes on along the minus strand of NW_020271114.1, from coordinate 2,332,236 downwards.
TTCCAATTAACGATTACTTTGTTGAAATAAATTATGAATATTATTAATTTATATTTTATCTTTTCATGACCTTGCTCTTATGTTTCATAAATTATCATTACTGTAAATTTTTTACTGGGGAAGAAAATAATTAGAGTACAAATATAAAATTATATTTAGTTTAATTATATGATGAAAACAAAATATTAATCAGCAAAATTAAAATAACAAATAATATAATAATAATGAATAGTGATGAAAAAAATTATACAATAGATTTATAAGAATTAAGAGAAAATTTATACAAATGTTTTTAAACACTGCTTATCACAATTTATAATTTATATTAAATAAAATAAAATTACAATAAATGAAAGCATGAATAAACATTTGGCTTACACACCAACAGAAGGTGGTAAATTGTAACAGCTTATTTGTCAAGAGTCTGAAAACTGGGTCAATGCGGTTTTTACTTTGTCAAACAACAATGAATCTGACGTTGTTATCAATTGTTGCAAAAGTTTAAAAATGCCCATTTCTTTTAATTTGGCTTGTCTATCAACTGCACCACTATCTTCTTTCCATACAAGATTTGATACACAAAATATTGCTGCAGCTTGTAATTTTGCATTACAATTTGTCATGTATTCTTGAATTTTTTTCAGGATCTCGTTATTTCTCATTATGTAATCCTTAGCAATGTCACCATCAGCAATGTTGGCTAAAATACACAATGCCTGTTCCTTTACCTCTGGCAAATGATCGCCTTCAAGAATCATCATCACAGCCTGTATTATATCACCACCGCAGAGATTCATTATATAGTCGATGTGAGGTTTTGTTGAAAGCAAATTTCTTAACAGCCCTAATGTTTTCATTAGAATGTTGATGTGAGAATCAGATAACAAATTGAATATTTGGTCAGTTCCCAGAGTACTTAGGATTTGTGATTTAATTTTTTGTTCTGCTTGGAATGCCATGTTCATTAATGCCCATATTCCATTAAGTCTTAATGAATGATCATCTCGTTTGGTTAAACTGCAAAATAGTTCTATAGCTCCAGACTCTAATATGGGTTCTTTAGATGGTGAAAATTCTAACAAAAGATTACATAGTGTGGACGAGGTGACACTCAGAATTTCATCCGAAGCACCTTCTAATAATGTCATTAAAGGTTTCCAAACAGAATGATCTTGAAAAGTAGTACGCAATTGCTGAACAGAACGTGACAAAGAATGTAAACATCTAACAGCAGCCAATTGCACTTTAGGACTAGGATCTTTCAGACCTAAAACAATGTGATCAATTAAATTGTCAGTTTCAATTATTCGCTTACGAATTTCTTCATCATTCGCCCCAAGAGATGCAAATACCTAAAACAAACATAATTATAAACATACTGAAGAATGAGAAAATAACTAAAATTTAATTTTACTTTGAAAGCAGCTTGTTTCATTTCTTTAGACCTATGTTCTCCATAAGTACCACCATATTCCCCCAAGGGATGTGCAGGATAATTTACAAACTCTGCTAGTGTTTGTAATAAATGATTTGATATACTTGCTAATGACTGAAGTTCAGCATCATCCTCAATGAGTACAGCTAAAATTTCAGCTGCTTCTACACGATGTTCCCATTTTTGATCATTTTGACATAAACGCACGAGAGTTGGCAATGCTCCAAACATTACTTTAGAATCATTTACTTCTAATGCTCCTGCTCGATAAAGGCACGTTATACATTTTGATGCTGCTAAACGCATACTAGTTGGTCGGTCACCACCTCGCATAGAGTCTAACATTTCTGGCATTGTCTTTCCATTGTATTCAGTCTCTTCCAAAGCTGCAGAAATCATTGGATTATCTTGGCAAACACGAGCAAAACATTTCAATGTGGCAATGGATAAGTCGTCCAGTTCAGTGTTCAATAAATTAGCCAAAATAAAACCAATTCCTTCTTCCCATAGTATATTTTGATGAGCTGTTGTACGACAAGAATAAGATAGTATAGACATGGCACAAATGCTGTTGCTAATAGAATCTTCAATAGTTTTGATCAGTTTTCTTATAATGGCTGCATCACTAAACACTACAGAATAATCAGAAAAAGGAAATTGTAAAATGGTACATATGCATCGAAGACAAGCTTCTGTAAATTTTGGTTCATCATCCATGAGGAAAGCATTGAATATATATGTCACAACATTGGCATCCACTAGTGCCTTAACTTGGTCTTCAGTTCCTTTGGCTAATGAGCCAAGTATTACTACAGTTTCTAAACGAATCTCTGGTGTTTTTGATTGGTCAGGTAATACCTAAAAAATAATAACAAATATTGCATTGGTAAATTTAGTAAATGTGCTTGAAAGAAATTTTCATTTTTGTTTTTATTATGAATCACCTGCAAAAGCCTGGGCAGTATGCCGTTGGCGATGACTATTCCCTTCTGCTTGTTGCTGCCCATGATGGAGTTCTTAACAAAGTTGAGTGCCTGATAGCATTTTACATTGTCTTGCGTGTACAGGTTGTCGATGTAGTAACGAGACGTTTCGGCATTCATGACGAATATCGGATGCGGGACCATAATAACAATATCAATGATGACAGTAATAATGTATTATTGTTATTGAGATGTTGTCGTCTGTTTTTCACTTCGGTCAGAGCGGCCTACGTTAACGTATCGTCGAGAATAAGAGCACCATTGAGATCTAAAAGCAGAAAACTGGGTAAGAGGTCAAAAAAATACGAATCACGTATCAAATACAAATAGATGACACCGAAAACAAATTGCTTTGATATAGAGTAATAGAGATATTGGAAAACTTCACGAATCTTGCAGAATATAATAACGACGATAACAGCTTTAATTTTTCTTTTATTATCTAAACACGGGATTATTTGCAAGTTTTGAGTCTATGGTAATAACCTAAGTTGTGGTAACAACAACTCAACATTCGTGGTAATAAATAAGTAATAACAACTATAAATCACGACAATTTTGTCATAGGTATTATTTTGTTACAAATAATACAAATTAGTTATTAATAAAATTTATTTTTAAAAATAAATAAAGAGTAAAGACTAATTTCAATACAACGGTCAACCACTCGGCTAATTAACAGAATAAATAAAAAAATTTTAGTTTGTTACTTTATTTTAGTATTTTACACTTATTTTACAATAATATTTAATTAATCCATTTTATTTCAGAAAGAACAAACATTTTATCGGTCTGATTTACTGAGACATAATATTACGCCATAAAGCGTCTCATAAAATTGTTATATTTATTTTTAAAAATCATGTTTATTTCATCTTTATAGTTCAACACATCAATTTAATATATTTAGGTCTTATTTAATTATAGTACCTATCTAATTATATATATTTGATAGGTAGATAGTAGATATTAGTAATTTGAATATCTCTATTGTACGAATTTTTTATTGTTATTTATGATACTTCGTACATTTTAGAAAGTATCACTGACGTCTGACACTGAGGATAGTGGATACGAACATTTTGGCGTTATCGTTAAGGCGTCTTCATTGGTAACCCTATCTCCACATTTCTACAATGAATACCTAATTTTTATTCTTTTACATCATAATATTTTTTTTTAATAAATTAGAATATATGAGACTAAAAATATAACAAAGCAAATTGTGTTGTTTAGAGTGTTCACTCAGTTCAGACTGTTCAGAGTCATAATGAACAATTAAAAACCCGTTGTATCAGTGAAATTTACACTAAGTAAACACAGTTTATAAAAATATAATAATGGATATCGGATACCTAATTTAGGATGTACCTAATTACCATACAATTTTTAATTTTAATTTTAAATTAATTAATATTACATGCATCTGTCATGCTCATGACACAATTTGGACTTTGGACGAACAATGAAAATTTTATTAGGATGGTATCCAACTTAACTAAATTGCAGTGGCTACGTGTACATTAAAATAGTGCTTTTTACGTAGATGCAGAGCAATGTTAAAAATTATTACGAAAATAAAAAAACTCGCCTTACCTTCCGAATTCCAATTCATATGACGATTTTTACATACATAATACATTAAATAAAAATTTAAAATCTCAACATATCATAATATAGAATATAGATGATAAAAAATAGTGCAAACACAATAAAAAACTTATTGAATACACACATCGAACCTAAAAGTATTTGATATTTTGATACTAAATAATCATATCATTAGCAAATAACAACTCAACTCAATATGTCCTAAACTTTAAACATCCACATACCATTTGCTCATATGATCTGTTTCACTAAATAAGAACCAGACTGAATAGGTCAAGATAAAATGCTCAGATGAAAAATAATAGACATTTTTTATCTGGCTCCGCAACTCCGGTCTAGTCCAAACTATTTAGTACATAGCTGAGGAATTGGAAACGGTGTTTAAGAGAAGAATATCAGCCATACAGGCTACAATATTTACTACATATAATCTAGTTGGTTACGTAATCGTATAATCTGCTTTGAGCACCAAACTTTAAATGCTTAATCAAAAAGATGTATCACATCTGCACATAATTTTCTACTTTTATTGTAGTTTTTAATATTGTTATTTATTATAAATTGTTTTCTTTACTTTACATTAATACCACATAATAAATGCTATATCATATAAAATAACTATTCTAAGATAATATTAATATTTTGATATACTTAAGCATTTACCTTGAATGGTTCATGAAGAAACGCCAGAAATAGTATCAAATTTAATATTTTATTTATACTAAAATACCACACATATAATATAAATAAAAAAAAACATTAAAAACTAAAAACTGCTATAAAGTAATTTTATTTTAATCAACGATACATAATTGTAAATCAAGATAAATGTATTTTTTTATTAAATCATAAAAAAACTTGAATAAACAATTTTAATATAATTAAATTTATTGATTATTATAGGTACTTAATTTTCATTTTACAATAAGTTAGGTACGCCATCTGATATTGGGAACACTCTATGTGTTTCTGGACATATAAGTTCACCGTCTATAATTTCAACCTAAATAAAATAAACAAAATTGCTAGAATATCAATTATTATATAGTAAAATATTAAATAAATTGTTTATTTTTTTTCAAATAAAACAAAAAGGTTAACTGAAATATATTGTTGGATTTTGACTTAGATATGGGTTATAAGATCTCATACAAAATTTATATAGTTTTCAAATAAAAAAAATTAATGGAACAAGTGTTGAGAAACCATTTAGAGGAATGTTTTTATAAGAATATTTCCTCAATTAAAAATATGTACTGTATAAATGACAAATTAGTAGTAAGCCAATAGATAAAACACAATCCTTCCATAAGGCATCTAAACTTATAAGAAAAATAATCATTGTATTTTAATATTTAATATATTAGCGTTATGCTAATAGCGTAGACTTACTTCCATGAGCAAATGATGTACTTTTTTGAGATACTCTTCGTCGTTTTCATAGTTTTTGATTAACTCTTCAGATAGGTCTTTGCCATAGCCAATCTAGAATAAAAACAAAAACAAATACCTTGTAAAACCCATCAATATCATGGTAGATGGATGTAATTTGGTTGTGTAACAGTGCTAAAACAACCACACAATAACCGTACTTGTATAGCGGCATTTACAAAAACTTTCCAATTGAGTTTTGCTATTATATTCTTCACAAATTCCTTGTTGAATTCAGATTGGGATATCTGTATGTCTTTTGCCTGTTGAAAATAACGTAATTAGTAAAAACACGCAATTTTATAATAAGGAGACAACGATAATAAATAAATGTCGTCAACAGTGAATAGAAACAATGAAATCACTCACGACAATGCGAAGCGGATATCCTACTTTGACTCCTTCCAGGCTTTTGGACGACAGCATATTATGAGTAAACAGTTTCATGATTGATAATTGCGTGGTAGACTTTAGAGTGTTACAAAAATTAATTATAGATCAGCAGCCGACAGTTGGATAAATCTTATAGATCAAATGGAAGGCACGAAACGGCTAATTATTAGTAGATAATAATTACGAGTAACTAATGGTGAAAAGTAGCAATAATAATGACTAACGACTAAGGAGTATGTGACTGAAATAACTAGTAAACACAAGAAAGTCCTAAAAACCGTGGACACAGGTATACTACAACAGGCGCGAATCACGTCGCACAGTTCACGTGTCTTGTTGAAATGCAAAAACGCTAATTTAATTTATGGATCATAATGTACGGTTATTGTAATTCTCTTTTCTCAAAAAATAAATGGTGACACTGTTTTCCAATTGTTCCCATCCGAATTCCGATTATTATTTATTACATTTGCGTCCCAATAGTCCTATACTCCCAATAGTAAATATTTAATTATCATCATAGACATCATATTATGACGATTTTCATGTTTTTGAAATCTAATATGACTAATAAGTAATATGTTTAAATTACTCGCAAGCCCGAATTAAGGGGGGCGACAGGAGGGGCCAAGTCCCCGGGGCCGGCCCACGCGTGTTAAGGGCCCATATTTTTCTCGGTTTTAAAATTACATTAAGTGATAATTTGTACTTTTTATAGTACCAACAAAAATATTTTTATTTTTTTCTTGTTTGAGCTAACAGTCGATGGGGCCCGTCGACTATGTTTACCACCAATAAGTATGGTAAGTGGGGAAACATAGCGTCATAGCCAGGTTTGTGTTTGTTGGGAATAGGCATATATTTTGATATTACTGTATTTAAAAATAGAATTGGAAAATTTGTTTATGTGACTGTCTCGGTCATGGATACTCATAATAATTTAGATACATACCGACTAAACCTGTTTACATAAACAAAACTTAATTTTATGTGTAAATATATATTTTAATAAAAATGTCTAAATTTGTTTTATTGTATAATTTTATAATTTTAAAGAACTGTTTTTATTGACAGGGGTCCACAACCATGTATTGGCCCCTGGGGGGCCCTTGAAGCTCTTGATCCGGGCTTGATTATTCGTGTAATTTTTTTAACAAGGCATTGACGGTAATTAATAATATTAAATATTAATTAAAGTACCTATGCTAAACTTGCTTCTGAATATTTACTACTAGCCACTAGGTACCAATGTACTATTAAGTTTTTCAATAAAGCATTAATTTTTGAAAAAAAAAAGTAAATAAAGCAGTTTTACAACATTTATAGCCTTACTTTTTAGTAATGTTACATTAATAATGCAACTTTAATTGAAATATACAATTTATAGTTATTTTTATACAAATGTCAAAAAATATGTAAAAAAACATTTAACCATAGAATTTACACATTACAAAACGTCGACATTTTGAATCAAAAAAAATTCTACGTGAATTGAAGAATATGCATTTACATAAAAGTCCGGTCTTTAAATTTATTAGTGTTGGCCAACAATATATTTTTAATTATCAATATCGAAAAAATAACGATTTGCATATATTTATAATTATATGACATATATTAATTACTAATTATTATGTATTAACTTAAAACTTTAAAAGTATGTAAAATTAAAAATATGTATAAATCTAAACATAGAAAATCAGGTATGGAAATAATAGAAATATGTAATTATCAGTTTACAAATTTTTTTCTACAAGCAGTTTTTCCATCAATGTTTCTCTGAAACATCACAATATGCTACGAGTATAATTTATTATCTTTTAGATAAAGGAATAAAAGTGTAGGTATATTATATAAATATTAATTCCTATTTCAATATCGCTGTATTTTCGACAATTATTTATAAATATTGGTATCGAAATTTTTAAGAAAATACTCACGATATCGATATCGTTGACCAACAGAACTAATTATCACTATTATTCAAATCAAATACTGTCATGGTCTTATATAGACCACTGTGTTATAATAGTAATAAATACAACAAAATCAACTACCAAGCTATATTGTATTACAATTTTGCAGATCTATTAATTTAATGGTACATACATTTAGATTAAGTATTAATTTAAAATAATAGTTTTAGTTCATCGGTACACACATTTCTCGGTAGGATGTATATGTCTTGTTTCTACTGAATACATTTGACATAGAAATGTCGACGTCGATTAGATACAAGAAGACGAGGATTTAACTATAGATAATTTTTTTAATACATGTAAAAAATATACAAGTTTCAACGACCGCATGTTAATAATTTGTTTTTAAATTTAAACAAAATAATCGTAATTTACAACACTTTTAGTGATTGATAATAAAGGAAGGTGTGTACTGAAATATGAAATGTACTCATAAGTTAGAAGTTAACTAAAATTACAAATAACGATAATTCCCACCTACTGACATAGTCGAACAAACCAAGGCAAAATAAATACATTTGTAATGTATTAAACAGTGCTCTTAAATGAGAAATTATCGTCCGAATCAGTCGGCCATCTACTGTGAATATCGAATAGTAGGTAATAGGTGCTTGCGCATCTCAAAAACAGTACATTTCCTTAATCGTTACTTACGTTTCTAATTTGCAGCCGTTTCACCATATTACAAGGCATGGAGAAATATATATTTTGTCATGGTACAAGATACAAGGAATTCTTTGTACAGTGTTTTGCTTTAGATATAATGTCCATGTTTATACCTACATAATAACTTGTATAGTTACATGCATATTTGTACAAGTAATTTAAGAGACATAAATTCAATTGATTGTTGATGAATTATAATTAATGTCGATCTTTATTGAACAAAAAAAAAAAAAAAATAATAATTATTACATAGGTACCTATTATGTGAAGTCTATTTATCTATACACATATGTAGGAATTGATAAACAATGAATTATCGAACTTAAGTCTTAACTAGGTGGGCCGAACTAAATTTTAATCATTAAAATCAACTATTCTAGGCCATTTTAAAGGGATTTAGGCTGGTAAGTTTCTCAAAAATTAAAATTAAACGTAAATTTTGATTGCAACTATTAAAAATGTAACTATGAAAACTATAACAGTTTTGTATAATTATAAGTCTATAATCATTATTTATGAATATACTATGCATTATAGGTAAGATGGTATGTATTAAAAATAAAAAGTAAAATGTATTTTAATTTACATAATTTATTTCCATTTTCACATTTAAATTATATTTTTTTATAATATTTAATAATTATTTGAAAAATATGTATCGTTTTATTGGTGAAAAAAATTAAGCTAAGTAATGTACCTATTATTAAATTAATGTAATTATTTCAAATTTATTAATAAATTATGTTAATTAAAAAAATTAATTTCACTAAAAGTATAAAAAAATTAAATATGTAGCGTTTAAATAAAAAATTGATTTAAACGAAATTTTTTAAATAAAATTAACATTTATATATATATATACAAATAAAATACAAAACTAAAAATATTGTAGTTATTTTAAAATAACTAAAAATATGATAATAATAATTTTTTTAAATAAGTTGTCATAATTAAAACTCCTTTAAAACTCCCAATCTTTGTTTTTTATATAGTTCATTTTGATTTTGAGATTGTTTTCTTTTATTATTATTCTGATTTTCGTCGGAATTAAGATATGTCGAATCCTTTATACTATTTGGTTGTATTTGTTGTTTAGGTATGTTGAAATCTATTAATTTGCTTTCATTTTGAGGTATATTTTCTACCAAGTTACCACAATTATAGCTTGTCATTTTTTGAAATAGTTGATTGTCTTCTTGTTCAATAAATACGTTCATTGTTTGATTCATATCATTATGTTGAAGAGATGGTTGTTTTGAAGTATAATTATAAAAATAAAAGTTTTCTTTATCTTCAGTCTTTTCCATTATATTTTCTTTTTTTTTTCATAGCTTATATAACGTAATTGTTCAATTAATGTAATACCCGGTGAAGAATTTCTATTGCAAGAAGATTGAGATTCTAACTCTGAATCTTTATCATTGGATTCATTGATGTTTAATGAAGTGTTGATACACTGTATAAAATCTGAAAATGTGTCCGACTCTTCAATAATTATTGATAACTCTTTTTCAGTGTCATTTTGAGAACTTTCCATATCCATATTGCTGTTTAAATGTGATTTATTAATTCCCATTAAAAACTGTCTATACTCAGAATCATTGATATTACTTGAATCTAAAATAAAAGATGCTGGAACGATATTAAATTCACCATTAGTTGATAAATCCATTAGCATATAATTTTCATTAGCCAATTTTTTAGTCTTGAGTTCTGTGTTATTTATAACTGTATCCTTATCTGAATTTTCTTTTAATTCTTTAGAAAAAGTATTACGATTATTTGATATCTTTTCTACCGGCTTCACTTCTTTAATGAATATCTCACTACTATTTGGTATTTCTTCTATAGTTTTTTTAATTTTTAAGCTTTTTGATTTAATCATAGGAGAACTTTGTAATTTTTTTGAAAGTATTTTAGGAGAACTAGTTCTTAGAGTATTTTCCTTTTCCAAGACTGAATATATTTTATTAGAAGCTTTTGGATTCTTTACAATTTCTTTATCTGGACTCTTTGTTATCAATAAAGTTTTATTAATTACTTGTTTTGGTTTTTGTTTTAAGGTTTCACTTAAATTTAAATTTTTGTTTGAGTTAAATATAATATTATGAGTAGCTCCTTTATCTTTTAATACATTAGACGGTGTGGTATTTTTTTTAGTATTTTCTGTTTTAAGTTTTGGAGATTCAGGAACTTTAAAAACTGGCTCGGACTTAATTAAATCAATAGTAATATCGGGTAATTTTTTTAGCTTTGATATTATATTATTTTTTGTATCATTGACATGGGTTATAGTTACTTCCTTTGATATCTTTAAATTTAATGGAATTAGTGGTTGTTCTTTCTGAACAAACACAGATTCTATTTTTCTAGAAAATCATTAAAAAAAAAATAATTAACTAATTATAAAAACCATAATAAATCTATACAATTATAAATAATTAAAATATATTTTTTTACTCAGTGTACTTATATTCCAATTGATATTATACATTGTTTGTTACTTATGTACCTATATGTTTTATTAATTTAATGTCAAGTTTATTGAACTAGTTATAAATCTCAGATAGTAAACAGGTATTTTAACTAATTTTTGACAAAATCAATTTTGTTTTTTTTTGGTACAACTTTAAAATAAATTACCATAAATATTTGCAATTTTCAAAATATTTCTATTAAATATTTATTTCTACTCTTTTGAGATATTTAAAGAGTTGATAAATTTTTAATTTTTGTTAGTTTTTAAATAAATGTAGCTAAATTATAAATTAATTGCTAGGTAAAAATGCTTGAAAATTGAATTTAAAATTTATTATTAGTTCTTTATTTCATGATTAAAAAAAAAAATGTGGAAAATTTGTTTTTTATACAAACATTTATTTTAATGTTTGAATTTTGATAAAATGTATCATAATTTTTTTGTTTTTAATTTTTATACATAAGATTCCTATAAGTAAGTCATACTGAAACCGTATAAGTACAGTCCTAGAAATATGTAAAGACAATTATTTTTATAAGCAAAGTTCAAATTTGGACATAGTTACTCATTTAAACCTTATTTTTTACCTATATATTTTATGATTTAATGTAATCGGCAATTTCATAAATTCGGTGTAACATATACATAACTAGAGTTGTTTGTATAAAAAAGAGTTATGGACAAATAATGAATATAACTCAGTAAAATAATTTATTGCAAGAGTGCTAGACATCTTTTTATAGTTGATATATTATTTATAATAGATATAGATACATAATATGAGTACATTGAATGAGTCGCTATTAATAATTTTACCTTTTTTTGAATACCAACTTTAAACTGAAAGTTAAACTTGTTTTAATTGTTTGTATAATTTTATTTTCTAAAATTATGCTAGGGGGAATTATCTTCGATGATGGATAATATATTTTTTTAATGAAAAAATGACTGAAGGAAAATGTATGGATTTTAATAAATAAGTACGTGTTTATTTCTTATAATATAAATATATGTTGTATAGCCATATAGACACTTTAAATTGTAAGTACGGAAATGGAAGTTGATCTATATGTTTAATGTAAATAAATTAAACCTATACATATTAATCTGGTTTATATTACCTAATACCTACCAATTATAATTATCATTGTTCATTATATATCTATATCTATTAATTATTTGTATGATAAATAAATACAAATTTTAATAAAGTTATTCATTACCAAATACAATTTTATGGTACTTACTTTATGTCTCGATCTATTGCTTTTGAAGAACTTTGTGACATTTTTGAAATTGATCTCAATTTGACTTTTGAATTACTAATATTTTTACGTATCTGTAAAAATAAAGAAATAAATTAGCCAATGTAGGAAATAATTACCTTTGAAAATTGCATGACAATGGTTTTTATAAAACAAAAAATTACTGTAGTGACGCCGTGATGTCTATGTAATGGCGAAATAATTTTAAGTCAACATGACATATTTTTAAAATGTAATAAAATGATTATCTTGTATACAATTTTCGAAATATGACTAATTACTTCATAATTTATTTATAATTATCTCTTCTTAAATTAGACAAAAACAAAATATTGCTTTCATGGCAGTACTTTATTTCTATAGATAATAGGTACACATATTAGTAAACCTATATACAATCAATGGCAATAAATATTATTATACAACATAGGTACCAGGAACTATATTATTATATTTAAATACATTATATAATATTAAACGTTTGAATCATAAACAATGGTCAAATAATACAATATTCCCAGAATGTATGAAAATAACACATCTAATATTTATTTATTTTATTAATTCTTCAAAACGATAGAAGAACATGGCATTATCTGGATATGAATTTATATTATATTATTATTATTGATCATGTGTTACATAATAATAATTTTATTTTATTCTCTATAAATTTAAAAAGAAAAAAAATTATTATTGCACAAATACTTTATCAATATTAACAGCTGTTAAAATACCTAAAAAGTAAGTACATTATTATATAAATTAAGAAGCATTTTTAGCTCTCTCTTTCCCCATGATAATTATCTTATTGTTTTTGGTTTTTTAAGCCTGTATTTTAACTATTGCCAGTAATCTTTCTTCTTTAAGAGGCTTAAGCTCCCTTATTATTTTAAGAATCTGCGTATCTTTGCTATTTTTCAAAATTAGGTCTATAACCACATCTACTGCTTATAAGTTGTCGGGCATGTATATGTGTAATTGACAATGAACATGTTTACTTTTTTAACTGGTTCTACCGACAACCCCTCTTTTACGAGTCCTCAGTGGTACTCTTTTACCGATTTAGTCCCTTTACACCGAAAATTCATATAGAAATTGTAGACGCTAGAATGGGACAATCATTTTATATTTATTAACAATAAGGATGAGAGAAAAATAAAAATTATAATAATAATAAAAAATAACATGAAAAAATAAAACTTATTAGATTAAAAATAACTGAATATAATAAGAAATTAAGGAGTGTTGTAATATAAATTCAGAAATAATTATTACTATATACTTATAAAGATTATCGTAAAACCAATTTTTCAATTAATATTTAAAGTGTGAATTAATTGAATAAATTAGTAATTTTTATAGAATCACATTAAGAGACTTTAAACTAATTTAAAAAAAAAAAACGTTGAAGCTTTTTTGGTGCTAACGAATGGTATTATAAAATTATTAAAAATTTTCAGAAGTTATATTTTAGATTTCAGTATTAAAAAAAAATATTTTTGTAAATAAGAATACTGCTTATTGTTTTATAAATTGTTAATACCAAGTACTCTTGACATTTTAAATATTTTATAAAAAGGGATTGTTTTTTGTTTATTTAAGATGATATTTATTTATTTATTACTATGATTTTTATTTTATTTAAAAGATATACCAATAGCCACCGAAGTAGCTACTTTACCCCACGAACTACGTATTCTGAGCACGTCTTACAAACCATCCAAATTCTCAATATTTGTCCTTAATAACATCATGCCATGTAATCCACTGAGAGGCTTAAGTAAAATTGGTATTGATATTTAGCTTAAATTAAAAATTAAAAAAAAGAAATCAAGTCAAAAAAGTTAGTATACTGGGTAACGTTTTTTTATTAAGTTACTTATGTTATCAATCAAAATATCAATCATTCTTATGTTTTCAAATAAATAACATAAAAAAAAAAGAATTTTAGAAATTTTTATTGTTTATTTACATACATAAAATATAATAATAAATTTAAAAGTCTTAGGTCTCAACGGTTGAATTACAAGAATACAATTAATATTGTTACACCTTGCTTTAATAATTATTTCATTAAAATTTGAATTTCAAATATTTATAAAAAAAAAATTGTGTGCCTATCTTTAATACTTTTAAGATAATTTCAATAAAACTTTTGAGAAACCTTTATTAAATTTTTAAGCTTGTTGATTGGGCAAAAATTTTTTATCGACAAAAAATATATATATGTATTAATAGCTCAAAAATATTTTGAAAATTATAACAAAATTAAAATAAATATTTAATTGAAACTAAATAAGAAAAGTGATTTTGTCGAGAACTAATAGTACGTCAAAATGTCCGTTTTACTTTAATATTTTCCCTCGATTATTTTTAAAAGTATTGAGAATTTTTTTTTATTTTTACCTATCAAAGAATACTAAATTTATTCAATTCTAAGTAAAAAAATTTAAGTTGAAAATTAAATTTTTTTTCTTCTATAAAATATCTATTTATATAAAATCAATAAATTTATCTCTTCACTTAGAATAAAGTAAATTAAAGTAGGTAAAGTAATAATGTGAACTTTTGTTTCCTAACTGTATGTGTTGAAAATTCTTCTATGCACCAATTATTTACTATATATACATATTATATAAATTCTTTTCATAATTTCGACGTCTTAATTAAAGTTATTCATTTTTAGGTTCTAAGCGAAGCGATGAATATATCGATTTTACTAAGAGTTTTTTTTTTGTATCTGTATTATACACGATTTATTACATAGCAAAAAACAGCTATCGATAAATGATCTTATATACATTTTTTCCTTATAACTGTATAAAAATATTAAAAACAAATACTTAAACACAATTTTTTTTTTTATGCATTTGAAGTAAAATTCTTAGCAAAGCTCATTAAGATTAAAAAAAAATACAAATCATTTCGTAATAAAGAAATTATAAAATCTTCAATTTCCTAGTGTATCTATTACTATCTATTACTTATACAAAACAATAAATTAATAATAGTAGATACCTAATATAAATTTATAAAATATACAAAATATCCTTAGAAATAAAGACTGACAAACTTCGCTCAGAACCGTATAATAATAAATTTATCATATTGATTATATAGATATACTTATTGGTTTAATAACGTGGTATATTCGAAACCTACTATATAGTATAAAGAAAATCATGTTTCTCGATTTTTCTATTGAAACGATACTATCCTAATACATTAAGATTGTTTAACAAAAGATTTAGGTATAATTTACAAATTGATTACATTTTTTGTTTTATATTATGTAACAAATTAAACCATGATAACATTAATAACCATCAAGCTTAATATATGTTACCATTTATCATAGTTTTTGAAACGAATTGCATCTAAAATGTTAACATTGTTAACAATATTAGTTTCAATAAAAACAAAGTGTACTTTATGTATAATAGGTATCTTAGATCTATATAGATACTATATTCAGTGGCGTATTTAGGTTTTTGTCATGGGGGGGGGGGATATGACTTTATAAATGAAGATACCATTGAGAATATTATACAATATATTATTTTAATATTTTAATTTTTGCAAATTTAATCAATTATTGATAAAAAAAAATAATAATAATAATAATAATTTTTTAAATAATATGATGGCTATAATTATTTGTGTATACAGCCTATGGAGAGGATTTATCCCCTTGATCCCCACCCCCCGTAAATACGTCACTGACTATATCATAATAAATAAAACAATCATATTAATTATTAGCTTGATAGTTGTTTTATGAATAAAACAGATGTATATACTTACAGGCACCGGTATTTGACTATTGTTTGTATGTCGCACCACTATGGTGTGTAGTTGATTTTTGTTGGGCATATTAATTTATTGCTGAGTAAAGAAATAAAAAGTGACGAGTTTTATATAAATCCAAGATGTTTGTTAGCAAACTGGACGAAAAAGACAAAAGTGATTAGATGTTTTGATTTTTAACAAGACCGAGACTACGGAGTTGGTTGAATACCGCATTCGAGAATCGAGATGACAAGAAAAAATATAAATGAAAAAATTTGCGAGTACAAACTATAGTCTATAGGGCATGGCATAGACTGAACTAAAAAGTAAAAACCATCTGCCTGGATGATTATCCATCTGGTCATGGATAACGAGTAGTGGCCAATCGCATTCCGAAAATTTTACAGGGTCCTTGAAGAGGAATGTTCTGAAAATAAACAGGGAAATCACCGGTGAAACCTACAAACATCGATGGAAAATTGACAATTAAATAATTATTCATGCTTAGTATTTATCTTTTCATTTTCTCTGAAAAATTCAAATGTGATCGACCGCCAACATTTTTTCCACGTATTACCTATTGAATTTATTACCAATTACTGAAAGTACTATAAAATAGATATAATCAAAGAATAATAAAACCTATTCTTTAGTATTTGGCAAATATTATTTGCTATATTGCTATTGCCTACTAAGTTATTATAGTTATTACTAAAACAAAGACTTTTATGTATTTGTATATTCTTTCTGGTTAACTTTATCGTACGCTTAGTAAGTACTCGATATATTATATTTATGATCAAATATTCAAAATTTTTAGTGCATATTTTTGAACATTTTTTATATTTTCGATTTAAAAGGATATATTTCTGATTATAAGAGCATATTATACATTTTTAGTACAAATTTTAATAATTTAACCGATATCATACACTTCTATAAATATTTTTCATGAATCAAGCAAGGTCAGCAATTATATTAAACTATGAATTTGTCATAAAAACGAATGAGATAGTAGAATAATTTTTATCTTAATAGTTAGTGTCTTTAGTGAATATGTTAGATTAGATTTGTGTTGTGCATTGACTATATTATTGTACTTTCTTTATTTATATAAGCACATAAAAAATAACTGAAAAAAAATAAAATAATTCAAAAGAATTAAAATAAATAAAAATATACTTAAGAAAAATAGAAATTTATAGTGTAATATAAAAGTATACATTTTTTAGAGCAATTTAACTATACATATTTTTAATTTTTTGATACATAATACATATTATATTTAAATGCATGTTTGATGATTTTTTAGTGCATAAAATTCCTTGCCCTAGTTATTATGAATAAACGATGTCATTGTACCCTTGTTTTCATTAATTAATAATAGTATATATTATAAAGTATTGATTTTATGTTTTTATTTTATTAGTGATCTATATTTTATTAATGATTTATATGGGGTGTGAAGGGTTTTTTACGTATCACTTATAGAAGTAAAATATCAATACTTATGTAAATTAGGCGGTAAATTTATTTCAGTCTATGGGCGGGAAAAATCTTAATCCGGCCCTGATTCTACAACTTGAGAACCAAAACAAAAAACCAGCGATTAAAACCATGATTCTTGCAAGACCTACTTCTATCAGATGTCTGTGATTACGAAGATCAAGTTTAAGATAAATTCATCAATAATACTTAATAGTAGGTACCTACCTAGTATAAATGGTTTAACATATGGCATGTAAATATCATTATATTTGTAATTAGATTTTAAGAATTGTAATATCAAGAGATACGCTGATACGTTAATTTAAATTTTCAAATAAATAATAAAAAAAAAAATGTGTGAGTATAGGTTCATGACAGTGATGGTTTTGAGGGTGAGGTGACGCTTCCCTGAATGATTTATTAAATAATATTCAAAATGTGAACTTCTCGTATTATCAATAGCACATATTTTGCTAAAAATGTTGAACGTATCTATGTAGTAGATATGTTGGATATAATTTGATAAAAAATTCTTCTTTATTTCACTTTAATATGAATTATCACTTATTTTATGGTATACCGATAAACCGATAAGGAATGTAATGAATGTATGAAATAATTATTACGTAAAGTCGTAAACGAACGCCGGTTGTAATGTTCCGAGACGTCAGAGAAGCATCGTTTGATAAAAATTAATAAACCACGTAATCAGTAGTTGTTAATTTTGTTATTGTAATTGATATGTATTTATGTTATTAGATACATATAATTATAATTATTTTTTATGTTTTTAATATCTATTTTTGCGAAGTTTAATTTTTATTATGATGGGGAGAGGGGAGGATACATAATTCATGGTCGTATTGAAAATATACACCAAAACCGCCACTGGTTCATGCACTGTGGTAAAAATGGACAATGTAATACAATTAATTTAAATGTTTTGAAAATGTCATGATATTGCAGTGTAGGTATGTACAATTAAATAACATTCATATAAGTTTCAAATATTTACAAATATTTTTACATATTATTATATTTAATTTCAATATAATAACTATAATTGTTATTTTTTGTTTAAATATCTAATTTTGTTCAAATTATAAATCGATTTTATCAAAATCTGGTATTCGTAAAACTTCCTATTTTTCTTTAATATTTTTGTTTTTCTCAGTTATTTTGAAAAGTTTATAAATGTTTTACTTTTGACCTCTATACCTAGTATCAACTATCAACTATCATAATTCATAGATTAAATATTATATTAGTAATCTATATGCAACTACTAACTAGATTAAATTTGCTAATAGTTAAGATGTTGATTTTTTTTTGTTTTTAAAACAGGTTTTTTATTGTGTTTTAATAATTACAATTTGAAGTTTAAAGCAAGTATTAAATAATGAAACGGTAAAATAACAATATGAACGACCATCAAAAAATATCTATTTATTCGGACCACGCGCACTAGCACTGCTGCAGTGCTGCCGCGCTGTTTTCGGTTTTTCGAAGAAAATTGTTATCAATCACTGTCGTTATCAATCGTTTGTTATCAACCGGGGACCGGCGGTCACTTTCTACATCGTGTATTCATCTCGTCTTACCCGGATTGGCGCCATTCCGAAATCGGCAGCCAAACCTGGCTTGTTCGATTGTTCCGAAATTTCGACCTTACCAGCGCTATGTCCGTGTTTATGGTCGCGTGGACAACATTTATGACATTGCTGGTGCTGGCTTTGGGATCGACCGTCGATGACCGCAAGCCAAACACTGTGTTCGTGGCCATACTCATACGGAATAAGGCTCATACTCTTCCATACTTCTTCAGTGCTCTGGAATCTCTTGACTATCCTAAGGATCGAATGCACCTATGGTGAGCTATTGAGTTATTTGATGAATAAAACAAACACACTGTTGTTTTTTGCTTTTAAGCGGTTTTACTTTAATGGTCTGAAGTGATCACTGATCACACTAATCATTACATATTAGTGTCTAGGGATGGAATTTTATTTAAATTCTATATAAATAGTATAATATAATTTTACGAGTTATCTTGTGAATTGTATAGTCTGTCACTTTTACTTTCCACAGTTAACAAACTATTATGATGCACTCTTCTCTGTTTTTCATACTGTTCTCTTATAGGTGTTTACAGAGAAAATAATGACAAATTTACTGCTAAATTTCTCATGATCTACAAAATATGATAGAGCAATAGGATTTAAAATAGTTTTTATTTATCAATACATCTTCAAATATTAACATTAACATTAATTATTATGAACATGTTCAAAAAACTTAAATTAAATAAAATTAATTTTCATTACTAATGCATTATTTTTTCATAATGTACATACTGTTATATTGACTAAATAATGTGATGTAACAACTTATAATAGGCATAACATAAATAAAAAATAGTTTGGTATGCGATAATAAATTAAAATTATTTAATTTTTATCTAAATTAATTTTGATTTTATATTTAAGAAAAGAATAGCCTATTTTTAAAATATCATAAATTAAATATTTATTTTCTTTTTACTTGCTTTAAAATTAAAAATTATTTTAAAAATGTATTTATTTTATAAATTTATAAAAAGTTCTAAGAAAATATGCAGGTATATCATAATTTAAATTATTATTTAAATCAATGATTTATTATGTAGGAATAGGTATAGGATATAAAACTAAATTTTTGTTTAATATTTAAAACATCAAAGTTAATTGTTACATGTTTATTAAATATTATTATTTACAATAAACAATTATTTTATAGGATTAGGAGTGATCATAACATAGATAACTCCATTCAAATTTTAAATAAATGGTTAAAGACATCAGGAACAGCTTACCATTCAGTTGATGTCAAAGTAGATAATAGTTCAACAAAGTATGACGATGAAAGTGGTCCAGCTCATTGGCCCCATTCTAGATTTCAGCATATTGTTCAATTAAGAGAATCTGCTCTACGAACTGCACGAGAAAGTTGGTCTGATTATATTTGGGTAAATAATTAATAATTTTAAGTTCAATAAAAGTAAATATTATTTTATTTTTAATGACTTAATTTTTGTATTAATAGTTTTTTAGATTGTGATGCGTTTATTATCAATAAGTCTACTTTAAGACATTTAATAAAAAAAAAATATCCAGTTGTTGCTCCTATGTTAAAATCTGATGGATTATATTCAAATTTTTGGTGTGGTATGACTGATAACTATTATTACAAGAGAACTTCTGATTATGCACCTATAGTAGAGAGGAAAACTAAAGGGTGCTATCAAGTACCAATGATTCACAGCTCAGTTTTAATAGATTTAAGACTTCAGATCACTAATTACTTAACATTTAACCATAGCTTGTTGTCTAACTACATGGGACCTGTAGATGATATAATTATATTTGCTATGTCTGCAAATTTTTCTGGTTAGTTGTAAGTAGTTTTCCTTTTAATAAAATTTAAATTTATATATTATTTTTTAATTAGGAATTCCCTTACATATTTGTAACGATGAGATGTATGGTTTTATAACTATACCACTTGAAAAAGATAGTTCTTTAGAAATGGACATAAGTCAGTTGACAAATATAAAATTAGAAATAACTGGTAAGGATCAGTATTTTAATATTTTTCTGTGGTAAAAATATAATTTAGTACCTATGTATATTCAAATACAACAATAATTTAGTTTTTTCTCAATTTTTTTTTTTAGTTGATAATGAACCATTACAAATTTCAAGTAATTTATCAGATCTTGATTTACCAAGTGCACTTATAGACAATATGGGTTTGGATAATGTTTTTGTGATTAACTTAGCCCGAAGAACAGAAAGACGTAACCGTATGCATTACTGTCTTAATGAACTGGGTTTAAATGCAACATTTATCGAAGCTACTGATGGAAGGTTAGTAATTTAATTCCATAATGTTTTAAATAATATATTATATTATCAATATTAATATTTTAAAAGATAAAAGTTATAAAACAAACAGTTTATTAAGAAATAAGTAATAATGGTAATTTATATAAATAATAAACACAACAATTTACATAGAGATGATAAGTATTTTATAGATATGTCACCATGTTTGGTGTTTCATTTTTTTTAAGACAACTTTTTAAGTTTGTTAATTCATGATCATTATTAATATTATCCTGGTTGACTTCTGTTAAGTTTTCATCTTTATTTTGATGAACTGATATCCTGCATATGACTGTTCTTCTGCTTTTTGCCGATGATCTACTGTATTTGTATTGTTCAAATCCAGCTACATCCATCTCATTGTCAACACTGCATAATTTTTGTTTTAATGTATAGTACATTTTACGTATTGCTACCTAATAAAAATATAAATACAAAAATTAGGACAGTAAAATTGTATTTTGACATTTAATTTTGACTAAGTATTTAATAATTAGTTTGCAATTTTACGTTTTAATAAAAAGGTCAATTTATGACTTATGTTATTAAATACTAGAATATATTCAATAATAAATTTAAAAAAAAAATTTTACTTGAATTTCTTGCATTCTTGCTGCATATATATAGGAGTTTACTGCTGATTTGAGAATTACTAGACAATTAGTTGCGAAGTATGTATAAAACTTCACGGTTAAACTACCCCAATCCGGTTGAATTATACAATCAGTACATATCAGGTAGTATTGTAGACATGCTGGCATCCATCCAACTACAACGCTTCCGACAATTATTAATGTCGTGTAAAGCGCCTTTTCGTTTTTACTCTGTTGTGATTCCGTTTGTCTGCGTACCTACAGCATTTACGTAAATTTGTGACTATTAAAGCAAACATTTGAATAACGAATAGATAGGTATATAATATTTTACTTGATTCGGCTTATTGAAATGCACACTGCCACTCTGTTGGTACAGAAGACGAGAAGCTTGATGTTTTTTTACTAATATAAATATGTGATAGTACACTATTCCCATAATTGCAAGAGCAGCAAAAAGTACAGCTGAAAAGGTACTTCTGAATTTCGATTCTTTTAAAAAGCTGAAAAATGTAAGTGATAAAATTATTTTAAAATTAGATATATGAATTGTAGTGGACTTAGAGTTAAACTTTATTATTTTTTTGTGTATGTTGAATCGAGAGGGGGGAGGGGGTGTAAAGGCTTTCACAAAAGTCTAGCTATAATATGTTTCCTTTGTTATTTTATAACTAAAGCGTTTATATAGTTTTTACTTTTTAGCAAAATTTTTAAATCTTATGAAGATATTATTGCCCCGTTTTTGTAATGTAAAAATATACTTTGGAAAACAGTGATTACTTTTTTTATTTGAGAGTCTTGGAGGAAAAAAAACACGTTACACAATTTAAAGTGCTTAAGTAATATTTTAGAAATAATGTCAAATTCATTATTAAAATAGAACATAATAAAAAAGTTACTACTGTTTAAAAATAAAAGATTTTTATAACAAATACTCTTTTATACCTGTCCGTTTTTGTTTTTTTAATCAGTGTTTTAACTTTAAAATTGCTATAAGTAGTTTTAGTATCCATTTGTGCGTCTATATTTTTAATGAATTTTCTATATAATTAACAAGCAACAACTGAAATAATATGAATTTAAGAATACCATTTTTTATGTTATTATTTTTTAAATTACCTATATGAAATTAACCCTTTTTTATTGTTGGTGAAATGTCTTCTTAAGGCTAAGAGTATGTACTAAAAGAATGTCCCCCATCAATCATCTGAATCTGCTACTAATGAATAGTATATACTATATCTGATTCGTCGAGTATCGCTTAATATATAATATCAGGAAACATATTATGGATTATGCTTGTCACATCTATGTAAAAAGAGCCTATTTTAGAAAATAAAAATGTAAATGAAGGTTAGATTTTATCAATTGGTTTATGTTTTGTTTTCTTGAAAAGAAACTACCTTATACGTAAATATACTGTCCACATTATTAATATAAAATATGTTCAGCAAAATCATTGAAATAATCATAGACATGTTGGTTCTGCCGTCAAGTGTCGACACAAAAGTTCAGAAATAATTTGATTTTCATAAAGATAGCAGAATAACCATAAAGAAAACTTATGAAATATAATCAAAAAAATTTTTTGATAACTCGTTGAATCTTTTTGGAGAACTCTCCATTTTTGTTAGAATTATATTTTCGCCGATATAGTTTTTTTATGTTTGTATTGCCATAAAAATCGGGGAACAATTTAATAATGAAAAACATTTGTTGGATATATTTCATATGAACCTATGTAAATACCTTCGATGATAGTGGTGCCAATGTAATGAGGGTAACAATTTTCCACATAAAATCCATTCTCATTTATGTTGCGCGAGACGTGTCGATAAACTTTATTCGTGAAAATAGGAAAAATAAACTATTGTAGCGAATTTTTGTTTATTGTGGCATAAGCAAATGAAGAAGAGATGCATTATAGAAATCTACAGAAACCTAGTTGAAAAAACTTGTAAAAAAAAAAAAAATGGTTGCTACTTTATTAACTGCTACAGCCCGACATAGACTCGGTGGCCTTGCAAAACACTTACTTGATTAGCTTACATTGTGGTGATTGAAACGCCTGACAGGGTATCATGTGAAAGTAGACAAATAGGAATGACGGTGGTAATGTCCATAGGAAGAACAAGAACACGGTAACGGTACCGTGCGTAACGGTAGCCGGATAGTGGAGTGGTCGTAGAATGCCGATGTAGTGGTTAAACGCTAACATGATGAGATGACCCGCTGTGGTGACTATGGCTCCCAGTCGGAGCGCCTCCATGCCTAGAATGGTGCACATATCCATTAGGTTCACTTGAAAGCCTACTGGAAGCAGGCTGTTGAATGTATGGCCGAGGCCCAATAGAAACGACGTGTACAAATCGGTACCAGCCAGGCTGAGGCTGATATACAGAGTTGGTGATAAAGGCCTCCGAATCCATAACACCGAAAGTAACAGGATCATATTGAATATTATCGAAAACACGCATAGCAATATTAACACCGGTGTGAACGTGATGTACAGGAAGTGCGAGTATTCATTGTCCAACGTGTCCTTTTCCCATGTGTTGTTGGTCACAGGTTCTGTGTAGTTGCATCGGTCGTTAATGCTGTTCGTCGTCTCCATTGCACGTTCTGTAGCACTCACAGAAGTTTTCCGGATCGCCGACAACGTGTCTTTTTGATTTGTCTTCGGGCCTGCGAAAAGACATTAATCGACGGTTGAATAGTCGACCAATCCGTTTAGGTAAAATAATGTAGGATTTATTGATATTTTAATTAAGTAATCGTAACTTGATACAAAATTAAAATGTCAATGAAAGCCTTTTAATTTTTAATTTTGTTATTGTTCAATTCATTTTAAATTTTAATGTTAAAAATAACATAGTACTATGAATTATTATGAACGTAAAATTGTCTTCCTATCTTGTATATGTTAGTAATATAGAGATAACATATGCGTGGTGTGATATCCTGTTAATATACCACAACCGTGAGTATATTAGCAAGTAGACACGACTGTGCGTAAGGGAGCTTCTGAATTCTAATTGCCTATTTTTGCCACACTTGTTGATCTACTACAATGTGCATACACCTTACACGGGTATAAATAATCTCAGTTCTATTAAAATAAGAGTTTATTTTTAACTCGACTTTTAACCTAGCTTAGTCTTAGTACCTATGATGTCCTATATATAACATAATTAACATATATTATTATTTTTATTTTGTAATCCGTGAATAATATGATTATACCGTTTAATATTAATATTATTTTAACTTAATTTCGAGTGTCTGCCTTAATAACCGATTCGATTTATTTGTTTTGTTTTTTTTTTTTCATTGAACTTAAGCCCGGCAACTAGGGCCATTAGCTGTTTATAGGGGTTATGAACTATGGTAAGGGGTAAGGTTGGTACGGTAGGTTGTATTTTACGATTGTTACGGTTGATAGCAAACACGTGTATGTGTGGCAAGGTTTTTAACCACTATGATCCCGAGTGGTCACCCATCGGGGAGCTAGTAGCTGTGGCCGTTACTTACTCTCAGTCGCATTCTGCGACTGGTAGCAGTCAACGCGCCACGCCAAGCCAATTATTTTGTTTTTTTAACGTCTAGTAAATGCTTTTTGAAGGAATGAAAATATAAGATATAGTTCATGATGTATAAAAATATAATAATATAAATATTAATGTATATACTTGATAATAATAATAATTACGATGATAAAAAAAAATTTTATAATATATATATATATTATATTGTTGTGTATGGGATATATAGAGAACATATATTATAAGCATATCATTAAATTAAAAGTCTTTTACATATTTTTTGTTATATACTACATAAATAGTAAAGTATGTTTTAGTGTAAGAGAAAACCATAAGTAAAAAGTATTTCGAACTTTTTGGTTTAGAAGAATCTCTGATAAAATTCAGTTAACGGCGTTAAATTAAGTTTTTAGTTCAGCATAGGATACTGAAAGAACATATTATTATATTCATGGTATATATTTTTGCATTTTAGAAAATTGAGTTTTCTTATTAATGTGTTCCATACCAGTAATTCGTTTAACGCGTTATACTGTTATAAATATTCATAAATCTTTACATTTATCAATATGTAAGTTTTAAAAAACTGGTTATACGATAGTGAATTATTCCATATGAATATGAATTTTATACACATAAAATTAAATTTTTATTTTTTCAAATTTCTGATTCGTTTATTAAAGTAACGTAAAAATACAATCAATTTTTTATGAACAATATTTTTCATCTACAAAATTATAAAATCAACAATCAATTATAATTTCACGCATGTATAAAATTATTAAAAAGTTGTAAAATTATGCATAAAAACTTTTTTCCGTATTCACTCCTAATCGTCTATCTATGTATATTATCTTAAGCGCAGCTAGAAGTTGTTTTAAATTTTCTAGAATGTTCACGTTAGAAAGTTTGATATGAGTATGAGTGATATAACTCATAATCAAACATTGTTCGCTAAATATATACTAAATGTGACAAATACCCGTACGTGATTGTATTCTTTCCAAAAACTACACTTATCACTGTAATATTTGGAAAATTTATAATAATTGTTCCTTCAGGTAAAATTTGTGATGTATGAATTGATGTATATTATTTATTTATTATAGTTATTTAATTTAAGTAAATATGGTGGACGCGTAGGCCAAAGGATAGCATAGGATATGAAAACGCTCCAACGTGCATAAAAATTCAACGTTACATTTTGGAAAATCTTAACAAATTTAATTGTTTAGATAATTTCTTTCAAGTAAAAGTATTGTGTAAATTATTATATCAATAAATATGATTGTAGTAGGGATAATAGAAAACAAATACATAGTGTTAAATTAATTTTGCATACCATAATTATTTCGTTAGAATATCGAATGATTTTATTTTTATTTTACAATGATGTGTGTTTTTATATTTTTGTGTTTGTCATCTTCTTTTTGGGCAATAAAAATACCTAAAAAACGCGTAGATACTTTAAATTTTGACAGAATATTTATATGTATTGACTTTTTATATATATAGTTTAACTATACAAATAGCTTTTATTTTTTTTTTAGACATTAGAAATTTTTGAATTTTTTTCATAACTATCAATAAAAATATTTTTGCTTAGTAAAAATGCTCGAAATTATAATACAAGTTTCCTCATAAGTTATTTTAGTCATTAAAAAAATTTAAAAGCATACATATGCAAGTTTGACAAAATTCGTCAAATTCATGAAAACTTACAGATTATTTTATAGTTAAAAATTTACGAAATGACGAAGAACATTCGATAATTACTGTATTTATATAGCAGAGTTGTTACAAACTTTCCTTTTTTATTGTAATTTCTTGTGATAAAAATAGGACAATAAATATTACATCTTTTTTTTTTTTATTAAAATAGTTTTTTTTATTAATATGTATAAATAATACAATAAGTAAACTTGATCAAAAGAGAAAAAATTGACATTTGGAAACATAAATAGAGAAAATACGGATTTACACGACTTTTTAACTATAATATATACATAAGTAAAAATTATTTAAAGTTTGAGCTCGAGAATTGATTTTTTTTTATAAATTTAAGTACCTATGAATAGTTAAGTTGAAAGATCTTTAGATAATTTTTTTTGTAGTTGTTGTATCGGGTAGATCTAGAAAGAATACATTTGATATGAAAAGATTTATATTGCACATCTTAAATTTTTTTTAGTATTAGCATTAGTATTAGTTTAGAAGTTTTGTAAGTTTTGAATATTTATGTTTGCTAAGTAAATAGGTTTTATGGTAACAAGTGAATATTAAGTAGGTACCCAGCATTCAAGTGTGATGCTCTTGTGATACAGAAATAGGGATAAACAGGGGGTAATTATTGTAGTATGAATTTAATTTTGCCTCTATCGATTTTACCTGAGTGTAAAATTTGTATTAATTGATTCTGTAGTGTCACAAAAACGTTGATGTATTTTAAATATTATACATATTTTACCTAGAGATTTGGTAAAGTATGTATTATGTATACCATTTAAAGTTTATAATATCAATAATTCTAATATATTTCTTATTAAAGTAGTATATATATGTCGTAGGCCATATGAATAATTAGTTTTTTTGCGAAAAGACTAGGCTCTTTGCAATAGGGTAGCCCGTTTGCGGACTACTTATTATTTTTCCAAACAGCCTGCTGTTTTTTAGGCTCATTGCATACAGACTAACAGCAGTTAGACCTTTTAAAAATTACAATAATTTTATGGTAATGACCATTTGACTATTGTATTACTAACTTTATTTTATATTACTAACTATGTGTAAAATGTAAACTGAACTATTATATTATTATATTATAAGTACATTATTTTCTTTTTGTTTATAATTTTGCCAATATTATATTTTGAATGTCTAATAGTCCATGATCGAATTTTGGAATATTGATGGCAGAAAAAATGATACAGAAATAGCGATAAGAAATTAGTTATAATTGAAGTTGTTAGTTATATTTTGTTCAATATTCCAAAAGTAGATTGTACACTATTAGACACTCAAAATATAATATTGGCAAAGTTATAAACAAAAAGAAAATAATGTACCTATAATACAATAATATAATAGTTCAATTTACATTTTACATAATATGATTAGTAATATAAAATAAAATTAGTAATACAACAGTCAAATAATTATTACCAAAAATTATTGTAATTTTTTAATTTTTAAAACTGCTGTTAGTCTGTATACAATGAGCCTGAAAAATAGCAGGCTGTTTTGAAAAATAATACGTTGTTCGAAAACAGGCTACCGCATTACAAAGAGCCTAGTCTTTTCGCAAAAAAATTAATTATCCATATGGTCTACGACATATACTTAATATGTGTTACGGTAAAAGTATGAACCTAATTAGAAAAACAGGTTTTAATGACTACTGCTAGAAAATGTTTGATTTCTGGGCTTAAATCTATTGATTAGATAAATTCTAGAATCTATAAAAACATTCGGTTAAATTACGAATGGTTACTTTTGGTTCTATTGTAATTCAAACTTTTACAAACGATAAATTTGTCTTAGGATTGTCTTAGGATAAATTATCTATTATGGTAAAAACCATAGTAGGTATAAAAATGTATGCAAATTACAAAATGTTCAAACCAAATGCAATGAAAGTGTAATTTTTAAATTGATATTATTTTATTTTATTAATAAATATAAGTGTATTAAAAAAAGTATATTATATTTTAAATAAATACTATCAATGATGTAAAATAATGGATCTGCAATATGTTTTGTTATTACTAGGGTTCGGGACTTATTGCTCTAAAAAAATGATTAAAATATGCATACAAATATACAGTTAAAAAATGCAAAATTTGTATAAATATTTTTTTTAGATATAAATATTAATAGTTATGTACTTTTAATCTGATTTTTTTGACACTGCTCTGTTGATTTATATTTTTCTGTTTTTAAATTTTGTGTAACAATAAATCACCTAACAACATCTACTTTGGTTCATACAGTTTACAGAATAAAACAGCTCTATCAGTATAAAATATATTTTTTTCCGAAATTAATATGTATTAACGTATACGAATATTATTTAATATTTTAGGTGTTTTTAAACTTGTAAAATAAAACCACGTGTTGAAAAAAATATATTGAATTATGTAGGGAAGTCGATAAATAGTAACACGGCGGAAATAATAATCACGATATACGAATGTCATACACATACCTACTTATTTTGTCAAAATGTTATTGAGTTCTAATCATAAATGTGTACAATAAAATAAATTACAATAGTCATATGTCGATAACAAGATCTTTAATTACTGATGGATAAAGATGATTCCAAGATTTTATTTCAAGATAAACTATTTCAATTTTTTTTTTAATATTATACACAATATGAACCAACAAAATTATGATTATATAGAGTTAAAAAAATATTAAAAATTCACGGATATGCTACCTGTACAATGTTCAAATATGCTGTTTCTTTAAAATATGATAAGATATACAAAATAAAATGTTGTATTTAAATTATGTATTTCACGAAAATAATTTCTATCTTATTTAAAGTATTCTATAAGTATTATAAAAAATATGCAAATGCAAGTTTCCCGAACCTTAGTATTACATGTAGTATAAAATACACATAATAACTTAATTTTTGAATTACGTATTTTTTTTAAATGTTTTCTGCATTTAAAACTTATCATAAAGTTAATAAACAAAATATAAAAAAAGTTATGAATAAAATCTAAACATAGAAAATTATTATAATATACAATACCTACATTATTTATTAGTGCATACTTGACTATCGTGAATTCGAGAAGTCTTATTATGCATTAAGAAAAATTTGTAAATGGACACTTCACCTAATTTTTCCAAAAGCTTTTTAATTTTTATATGTGTTAATAATTTAATACTTAATTTAATTTTTTTTTGGTTTATAAGTACTCAATTTTATTTTTGTCGTGCATTGTTAAACTGGCGCCAGCTTATATGGCCAAGTCTGTTGGAAGATTATATGTCTTTATATATATATATATATATATATATATATATATCTGTGTTAAATTGGTTGTCTGACAGTGCATGGTATATATTTATTTGAAATTCATAATAGTTTTATACTTGATAGCTAAGGAAATACGTCGAGTGTAACGATATCAAGTTGTGTTGGCTTTCGTTAAAAATAGTACACCATCATTGAAAAATGTTACTTTATAAAAATTACAAATTAAATGGTGGCAATGATTCTACCGCCAATGGCTAACAATTCGAAACTAGTAAAGCAATTTTATTACAATAATTTATTAATACTATGTACTCGGAATTCTGAGTCGAAAGTCAGGATATCTATACAACGATTTTTTTCGAAGTAGAATATAATTATATAATTTTGATAGTTTACTTCTTCCTCTAGTTTCGTTTATAATGCATAAAATATAGGTGTGATGTTTAAAATATTTTGAATTAGTTATTTGTTTTATTATATTATACTATCTATTTTTAAAATCTTGTATTTTATTTAAATATGAATTGGTAATTAATAAAACCATCAGATATAACTAAGATAAAGTTTTATTGTTTTATTTGTTTGTTTTTAGTTAAGAGTGTGATTTATACTATTACTATAGAAGTATATTAATCTGATATCATATTACTTTTATTAACAATTTAATAAAGTTTAGTGAAGTAACATAATACATAACTGTATAAAAATTCAATAACATTGCACGTATATAAATATACACAATATGACACTATATAAAAAACTATTAAGTATAGAAACCTTGACAATGAGAGCAAAATTAAAAAAAGTCTTCACTATTATTGAATACATTACTGACTTATTTACCTACATAATATATGAAGATATTTAAAATTAATATTGTTGACTTAATTATAAAAGAAAGAAAGTTAGCTATTATTTTAATTTTAATTTCACTAGATAATTATATTTTACAACACTGTATCGCTATTTTCATTCATAGAACGGTTGATATTATATAAATAAGACGATTCAAAATTTATATTAAAGTCATTTTATTATATAAATACATATTCATAATAGAAAATAATTATTGTAAAAAAAAGTTTTTATTTATTTTAAAGTGTCTTAAATAATTAATCATTTTTACATTTTTTTTACAATATTTTATGGAGGGTTTTTGGAGTTATCTTTAAAAATTAAAATTTAAACCTTTATTTTTTTTTTACAATCATAATGTAAAAAAATATTTAGTAGTTCTTCAATACATAAAAATCAAAATTCGAACGAGTAGCTTATGAGTTATAACTTATAAATATTTAGTGTTTTAATGAGTGGAATGAACTGGTATGGCCGTATGAGTATACCCCACAAAATGTTGGTCTTCTACTTCACTTGTTTTTAAATACTTAAAGCTCATAAACTATTCGTCCATTATAAAAAAAAAAACCTTCGTACAAAAGATTTTTCTTTATCATGAATATTTATTCGATACAATAGTTATAATATACATTTTGAATTATCTTGTTTATTATTTATATATTTAATATAATAATACAATAACATCGTATATTTTTAGTAAGAACCCATTTGAATGAAATTCGTAATGTTTAAATGATTTTAATATTTAGCGTGCAGTCTTAGTAATTAAGAAATCAATTTTTTTCAAACTTAAAAATATGTAATATAATGTCTTATAGTACGATATTTAATGTATATATACACTGATTATGACGTTTGTCGATTATTTTAATATAAATATGAAATATAATAAATTATAGTTAATGAAAAAAAATATATTCTAATATTTTTATTTAATTGTTTATGTTTATTTGGAATACGATTTAATTATAATAAATGTATATAATGTTACATGAATAATAATTAAATCAATGCTTATCATTCGATGTTTTTATAAAAACTATTTTCAAGAAAAAATATGACTATACCATACCATTTATGGTATAGAATATATATATGGGCGTGGGTTTACTAGAGTGAAACATCCGGCACGTGTCTTGATTATAAAATTCATAACTACGAATTTTTGGTAATAATATTAAAAATATTTTTAAACCATAATACGATTCAAAAATATAAATGGCATCAGGCCTTTGTATATAAAACAGTTAAAAAGTAAGATCTAGTGGCCGTAATTGAAACGTGTTCTAACTTATCATAATTGACTTGAATTTATGTAGATATTTTCAGGTCTATTTATTAATAATTTTTGAAATGCCCATAACTGAATTTGAATATGTTGTAGTATTATTGTTAGAGCTTGCTTATCATGAAATGTAAACAGTGTTAAATTCGAAATTTTGTATAATTTTGTTTGATAATTTAATTGTTGATTTACCATTTATTCAATTTATATTTTACGAGAGAGAAGTACTGGTGAAATTACTTATTTGCTGTGATGTATTGCTAAAATAAACCGTGGGTATACGCCGTATTCACGTAGATATATACGAGTATAATAGGGAGATCCAGGTAGGGTCCAAAAAAATTTTTCTCTCTCCGCTCGAACTACCTATAACTTTTATTTCTCTTAACAATATATTATATTACAAATAATAAATTATTTTATCAATAAAAACAAAAAAATGTTTAATGTAATCTTTTTGACTATTTATACACAATTAGAATCATATTTTGGTACTACAAAAAAAAAATATACAATCGATTATCGATATATCGTAATTGCAAGGTTATTGACGTATTATATTTATCTACAACCATGATATGATATATTATTTAAAAATGTATACGGTAGATACAGCTGTAAACCCGCGCATCATTAATTTGTCATATGCATGGATTCAAATAGCGTATTGGGTATACCTATATCGTATTCCTCCGTATACCCCCCAATACAGCGCTGCTTATCTGTTTTCACTTAAGTAGTATACGTATATATATTATAATAATAATTATGCACAATATATCGCCTGTCGGTTTAATTGAGATATAATGATAGTAATTCGTACACCAAGATTTAATTGTTAGTTTCAATTTTCAATTGCTTAGATTTAAGGGATTGTTTGTAGCACTATATTATATTGGATCTATGGTTCAGTAAGCTGTACTTAAGTCACGAGATGTGACGGCTACTCCTCGAACTAGTAAACTAATTTATCTGGGTATTGTTCGATCAACCTTTTACCGGAGTCTTGACTGCGTCGAGGTGTTGGGTGCAGTCGGTAAAGGTATTACAGGAATCGAATTATGTATTTTTTCGATCACTTCTATGTGTGTCGGCCGAGGTACCACGGTTTTTTTTATTGAAAAAGTCACCACATGTCTTGTAATCGGATTTGGACTACGACGTATATCGAATATATATGCTCGTCACGTCTCGATAAAATAATACGTTATTACATACATGGTGCCCAAACTTCCGGTACACTTTATATTATACTGAATATTGATGTGTGCTAACGCCGTATTATCGTTGAAATCAGGAAAAAGGGAATTTTACAATAACAACACGGATTTAAGTTTATAAACACTATTTGATTTTATTTAATTAATTACGAATTTGCTTATATTAAAGAGGTTCTGTCTACATACTAATGGAGGTTCTGCTTCACTCGAGTCCGTACTCCGACTGCCGACACGGTCCCGTCCGTGGGAACCGTACGGGTTGTCGCACGATGAATTCGCTGACCAACGCACTTCCCACAGTCACGTAGGCCACTGCGTTAGCCAGCGAATACACATATCGCATACAGGGTGCTTAATATATACAGGGTACAACAATATCAATGGTGGTTATCTTAAAAAATATTGGTCTAGCAAAACATAAAAAATAACCACCTAACAAGAGTGTAGTCCTCTCCCTCCTCGTAATCGTCAGTGTAAAATATCTACATGCTTGAAGGTAGATTTTGTTTGAGCAAGATCTTTACTATAGAATGGTTACTACTAATTCAATATTATTTACTGGACTGATATAATATTAAGTATCTAATTTTATATGGTATAACATAGTTTAGTGTTGTAACTCGGTGTTTTTTTTTTTTAAAGGAAGGTGAATATAAAACATATTTTTGAGTATTATGTCTAAAAATGTATAATAGAGAGTAAAGGAGGTAACACTTTGTTCTTTCTTTCAATCAATTACAGTAAATCAGTAACACCTCTACATATAAATATTATATAATAGTGCTTGAAGTGTTGTAGAATAGTAAAATTAGTGAAACTAAATTAAATTAATAGTATCTAATATCCATATTAAAATGAGAAAAACTTTAAGTATACCTATATATATTTTATAACAATATAAATATTATTTGAATTAAAAATTATTGAATATTGATTACAAAAATATTCACTAAAAAATTATATTCAAGCTTAAGCGTAATAGTTTAAAAAAATAAAACTGTGTTTTCAGTTTCTTATTTTTAATGAATTCGAGCTTAAAACAGAGGAACAAAACGAAACATTTACCTCTCCCTCAATAAATTATAGATATGGGTGAGGATGTCAGAGCCCATACCAATGTAACATCTATGATGGCATAGTATAGATAATTAGTAATTACATGTTTAGATTATTAGATTCCTGATGGATATCGTGAAAAGTAACGATTTTTACGATTTTGTAAATTATATGTATAACGCCATAATATAAGTAATAATTTTTTCTGTTACTATCCATATTATATTTTCTTCAAACCATCTTATCTACAAGTATCTTATAATGTTGCGTATATTATTTTTAAATTTTTTTTTTTTTTTTACTAGAAATAATGAATAAATAGCATATTTATGCTGAAAGGTGAAAAAAATGATAACTTATGATGACCTAAGTGATTATTTTAGAACGTGTATAATGTACATTTAATCATATAGCTTGTAAATGTGTTTTATGATACTTTGAAACATTTGATATCAACATTTTATATACAAATATAAAAATAAATATATAATTTATATATAAATAAGAAAATATTAACATAATGTGTACAATTGATATTTATTTTATTATAGTTTTGACTATTTTTAAATATGAAAAAAAAAACATTAAATTATATTGAAAGCCAATCAGGGTATCAGTGCTTAAAAGATTGAAAAATCTTATTTTTTTAAATATTTATTTTATTATTGTGTAGTAAGAATGCGTTAAGAATATTCCATTTTTTTAAACACATATTATACTTAAACTCAAAATAACTACATTTTCATTTGTATTTATCGTGTTATTAAAGATTATAAATTTCAATAATATTCGGTTTTTCTTTATTTAAATAATAATTGTAAATTAAATTATTAATTTATATTAAGTTGTATTTACAGAGTTTTAATTTGTTAACAAAAACATAAATTCTACAATTTTGTTTACAATCTATTAAAAAAAAAAGTTAACAGTTTTCAAAATTTGTTATAGAAGGTTATAGTAAGGTAGTTAAATTAATTTTATTTGTCTAAATTTGATATTAGTTGAGATTAAAATACGTTATAATAATAAGTAGGTTAATTTATCACATTCACATATACGTATGTTTATGTAACAAGGAATATTAAGTAGATATTTAAAACTATTATGCATATAACATTTTTTTATGTATAAATATTTGAAATATTAATTTTTGTATTTTTTTAATGGAAAATAATGTACTAAACCTACCAGGTGTCGCACGATGATTTAAATAATATTTTAAAATGGTGGAATTATTTATTTTGCATAACTTTTATTAATAAGTATTAAATAGTATGCACATCTTATACGTTTATAAATATTAATAGCTGAATGTCTAATACTGTTAGTAATATAATTTTCTATGTAAAAACTGTAAAGTAGGTTTGTTGTACAATTTTCAGTATACCTCAATAAAATGTCAACTAAACTTTGTTGTGCACTGTTAATATTATATGGTAATATAATTGTCACTAAAGAATTTAATATTACCTACATTGTATGCTTTTAAGTGGCGTACTCTGTGTGAAAATTATAGTAGCATTTTTCCCTGTCAACTACGTATGTAGAATTTCAAAAGTTATTAACTACGACTCGCTAGTTATGGTTTATTAAAAGAGAAGAATTATTGTATAATTTCTACTCTTAATTTATTATATTTGTTTCTTGAGAATTATTTAAGTGACAATGCAGTCGACTACTTGTTCGAATAGTTGCTTAAATTAACATAACAGTAGTGGGATTACGGTCAGATAGTAGTCTCATCTAATTTCTGGTCTTGAATAATATATTATTTAACATAATACACCGCATTTTTCTACAAAATTTAAGATTTTAATTATAATTATTAGCCGTTATACAGAATACTCGTATTTGTTTCAAGCATTTAAATTTTAATACGGTTTATTAAAAAAAATCGTCTAATAGTATTAAACTATTAATTTTTGCACTTGTAAAAAAAAATGTTTAATTTAAAAGTATTTTATTACTATTTATTGTTGTTTGAAATAAAACATTGTTTAATTAAATATTTTTATATAAATATAAATAGTTGTTTATTCAAAAAGATTTGTTTTTAATATTTTTTTCTTGATATGTGGTGAATAATTATAATATGGATATATAAAAAAGTCTCCTAGTGGTGACTTATTTTGATTTTTTTTTTTAAATTTGAGATATTTGCTTTAACTTATTTAAAATAATTACGTATTATCAATCCATGGGAATGTGAGGAAGAACAGGAAAATAAATAAATTAATACTAATCAATTAAAAACAGTAGGTAGTGAGGAGATATGACAATTAATTTAAAAGTACATTAAATTAATTTAAAAAGTTAATGAAAAGTTTAGAAGGATATTGTCAATTGATTTTTTACACAAGAAAATAAAATTGGTTTTAGACTGAATGAATTTGGTTGGTTTATTTTTTTAGTAATTATATTTTTCAAGTAGATGGAATGCTCAAAATGTTCTTCGTTATAATTAGTTTAGATTATTATTAGATTTTAGAAGTCAACTCCCTATATTTAAAATATTTTGAATATAATTATTTTCAAGGACGTATTATACGTTTGAATTGTAGTTATTTTTCTTTTAAATTTTTTTTTAAAATTTAATTTACAGTTTTTGGTTTAGAGATTTAAAATATTAAAACAAAATTTAGTATTAAGTCTCAGTTATATTCATTATTATTATTATATTTAATTTATACTGAAAATCTGTAATCATAAATTTTTTGTTTGAGTTTTACAGCTTTTCACTTACATCAATTTATATTAAAGTATCTACTAATTAACTTATAATATATATTTGTCTAATTAGAATTATGATCGTTATAACGATGTAACGTACATTATGTTTGAGTATAAAGTATTTATTATTTATGTTTCTTGTCAAGTTTAGGGTTTTCATAAGCTATTTAAGCATACAAGCAAATACGCATTTATCGTAAGAAGTTATCTTTAACAATATGTAATGCATCATTTGCATAATAAACTAGATGTTAAATATGTGTAACTAAGTCTTTAATATGATTAACTTTAGAATTAAAGAATGTTGGAGATGACATTTAGTCTCCTGGGTATTATGTATGGATGTATATTGTATGTTTTAAAAGATAGAAATATGTGTAGCTAATAAAATATGTGAAATTAAACTATATTAACGTGGAATAATTAAAAAAATGCATTATTAAATATTGGAAATCCTAAGGGTATAGTAGTATAGTATAATTTTATGTGAAATAATTATATTTATTATTAGATTGAAAATGTATCAGTTTACTTTATATAAATATTTATAACCATTAGAATTTGTAATTTTTTAAAGTTCAAAACTTAAGATTGTTATGTGTAAAGCGTATATCTTCAAGATTTGGTGTTATAGTAATTGCATACTTTTCTTAAAGTTTAGCAGTGTGTAAATATATACACAAAGTAATATTAACAATAAATTTGATATTTAAATATTGATAATTTCGCATGTTTTATAAAAGTTTTGCTGTTAAAGTGGAAAAGTATTTTTCTTTTGTTTTAATGCTAAAGTTAATAATTAGCTTTACAATTCTTGATGTAATAAAAATTAACATTTATTCAACTATATTATAATACATGAAATTGAGTATTTCTAAATTTCCATCGATTCAATCAAAAAAAAAAAAAAAAATATGAATATAAATGTTAAATACAATCTATATTGTTGTTATCTATTTATTACTCGTTAGTTATCATAATATTTGGCAGTCTTGTTAAAAAACTTAAAATTTTATTTTAATACAGATACAAATACATATATTCTAAAAGTATTTTATGTACATTTAATAAGTTTTAAGAAAAAATAATTAAGAATAAATTAAACACTTTGCATGTATTTAAATACTTTTCAAATATTTTTTTAATGTCACTTAATGAATTGTGCAAGTAGGTAAGGAAATTAATTTTGTAAATACTAATTACTAATTAAAAGTTTTAATATCACACTTAAGTATCATTAAAATATTGTATTTGCTACTTAATTTTAGCTATGCACTAAGAAATGAAATGAATAAAAATGTGTTATTTGTTAATTCTAAAATAATTAATCAAAAAATAAGTACCTACATATTGACGAAGTACATAATTAATATTTAAATAAATATTTAAACTGTTTAATAATTTGATTTTAACTATAAAATATAAAATAATATAATAGTTATAAAAAAACATTATGAAATATAATGAATATTTTTTTTGAATTTCGAAAAGTATTTGATTCTTTTATGCAAATCTATACAAAATATTAAATATCATATTTTCCAAATATTTAATTAAAAAACATTTAAAAAGCATTTTAAATATTATACAATTATTTTAATACATTTACATTAATGTCTCAGGTACTGAAAAAAACTCATTGTTAAGTTAGGTAAATGGATATATCAATAATTTTATATTTAGTAAATATGTATTGCTATATTGGTCATTATTCTCGTTGTATATTTAAATTGAGTGTTTGATATATTCCATAATTTATTATTTATAAGTTCATTCTGTTTCAATTATTTGTCGATATTTTTAGTTTAACGATCATGTTTTTACATAATTTGGTTTGTCATATGTTTATTTAAATTTTTTTTTTGTTTTATTAATTTTGTTAATTTTAGTAGTTTTATAATAAAGTATTTAAAACTTATACTATTTATAATGTAACTTTATATTTTAAACTATAACTATACTCAATTTTTATTTAGTGTTAATTAATGACTATAGCTAATTCGTTCTAAATACAAGTTATGAAAACTGTTTATAAACTATAAACGAAAATAATTCATTTCAATTTTGAACATATTAGTCGTTTGTTATAAATTAATAATAATGTAAACATGAAATTGTATTACTTTTTATCATTTAACAAAACGATATGTTAATACACTTTTTTATAATTATATTATATGCATTCATACTACATGTATTATTTTATTTAAAATTCATGATACTTTATTAAATTTCAGTTTAAAAGTGCACGCGTAAATAAAATAATAACTTTCAGTATTATTAATTTAATTTTCTTGTAAAAGTAATTGGTAATACAATTTTGTTTGATTTAAGAAATTTTATAGATTTTCATTCTGAGTTGTATGAGGTTAAAGAATTGGCAGGCCGTTTATTTAATTTAATCTAATTTATACTGATGATATTCCATTTCGTATTGTTTTATGTATAGATTAATACATACTACCAAACAAGTTTATTGGGATTTCGATTATCTCATATAGTGTAGGTACACATACATGATTTCGTCGATAAGTAAAACGTGTGACAGTGAGCTCTCATTTTCTCGTTATGTTTGATCTTAGCCAGTATTTCAGTTTGTGAATACTATGCTATTCCCATGGCCATGTCTAATTTTATTGTTTAAAAAAAAAAAAAAATAAAATACAAAATTCTATTGTTGTATCTTCTAAAAACGAATTTAGAACGATATTTTTATCTTATGGTTTTTAAAATTGTCTTCTTTTTTGATTTTTATAAATTATTATTTATTAAAAATGTAAGTTGAGAGTTTGACTTACCTTAACTATTTTTTATAATTAACTTTCGATCACTGCTATAAAACTATGTAAACACGTAATTGCAATTACATTATGTATAAATTATATATTCATAGCGTACGTGATTTAAAAATGTTAGATAAAGTTTTATTTATAATAAACAGTTTTTTTTTTTTTTGAATTCAATAGTTTTCATACCATTTTTAGAATCTTAAAAAGTATCAACTTACTGAATGAAAAATATAAAAGTAAATAACGTAGTAAACATTTTTTCAGTTATTCTCAGTTTTTTTTTCTAGCGTATTTGAAAGTATATATCTTTTTATTCATTTTTTTTTACACAACCTGTAAATATATTTTTACAATAAATGCAAGTGTTGTAAGATATCAGTAGATTTAAAAAGGAATGAAGGCACTTCGGCGTAAATATGTTGGTTTTCATTTACTTAATAGATACCGACTCTACTTACGTTTTAGAAATCTCTCAAGATCATCAGGGATTTGGGAGGAAGGGTGGTTAGTTTCTTCACGAATTTATTATTGTGGTTCTGTAGCCGAGCATTGAATCTTTTGTAAAGAGTATTGATGACTTTGGAGACAAGAAGGATTGAGAGATCAGTATTAAGTGTGTGATTAGGGACATAGTATGGACTATAGGACTTAAGTGATTTGGCGAAGGCACTTTGACCGGAAAGTTTGAATACGATTTATGTAAAGAGGCTTGGTCGAGCCCCTGGTTAGATCTTATTGGCCAAGAATTCTATCCAATTTAAAAATTTAAGCAAATAGATTAGGTTAGGTTATTATCAAGATTATATCAGATTAAAATAATTTCAAAACTAATTTACAGTGTATTTTTGGTTGTAGTTTTGTTGTCCATGTTAACTAACTAGATAATTTTAATTGTATTATGTATAGGATAATAATACTATTGAATATTTTTAGCTTGACGTTAAATTAGAAAATATTAACGGAAATGTTGATAAAAAAAAGTCCTCTTTCAGGAAATCCAATCATTTTATGAAATTGAAATGCTTGGTTGGCTTATATTCAATGATTATAACTTTGTTAACAGAAGAAATTTAACAGATATTTCTTAATATGTTGTTTATGATTTATTCAGTTATGAGATATTAATAATGAATATGCTTGTAGTTATTTATTTTTTATTTTAATCAATAAAGAATTATATCAGTAGCTATTTAATTATTAATTATTGATAAGATAAGTTTGTATATAGTTAAAACAAAGTAAGTAGGTACCTATAAATTAATTTTTTTAGAAATGTTTGTTATCTTATAGTTATAATCGTTTTTGAATTTGATCTTTTTTTAATGTTAGAATAATTAAATTTCTTAGATAAATATGTATTTATAAAATTAGTATATATTATATTATATTGAATATAATAATCACAGAATTTAAAAAAAAAAACGATGTAGTTTATTGAATTCAGATAAAGAAAAGGTTATAGATTTACGAATAATAAAGCTTATGTGATTAGAAAAAATCTATGAAGATCAAATTATATTAAATTATATTCTTAATTATATTAAGTATTAAGTTAATGTGTTAATTTTATTTTATTTTTAAACTTAACATCACACGGATTAATTTAAAAACACCAAAATTTTTGATAAATACTATAGATGCATGTTTATCTGGATAGTATTGTTAAATGTATTTTTTTTTTATAAAAGTTAATTATCTTTTTTAAACTTAAACTATAATTTTTAAATAAAAAAAAACAAAACCGTTTAAAAGGAAAATAAATTATTATTGATATTTGGTTAATTATTCATTTAAATTGAATCTAAATTAAATTTTCTCAAAGTTATTAAACGAATTTTTTAAGACACTTTTAACCATTAATTATTTTTTTTGAGCAATAGTAATAATTATTTATTT
This sequence comes from Melanaphis sacchari, assembly GCF_002803265.2. NCBI lineage: Eukaryota > Metazoa > Arthropoda > Insecta > Hemiptera > Aphididae > Melanaphis > Melanaphis sacchari. The sequence continues at coordinate 2,289,826 of NW_020271114.1, read as the reverse complement.
ACGAACCGTTTAGTAAACCAAGATGAGCAAAGAATTTCATTTTTTTTAATGCGATGTTTTACGAGTTTCATGTATTATTTATAGTTTCTTTTATATTTTAATTTTTCAATTCTTAATCATTTAAAATTAAATATTACTTCTGTATCTATTGACAATTTTTTCTTGTAAGAACCCCGGTGATTTCCGCCTAATAAACTTTGAATAATTAAATAATGCAACGATTCTTAACTTGTGGTCCGGAGTCCCCTAACATGACATACATCAATACGTAACGTGTGCATTATTACAATATTGTTGGATTCTTATTATTTTTTTTTTTCATATTTAATATATCTTATTATATAAAAAGATAGACATATTTTATCTTATTTAAACTATTTTTTTTATGAAAAATTAAAAGTAAAAATGTTGTTATAAATTAATTATGATAACACGAGATATTTTGTAAAAAAAAAAAGGTATTCGAAAAATATTGGTAAGGGGGTCCGTGATTTATAAAAGGTTAAGAAACGCTGGAATAATGTAAGTATATTGACTCAATTGGTTTGTGAAATAATGTAACAGTTATATACGAATAGGATATTTTATAAAATATTGTTTTCGTGTATATAGTATTATAATATACAGAAGTCAGAATTGATGTCATTGTAAGATCTAATAACTTTTATTTCATAAAATGAAATATATGACTTGTGTTTACAATATGAAAATGCTCTGTTGAAAATAAGCGTTCCATATAAAAGAATCATATCTGAGTATACTTCTTACTGATAAAATGTCAAGTGTATTGAGAAAAAATTTGATTATTTTGTATATTATAAAATATGTAGGTATGTATTTTAAAAATATATAATATTTGGAAAAATATATGTTTTACTAGTTTGTTTTATTAATAATCTCAAGTTAATAATTTATAACAATTTTGTTAAGATTTTATTTTTGTACATTAAACCTTTTGATATCTAAGTGATAAATGTTAGTGACATATTACGTATTAATGTATTTGCGCATCCTATTCATTATGCCCAGACTTTTGATATATTTGAAGTTTTATTGAGTTATAGAATTTCTGGTCATGTAAATTATTTAGATGAATTATTCATAATAATATACAATTTATTAAAACGTCTTTAAATCTGTTTTCATCAAATAATGATATACTAAAAAACGATTACTCATTATTTAGTAAGTTAGATTATTTAACTAATAATTTAGAACTCTTAAATAAAATTAACTATAAAATGTAAATTCTCATTTGCGTTTATTTTGTTTGAGTAGAAAACTAAATGTAACTGATTTTTTTTGATTTTTTAGTGACAGAACCAAGTAAAATTTCCAAGTCTTAGTTTATTCCCTCTTCCAGTTTATATAGAAGATGATTTGTATTAAAGGTTTTTTAACAATGAAAAATTATACCTTGTAACTTGGATATTCATTAGAAGTAGCCCTTAAAAAATAATATCGCGTAATTTTATAATTCATGCAAATAACTGATGTATTCATAATTTATAAAACACTATTGTGTAATATTGAAACGGGTAACAGCGATGCATTTCTTATATTTTCATCACATTCATTGACACCACTTCGAAAAAAACCATCATAAATCTCTCGTATTAAATTACACTTACTCTTGTTTATCAGTCGAACGTTGTTAACTCATAAACTATATATTATATTATAGATAAAATTTCGAATAATGTAAAAATTAAATTTGATTATAGTTTATGTATTTTGTATGTAATCATATAAACGATAATATTACGATAGAATTACGTTGAAGTTCAAAATCTTTGAGAGTGTTACTCACTAATATTATACTAAAAAAAAATGTAAATGCTGAACAAATATTATTGGCGAAAATTAATTATGGTAATTTTTATAAAAACTATCAACATAACATAGATTTTAAAATTATATTTTTATTATTATTTATGATTATTGATAGTGTTATTGTGTTACGACATGTTAGGTCTTTGGAAACTCGGCATTTTTTTTTTTACAGGTAATGTTGTTATATTTAATGGACGTAGGCAAAAAGTGTATAATACTGAACCATAAAGTATCTCTTGATATTAATCGAAATTTTGCTTATGTTTGTAAATTCTTAATTTAGACACTCAAATGACTGTTCAATCAAATAAGTATTGGTAATGAAAAAGTTTAAACATTATTTACATGTAGAAATAATTTCATGTAATTTATTTATTCACACATTACTCAATAGTAATTTTATATTAATAATATAGATAAATTAGTATTGTAATACTATTAAATATCATTATTTTGTTATTAATACCAATGTAATAATTTATTTTATTAAGTTTTGAATAAATTATCAACTTCATAATGTATATTATTAACATTAACGTAATATTATTTTTTCTGCAGTAAAACTATTTTTACTTTTGTCATAACTATTATTACACAATTTTTTCCCAAATAGGTTTAACCTAATTATTTACGATAAGGAAAAAATGCTTTTTATGTATTATTATTATTTTTTTTTTTTATATTTTCTTTCTTTAAATAACACTAGTTTGTCGAAAAGTGTTTAAAAAAAATAAAATAAAATAAAATGCTGGCATAATTCTTTGACTTGATGTTTTAAAGTGTTATCGGAGAAAAAGTTTTTGGTTTCTAAGAAATTAAATTTTTGTTTTCTATCGATTATAAAGCGTTTACCGCAACAATATTGTATGTTTTTTTTTTATAAACAAATTACTATTAAAGTTCTTTGGCGATATTAAGTTTTTAAGAAATGCTTTAACAAAAATTACATAAAAGTCTATAACTAATTAATCGAAGTGTGAGTAAGAATGTTAGTTGATCTGTTTATTTGTAAAGTAACTATTATTTCTGAATTTCAGTGTATATGGTTGTAAAATAATGCGAACTATACCATTGATAATCTATATTTATAGTGGAAAATAAACACCGTTTATTTGTTTTTGAACAATGCGTTTTACATAGGGCTTTTATAAAAAATAATCGGCCTGGCAAAATCTAAATTCCCCTGAATTTGGCTCTGAGCCATTGACTATGGAGAAATGTGTACGGATGCATAATTTTAGTCATTAAAAGAATGGCGATAAATAATGTTAAATTATTGTTTCCTTATTTTAAAATGTTAATATATACACTCACAAAACTATTTAAATTGTACAAATATATATATTTTTATTGTATTTATAAATAATCACTGAACGTACATAACATTTATTGAACCTATATTTTCTCACAGCATTATTATAAATTACAACCACGATGAATGTTTGTCAATCACCGTAAATAATTTGACACATTTATATTTTACAATAATTACATATTTTAGACTATGCTTTTTTATACCATATATTTCAAATAAATATTTTGTCCATAGTAAATATTTATCGATCATCAGTTTATGGTATTTATTAAATAAAAGTATGTATAAGTACCTATGGCATTATTTAATTTACTAAAATGTTTATTAAATTTTACATTAGTTGATAAAAATTATAGAATAACCAAACAGGATATTGATCCTTATTATTTCGCTTGTATAAAAAAAGTTAAAAATAATTTACTTAAAAAGTCATTGTCATAAAAATAGTAATATTTAGTAATAACTCAAAAACAATGTTTAAATTATCAAAGAAAAACAAAATAATGTGTCTTGAGGCTGAAAGAGGTTTTACGGCCATTTATAAAATTAATATCCTATACTATAATAAATTACTTATAATTTTGAAGATGCGTTTAGCAGTTAGCACACAACTATCAACATTATAGTAAAGTTAAAATAAAAACAAAAAAAAAAAATATGGAAATTAAAAAAATAAGTTTATTTACGTTTGTTACAAATTTTTAGATGTGAAAAAAATAATTAAAAAAATAAATAAACATGTAATTTAACGATAATCTATGACGTAGATTCTATGTATATTCGTTAATCTATATGTAGACTTAGTTCAGTTGATTTATTATATCCAGGATTATCGATTGAATTTCCTTCTAAAAAGTTTGAACTAAATTAGCTTTGAGTTTAATAGCATAGTGCCAAGAGATAGATTGAAAATATACTTATTTGCTAAAAAAAAAGTACCTATATTATGTATCTATAGAGTAAAATATTTTTAAAACTACTCGAAAGTTTGTTTGTGAATTTTAAAATACACTTCGTATGTGATATCAATGTATTTAGTTACCACAATTGTACTCAAAGAATAGATATTTTGATAAATATGGAATAAACATTTAAAAAAAGCATTTTTTACATGTATGTTTTGCAATATTTTTCACCAAATTATTTTTATGAAATATGTAGTCTTATAAATTTTAAGTACAATAATCACGTAGCACATCAATTATAATTTATAACCAATAAATTTTCTGTAGTACTAGTTGATTATCACGCGAAATTAAGTTCAAGTATGGATTATTATTGGGTCAATTTTTCAATTTTTATCGTAAGAGTTTTTTATATTTAAATAATAAAACTATAGTAACACGGCGTTGTAGATGGGCAATATTAGCTACATCATTGCTGTGGGTGATTTACCGGCATCTTAGATTCTGAATGAAAAATAATATACTTTGTCTACTTTAAAAACTATATCTAATTTTAGGTAGCTGAAAATGAAGTATTAAGCAAAATTTTTATTTTTAAGGCAAAATCATAGTTCAATATAAATGTTTAAATAAATAATTATTAACAGAACTGTTTAATTAAAATTTATTTAGTGACTAACCATTTTTAATTGTCATTCGGTTAATGTGTTTGTATTACATATACTCGCTAAAAAGGTTCAAGAGTATGTGTTTTTCATTGTGTATTTAATTTTCTGTACTATTCATTTAATAGTTATATTTGAATTTTATGTGCGTTGTACCACAAAATAATAAGTGAGAAAAGTAAAACTTAATTTTTTGAGAAATAAATCCAAATCCAAAAAAAAAAACAAAAAAGATATACGATTAAAACGCATACGACCTACATTTTAATTTAACATTATAGGTCATCTAATATTATGTGGTTTCCATCTGTGGAAATGTTCTAAAGCCGTTTACGGTTTGTAAAATATTCATTATATATAAATATACATATATAGGACTCATTGTACTTTTTATTTTTCAGTAAACTTTATCCTGACATACATCTTTGCCTCCAGTTTTCTTTTTTTGATACCTGTATCAATAGAAGTTAAATCTTTCTAATGCTTAGTTAGCACTGTGTCGAAATTTTATTTTTTTAGGGTTAAAGTTGAAATTATAGGATTTATATTTCTAAACTTCTTTGCTGAAAATATAATTAGTTCCTACACAGTAAAACCGATTTCTAGTCTATATGAACCTTTTACCCCAATGACTGAAGTTCACAGGCTTGTCATACCCGTTACCAATTAAGGCACCCCATGTTGCGACTCATTGTGTTTATAAAATAAATACACATATATATTATATATAATATAATTGCATGATATATTTATAAATAAATCATGCAATTTATCAAAATGATTTACTTGAATTCGTCTTAATGAATAAATTCCCACATACGAGTCCCTGCATTAGACGGCTATAAATGCGGTTATAATAGACATTCATCCATATGAAGGTGTAAGCAACTTAGAAATAAAAAAAACAATCCAAAGTGATTTACTCTGCACTGGTAGAAAATTTACGTTCAAGTGTGCGTGGGATTTATTCTATTTTAGTTTCACGCACTCGCTTGCTTATAAAACATTTACATTATACATTATATTTTTATTTATGTAGGTGTTTATATATATATATATCATACAGAGTAATCATTAAGTATGTAGATAATGTTCAAAATTTGATTTAAGTCATTTATTTGAGTCATTTTATAATACATAGAAATATATTATTTTCATCTTAAACGTCGCTTACACACATAAAATCGTGCGACGTATTGAACCATCGAGATCCCGTAAATTGTTTATCGTGATTTGCGTTCCTATTACGACATTATTGTTTTACACAGATTGCTGAGTGACGGAAATATAATGAATAATTAATTAATTCTATGCATTTGTTATGATATTCGTTTAATTTATATTATTAGTTTTTTATGTGTTCAACGCAATGAAAATAGCTATTGACGCAGTCATGTTTCCCTATATTAAGAGTATGGACGCGTACAATTTTAATGTTTTTTGGGTTTTATTCTCAAAAACGAAAATTTAAACGCCATGTTGGTCAAACCACGCGGCGCCAGGCTTTTATAATGAGAATATTTTAAACTCCGAGGTCATATCATACATGTTATAATATATATATTTGGTGGTAATGTGTATACTATCACACCAAAAACACTTCGTTATAACACTGTGTAAAAAAAGCTAAGTTAAAAAAAATATAAAATAAGTAATGATTAAATCTTTAAAGCAAAATACCATTTTATAATATTACAAATACTTATGACTAAGATAAATTGTAAAGTTAAATACTTAGTCAACATATTGTTTATAAATAATTAATCACGAAAAATAGTATAATGGTTACTTATTTGTATTTATTTAAGTATGCTTATTCATCCCGCCAAGTAGTTAAACAATAATATGTTGACTAAGTATTATTTAACTTTACAATTGATTTTATTTGTCGTCATAGGTATTTGTAATATTATCAGCTATTTTTTTATAGTAAAAAGCTCTGCTTACTTTGTCAATATAGTGGTAATAGAATATTGTATTATTCATTTTTTTTTTTTAAATATAGTGTATTTAATTATGTAGCAGAAAATATAAAAATTTAGTGAATACCGTATAATGATTCCAACTATAACAGTATAATTTAAATCGTAATAACGTTAAAATTGTTAGATTTTTACATATATCTTATATGAATTTGTTTCATTTAAATAATTTATGTAGAATATACCTAATATATTACATTATTTTTTAGTATTATTATTATTTTTATATTATTCGTCAATCATCGTACGTCGTTGTCGCCGCCGCAATGAGAATAGTGGGAATAGATAAGCGGCGGATCGGGGGACATGTGATATTTTACGACATTTTCGTTATGTACACAAAATCGGTCTTAAAAGTACTTGAACATTTTTCGTTGTACATTTTAAGCTATCTAACCGATCTGCTTGAGAATTCCTTTGTTACCATCTGCACAATATGTCTAATCGATTGATATCTTATACGACTTTATATGTTCAGCCGTTTGTTCTGTAGAACAGACCGATAGATTATCAAGAATTAGCACGGTATTTCAATGGTACAATTCGGGTTTCTGTTACTAAACGTTAGGGTGACTATACTATTTTTTTTTTTTTGTACTTCGCTACGCGCTGGATGATATACTTTAAATGCTAGGCAAACGATTTCAAAGTCGTCTGTTATGATTACGTCGTATAGTATAACTACTATAATGTATGTCTATAACCAAAGTTTTATACATAAATAAACCGGTGGACCTGAGAAGAAAAAACCCAACATCGTTTTCAAGATGTTGAAGATGTTGTATTATGTATTGTTATAGCCTATAAGTATTTAATACTAGAATATAAACGTTAATACGCAGCACTTATGTACGGTACAACACGGTCGTGATAAACCATGACGGACGTTAAGTCGTAGGAATTCGGGAAAATAGTAATGTGACGCTTTAATTGTGTTAAACATGACGGTAAAGATATGTGGTCTTGCTTTTTGACATTTTGTAGATAATGTAACATTAGATGATACGAATGATTTCTAAGTCGCATCATTGGTGACAACGCTTCGCCAGATAGTGACATGATAATATGTGTTTTAACCGAAGTCCTATACACAAATATACCGTAGTCCTGGGGAAGGAGGATTAAAACCATTTTAGAGACATAGCTACTGATTAAAGATGTAAAGCTTATATAATTACGCTCGTGCTAAACTGCAATGGACGTCAAGAATTATCGTAAAAATGTGGAAAACAGTAATCAGCTCATAAATGGATATCCAGTATAGGAGAGGGTGGAAAGATGATCATGGTTTTTGTATTTGATTGATTTTATTCTACGAACTTTATGTTGTGTAGGTGATGGCTGTGTTTCGTTACTAAGAAATGAGTCGATAGGTGTGATGTCCCTCATAATTTCTGATGGCGTATAGCTGCATGACTAGTAATTTTTAATCTGTATAAATTTTGAGAAGTCTTACTTATAAGTTTTACTTGTAACGTTTTCGTTTAATAAAAATTCTTCGTATAATATGATATATATAATTTTATTTTAAGATCATACATTCGAGTACGATTATACGAGCATTCTGAAATTTTAATATATATCACGTACCAACACAGTGAACAAACACTCAGATGTCTGATGCGTATAGTATGTTCGTATTATATGTCAACTTAATATTTTAATTTATTACTCCTGTTTTATTTTTATAAGTATTCAGTTTTTTTTTTTGGATTGTGTTTCTCGGAGGATTTTTTCTTTTTTTTATAGAGGAGAGAATAGTAGGGTGAGAGTCATATTTTATACAGCCGTTAAACCGATTTATTCAAGGAATTTAAATTTTAAGATCTCAAAAGTGTTAAAATATTTTATAATTTCAACCTAATTGGGAAATCAAATTTTTAATTTTGTAAAATTTACTATACGTCATAGTGCTCAATTTATTACAAGTGTTAATATTAATATTTTCATTCTTATTAAGTTCTAGTTTTGTTTGCTTTAATAATTAACTATACAAACTATATTAATTATTTAATAAGTTGTTTTACGTACAATCTACTTCTTTAGTCGATGGTTGCACTAATTGTACCAAGTTTATTCATATGTGTATATATTAATACACGATGTATTCAATATTGTTCTAACGTTTATAATTTTAAATAAAAAATACATTTTTTTTATATATTTTGCTCAGTATTAAAAAAAAAAATATGGAGAAATATTAGTTTAAAATTTTTGATTTGAATATTTGTTCAACATATATTATTTGAATAAATTTTCATATTATATTATGTTAAATTACAAAAATGTATGATAATACATTTGGTTAACAGATAATTAAAATAGTTATCCTCTAAATTTTTTTATATTTTAATACGTTATTTTGTTGTTTTGTCTATTGGTCAGGTAATAATCATTTTTTTTCAATGTATCCTTCAATATTTTTCGGCTAGAAAATGTTCTCAAACGTTTAGTATGATCTCTTGATAGGTTGAAACTCGAAAGAAGATACTTTACGCTAGTAATTGTTTTCATTTAATGGCAGTTTTTCAAGAAGTTATTGAAAACTTAAACACCGAAAGTCTTATTATTTTTTGTTTGATGAAATAATTGTTTAATGTAAATTTACAATTTTATGTTGAATAATAATACATGTTTGCTAGTTTAATTTTAATGTAGATCTTAAAATGTAAATATAAATTAATTATATAGCAAATGTAAATTACTTTCTGTATTTTTTCACCTCTAAAATTGTTTATAGCTTTTAAATCATATAATTTAATACATATTACTAACTCTATTTTCTGGTCATTATTTCGTTATATTTAAAATTAACAGAAATTATATTTTATATTTTTATTATTATATTCATCTATCCTTACTATTATTTAGGGTCTGTTTTTGTGAATTGAAATTAATTAGTATGCTTATGTTATGTATTGATGTGATTCCAATTTTATAATACATATTACATTAAAAAAAATATTGTTGATATTTAGTAATTATCAATTAGTTGTTTGTTTGATTTAAAATTTAAAAATAGTTTTGATTTCATTTTTTTTTTTTTTTTATTGTATTAATTATTTTGCTGTATAAAATATTACTAAAACTAATTTGGATTTTTATGGTTTCTAGATTTTTTGTTCTATAAAAAGTCATACCTAAATAAAATCTTAAAACAAATTGTTCTTTTAATAACAAAAACCTTTTCTAAATCACAAAATAATCACTATAGTCCGATTTAAAAAACATTTTATCGAATTCTACTCACGTTATTATAATAATTTCTGATTATCAAATATTATAACGATAGATTAATCAAATAAATGTACGAAAATCTCCTGATAAAATCGATAAAAAAAATGGTGTCACAACTTAGCTATTCATCGTTTAATCTAACCCTATAACAATATCCCAAGAGTGTCGTTAGTATGCTATTTTTCTTCATAACCTACCGACCTGAAAATACGAGTACCTATATTTATCCTAACTTCATTTATTCTAATTATGGACATTCCTTATAAATTATTTAACGGAATAAAAAAATTCTTCGTTACAATAAATGCATTAGTGTTGAGTCGAGTTATGCTTCAATAAAGTAAGTGAACCAATGATAACAAAATCTTTCTTACGATGTGTGTTCTACTTCATAGTAAAAAAAATATTGATTTATTTCACATTAAGGAATATTCACTTTTATTTTTAAAGTTTTTATAAAAACAATTTATAGTAAATTTGATTAAATGAATAAATTATATTTAATTTTTAAATATTAAAAAAAAAAAATACAAAATTATAAAATACAAAACATTGTAATATTTTATCATAGTACAAAAAATATATTTCCCAAAAATATGATTTATCGATATTTCATACAGAAATTATAATTAATAAAACGTGGTTATATAATTCTTACTTCAAATTGATTTTATATCACTAAAATACGGGTTTTAATTTACTAAAAGGATATTAATTTAAAAGATAAATTAAGTGTCTCTACAATTCATGTGCATGGCATACTATTTTAATTGATTGTATAAAATACTTAGTATAGTAGTAGAAATTCAAGGGTATTTGTTGAGAATAAAGTTTGGTGTATCCAACGCATAAAATGTGAACCAACATGTATACTTAAGAAGTGTCAAAAAATAATTTAATCATATCAAGAAAGATATTATTTTTCATTTAACTCTCATAATATTTAATATAAATTCAAAATACAAAAAATTAAAAAAGTCGATATTTACTAAACGTGGTAGAGATAAACGATGTACGATGACGGCATTTGAAAGCTCCCAAATTTATCAGTTAAAAAAAACTTTTGAAGAATAAACACATCCCTTCGGGATTTCAGTTTATTTAAATTTTAAAACAATTTAAGAACTGTGTAAGTTCTTGCGTACACTTTCGTTTAGTTAAATATTCCTTAATTGCAGAATTAAATAAATAAATATTTTTAAAAGTTTTTACATGTTCAGACAAATTATATTATATTGTATAATTCAAAAATATAAAGTTTTATCTTTATCATAAATTCATTATAAATTATATGAATAGAACGTGATTTAAATATTATAGAAATGTAATTAAATGTATTTAATAATACTAAAAAAAAATCAATCTAATTATATATTATAAATTGTAAATAATAATTTCAATTTATTCTCCTAAATATATTTGGTTTTTATTAATTTCATTTTTCGCAGTAAGTATGAAGGCGCATACATTTTTATCTCAAAGTTTCAGAATTCGTTTAATTTTCACACGGGTTTAAATAGCTGTGTATTATGGGTATTATTTTCTATTATATTGTTGTTACCTACTTATTATCACTGTTTTATACATATTTAATACTTGCTCTGGTGAAAAGCGTGTTAGTGTTTTAATATTTTAATCATTTTTAATACCTATTGAAATATTGGAGTTGACAATACAGTATAAATAGTCCATTGTTAGTTTATTTAGCTTTAAATATAAGTAGACTTTATGCTACACTTTAACCTAACCTAACCGTCCTTTAAATACTGAAAACAGTTCGGTTTATCTCCCATATGATGTAATATTATGTATACAATAAGGAAATAATACGAAGTAAACTTATTTTTTATTTGTGAATTTTCAAAATAAAACTACTTTTTATGGATTATATATGATATTTAAGAAATACATTTAAGGCATTTAATTTTGTTATAATATTATTCACTAAATACAAATTTGATACTTACTATTACGCCATTTTTAATGTATTTTTAAAATAATCTTAATTTTATTTCGTCAATAATACCTATCAACAAGTAAATATCTGTGAAATCGTACAAAAAACCGTGTAAAATATTTCATCGAAATTAATACTGAATAGTGAATCCTCTTTTTGTAAACTCCGCATTCGACACAATGCCCTCCGAGATACGCCACGAGTAAATAACTTAACTAAATTACAGATTAAAGTGATTTACAAATGGATGCTATTTTTTATTTTTTATTTGCTTCGTTTACATTATTTGAAACTGTTTTTTAATATTAATTTTTTCATTATTAACTTCTCGATACTACTGGCCTCATTGACTTATTTCTTTACATTATATATATCTTTTCTAATTTCCAAGTATTTTGTAAAATATTAACTTAAGGTATCTTTGTATTAGGAAGTATCAAATATCAATGACGTAGTTTATGTAGTTTATGAGCTTATACAAATATGACAAAATTGTAATTTATTGAACAAAAATATTTCTTATTAGGTTAAACAATAAAAAAAATAAACGTTTGTTTTTTTTTTTTTTAGTAGATATTTTTTTATTTCGTGTTATTGTCTACTATTTAGTTGTTATCGTTAGGGCTGAGAGTTTTATGAAGTTTGCATTGTTTTTCAAGGCTATAGCTACATAATGTTCGTTTAATAACATTTTACGTTTCATGAAATTTTTGAATCATAATAAGAAATTTTTATTTTGTTTTTGTGTTAATAATTTTCACTTTTAAGGTAATTTGATAATTTTTTTAAATTTTTGGGTACTTGATATTATACAATCTTAGTTTTTCAATTTTAAGATTTTTATTTTAATAAGTAACTTTTTTATATGCTATCAAGTTTTTTATTGTATCAAATATTAGTTATTTTACCAATTAGATCCTTTCGAAGTAAAATCATAATTACTAGTAATTGCAATAAAAAATTAAATGAGAATAATTATTTTTTTTAAATTAAAGTTGTTTGTAAAAGACTTAATATTTTGCAGTCCTGCAACATTTTTCAAATTAAAAAGAAATCGTTTTTGGTTCAAAACTTATTTAAAATAAAAAAATTAAGTGCATTATTTTGAATTTTTAGAGCATAAAATCATTTGTGGAAGGTATTATATTTCCAACTTATATTATTTTAAACTTACATTTATCATACTTATCACTTTTCACTTATTTATTATTTCTCTAAACTCTTATACAGTCATCTTATAAATTATTAATTTAAATTAAAGCTCTACTTAGTATTCTAAAGTATGAAAAACCTTCCAAAATCAGTCACATATGTCAGTACAATTGATGTTGCATTTATGTTATAGATATTACCCATGTTTCAAAATAAAATCGTATCAAAAGCTTTTGAGAAGATTGAATTACATTTTGTTAAACCGTGAGCTTTTAGGTCAACTGTTCCTAAAAGTAGTAGGTCATGCAAGCAATTATGTGCATAATTTGGTTAAAAAATAAACAGTAAACAGACTTGGATCGTTGCCAATCTGGACGTCAGATTTAATGAATATTGTGAACTATTGTACTATAGAATAATAATGTATTGAAAATTTTATTGAGAAAAAATATTATAGTTAAAAAATGTATAATATAATTTGAAAAAAGACCGGTGACCAAGATAATAAAAAGATGAATGTTTCATTTACTTAATTACATCCGTAACTAAAGCTTTAGATAAATTTCTTTAGTCATTGGGCATAATTAAATTTTATATTATATATTATATCGATTTTTTTCATTAAATTTTCTGCTTAAAATTATAAGGTAGATTTGTTTCTGTTGGTGGTATAATAATATGTCTAAAGTGTTTCATCAACATGTATATCCCATGGTATGTACATTATACAACTGTTTTAAAGTCGTGAATTAAAATAAGTATAGGGATGGTTTATGTTTATGTTATTAATTAAATGCCTTGTGTAAGTTTTATAAATAGCCAGATTGTATGATCATACCTAATAATTACTAGCTAACGTTTTATTTTCATTAAATTAAATGTTTAATGCTTACAACAATTTATCAAAAGAAAAAAAAGCCAAAAGGTTTTAAAATGAATAGTAATAGTAAATAGTATTATTTATTTGTAGAGAGAGGTAAATCGAAAAATTTAAATAATTACAGATATTTATTATATTTTAATGAAAAATATATATTATTTAATCTTGAATAATAGTAGTTATTTTTTTAAATAATTATTTTATTATAAATCATTTAATTGTAACATTTTTTTTTTTATATTAATGTTATTTTGATATATTTTTAAAATTATTTTAACCATCCGTACAACTATAATACGCATTATAAAAATGCAAACGAGATTCATTGATACGGATGTCATGAAAAATGTGTACAATAGGTACAAATAGTCTGTTTCATTAACTGTCATTGTGTGTGACTGCGTAGCGTATATCTAAAAATTACCTTACTTCATCGCGGTCTCAAAATGTTATCGTATTAAGTTCGATAAGCCACAAGTGCGAAGAACTTATAACTATTTCGTTTTACCAATTCTATTATTTTTTTGATAAGAACTGCCAAAAATGTTGACAAGTTCTTTTACGAAAATTTCAAATTATCTATACATACATATTTGTATATTTTATCGCGACCAATCTATCCACACTTGACTAAAGAAGCGAGTCGGTCGAATGAACTTTTTGGTATATAAACGATTTTAAAATGTTCGAAGAAAATTATACTATCGAAATAATGAATAAATAAATTCCAAGTAATGTACCGTGATGGATATTATAAATTATTATACGTTGTTGCGTCTGTAGCGTTTTGTCAAATATACTATAAATTGTTTCATAAAGATTGATGTAAAAATGTAATTTATTCTCAGGTCCCGTTACCCCAATATCAAAATGATTCTAGTCTATTGGCGTCTAAAACTAATGTCTTATTAATTATAACTATTGTATATTCCTATTATATATATATGACTTTAACAGTAAATTTACGATATGAATTGCTTTAAAAAGTAGAACTGGTTAAATGATAGTACATGATTGATTTGGAATCTTTTCAATTATTTTTTATCAAATATTTATCATAAACATGTAATTTTTAATTTATTTTTAATTCAATTGATTATTCTGCATTTCGTTATAAGATACATTGTTTTCCCAACAAAATTCTATTTAAATTAACTTAGTGAAAGTTTAAATATCTGATAAAATAATATTGTATTATTTAAACTATTATAATATGGTATTTGAGATTTAGTTTTTAAAAATATAACTTGGTATATAATGGTAGTTATATGAATTCTAGTATTTTTTAAATTTAATAAAATGTGTAATTTAAAATGAACTTAATGTAAATTAAGGAGTAATAATAATTTTGTTTATTTTTATATGTTCAAGGTACAGTAATCTAATTAGTTATTAAAGTTAAATGTTTCATACTTTCATAATGTCATATACCTAATTAGAGATTAAAATATTAAGAAATAGAACAAAAAGAAAAAAAGAATAATTTTATAAGTTAATTAAATTGTACTTGAATCTTACAGGATAATAACATATTTTGTAATTCAAAATCGATAGCCACAATTGTCAAAAATTATCTTAATATATCATAAAAAATGTGTATTCTTAATATTTTTATTTGAAAAATTTACTATTAAACAATTAATTTTTGATCCTAACAAACTATTTTAACTCGACGTTATTTTAATATATTATTTACTTTAATAATGATTGATGATTTATTTAACTGTAGAAACAATACAATATGTTACTAAAAATCAAGTATGTTCAACTATAAATTATACTTAAGGTTAAAAAAATAATTAAACTTTATTTGAACTTTTATTTAGAACTGTAAAAATATTAAAGCTCATCTTTGTTATTATATTTTAATGTTCGTTTACTATTTCTAAAAATAATTTAATAGATACTAAATGGTTAGAAAATATTTTATTATCTTATACCTACAATTTAGTATGAAATATTTTATATTATATATTATAATATATACACAGTGTGATACACCAAGCATGTACTCCATCATTTTTTTAATTTAATAATAAATTAATTCAAATTTTTTAAATTTTTCGTATTATCTAAGTGGTAGACTATGGTATATAAAACTCCCATTTTACGAAAAATAACCCCTCATTTTTGCTATAAATTATTTATTGCGTATTTTTTTGAAAATGTTGACATACTAAATGTTAATGAATAGTTTATTAATTATTAAAATATTTATATTTAGAATAAAACCTTTAAAAAATGGTCTTAAATATATAAAATACATTTATTATACTTGGACCATTTTCATAAATTATATATATTGATAGATTAATATAAATTACGAGAATTTTCAAATTACCATGGCTCTCATATCTTTCAGTCTCACTATCATTGACCAATTATCCTTAGTGCACAAAGTTAAGTAACTCGACTACTCACTCAAATTTTAATTTTAATACGTCAACAACATTTTCAGAATAATTATCCATTAAGTAATTTACAGTAGAAAAGAGAGGTTGTCATTAGAAAAACAAAATATTGTATATCCACATGATATTCCTTAAGTATAATGAAAAAATTCTAAAAAATCATATTTTAAATAACTGTATTATTGATGAAAAAAAAATGGGTGTGCATTTTTTGTGTACTACACTGTATCACATACATTACATTTTATAAATATTTGGAATACTAAACATTTGACAATTTAATGTATTATTGTTTTCCATGAGATACTATTAATCAATTTATGCTTACTTTAATATTACATGAACTTGCCATAATATGTTAATGTAAGTACACTTAAAGCCTGTTTTGATTAAATAAAAAGTAAAGTTAATTAATTTTTTAAGTTGAAAATTAAATCAAAAAATTTGAACATTAGATATTGTATTAGAGCTAAACATAATTTAACTGCAAGATAGCTCTTTTTTATTCAAAATATATGATATCGTTTTCACACTAAAAATTAAATTTACAATCATTTTTACATTTTTTTTTTTTTTGTGATTACATTTTTATGTAATACTTTTTTTTTACACTTTATTTACTATTCAATGACGAAGTGGTTAATCTTTTTTAAATTAAACGAAAAAATTGGTATGTTTTTATGGAAATTTACTGATTTTAATTCAACAGTTTAACCTTTTTTTAAATATTTATATCTCAGTTTTATTACCACCATATTTGTATTAAACTAAATTTGTGTTAATCCTAACTTAAAAAAAGGTAAAACTACCTATAAAAGCTATAAATATGTTTATATATTACTAAAAATATTTTTCAAACTTTACACGTTAACAGTATACGTTAAAATTATAAAATTATACTTTTTAACGGATTGGTTATCAGAATTCAGAGCTCAAATAGATATCGGAAAATTGTTCTACTACTTTAACCTCAGCACAGTGTTATTGTGTATTAATGAATACGTTCAAAGACAATGTGATTACTTAGAAAACTACAATTTTAAGTGGGTACTATAAGCTTACTATAAGTTTTAAAGTGTTTTTAACATTTTAAGTAAGTTAGAAAAAATAAATACACATAATTTTAAGCATTTATTTAAAGCTAAGATTAATTATAATATACATTTTTTACTGATATTTTATATAATTTATAAGCTTTAGTACAAAGAAGAAAAATCTCTATAAAAATGTTAGTTTCAGTTTTCAAGAATTTTCTATCTACCAAAGTTGGTAAATTTATTCAAGCCATGCAAAGAAATATCTTTAAATTCACAAACATAGAAATAAAAAAAATTATCAAATTTTAAAATGCTTTATTTGACTCATGATAGTTGACGCTTTAAAAAATAAAAATAGTATGTTAATATTACTAAAACTAGTAAATTGGGCAAAATTATGGTTTCAAGGATTATTAATTATAATTATAATATAATTATTATCTTTAAAATGAGCAAATTTAAATGCTTACATAAAACTTTAAAGCAATCTCTTAACATTCTTAACAAAAAAACAAGGTTAACAGAAAAAAAACAGTTATTATAAATAATTGCTTCCAAAATCAAATTTTAAATGTGCATTTTTTTTTTTTCGTATACAAAATGATAATATTGATCTTGTCAATTCTTAAATTAAATATTAAACAGTTTTAAATGTGAAATTAATTATTTCAGGATGTTTCTATGAATTTTCTGGAATATTATATTTATGATAAAAAAAAAAAAATTAATTTGACAATCAATTGTAATCGTAAATTATTTAAATTTTAAACTGTGTGTAGGAAAAATTAATTTGCAATTCAATTATTGTTGTTATTCAAATTATATAATAATCAAGAATTTCAAATTTGAGTTTGGCTGTAAGTGTAATTTTATTACTGTTTTTGAATACAGCAGTTTTTATTTGAAATATTTTAAGTTTATATAATTTAAACATGATAGACATTAATAATAGAATTCCAAACAATTAATAAATATTTCAGTTTATAGTCTATTTTTAGATAATGGTTTCACATTTATTATACCATATTATATAATGAGTTGGATAATACGAGAATTTTCAGATAATAAGTTAAAACAGAATAATATATGAATTGAACTTTAAAAATAAAGTAAAAATTACTGAGATTTTGTTTATTCTTTTAAAATTATTAACATTGTTGTATATAGTTTAACACCAATTAACTTTTTATTTTGAGATGGAGGAACTGTAATTTATTTTTTAAATATTATTATTAAATTAAATTGTATTAGTTTACTATAAAAAATTATAATGAAACTTTATTTCAAGAAAATATATTTATAAATGTATAATTGGTAAAAATATAAAACACAAAAATAATGTGTTTTAACACTTTTTGCAATTAAATATAAATACATAAAAATTCTATGACCTTTTCATTTTTAGGTTAGATATTATCGTAAAAATATTTTAAAAACGTTTATTAATATTAAATGTACTCTTTAAAATTTTAATATTTATAGTCAAACTAATAGAATTTTCGTATGAAAAATTATATATTTTTTAAAACGCATATTTTAACAATGTAAAATAGATAAATTAACTCCTTCCGGCATGGTGGGATAAATTACCACCTATAAAATATTTTTTTTCTATTTTTAAATCGTCTGTTTGGTTTAATTTAAGAAATTTAACATGTTTTCTATTATATATAGCTTATGTATATAAATTCTTAGAAAGCTGATATTATTAAATATAAAATTTAAATTTTAGTTTTCTCCTCATTGAATCGATCAATTAGTTTGATTATTATTTCATTGAATTCCAAATATAATATAGTTTATTTTGGTTTTGTTTTAATAAATTATTCTAAATATATGGCCTAATATTTGCGTAAAAGTGAGCATCCATTAATACATTTAAAAATAAAATATAAATAAATACTTAAACATTTTTTTTTACCTTGTTGATTTTATATATGTTTTGATAAACGTTACATTGAAATGTGTTGTAGAATAATCAATTGAAAATAGTTTATTTTTGATATTTGTGTTTCTACTGTAAGTAAACAAACTAAAATAATTTTTTTCTTACCTAAATGTGGTGCATACGATTTGACTACGTTTGTTGACGCGGTGTACTACCATACTGCTACGAATCTACTATTGCGGCGGTTTTCCGTACCGACGGCGACGCGCTCTCAAAAGCTTGTAATTTTCGTGACGTGCTTTAGTTTGCTTATAAAATAAAATAAATATATGTATATAATGTATTCGTGATAAATTTTTCTGTGTTTTGAATATATTTATATAATATAAAAGTGTGTCAAACGGTCCATTTTTTTTTTATAATAAGATTTGTATTTTTTTTCACTGTGAACAGAAAATTTTTAAAACCTCTTATCACTTTAGACTATTTATTCAATCAATAAATTTTCTTTTTGATTTAAATCTTAAGGCATATAAGTCAATGAGAAAAAATTAAAATATTTTTTAATGTTTTTTTAGTTAGATTTTGGAAAAAAATCGTACCCTATAGATTATAAATTGGTTATAAACATGACAATAATGATGCTTATATAGATTATAGATAATTTTGAAAGTTTATCTTTTTAGAAAAGCTACTAAAAATGATAAAATTGACTTCAGTGTTTTTTATTTTTATTTTGTTGCTATAGTTTAAGACTAGAATATAATAATTAAATATAAATATTATCCATTTACTAGGTACTTATTTTTTTTTTATTTTTATTTTTACAAAACTATTTTTACGTAATATACCTAATTTTTAAGTACAAGTTCAAATTCTGTTATTTTGACAAGTCCGAGCTCTTTTTTCAAATTTTATAACATTAATTAAAAAGTACGTTTTTATAAATATTCTTGAGTTCCTGTACGACTTTTATTTAATTTTCCTACATGTTTTTATTTTCATATATATATAGTTGGTTTCAGGAACTCTAAAAAAAATATTGACATTTTTTATGTTTATTTAATAAATAGGTATATTGCAGAATATTATTTAGTATATTTTTATATCTGTTTAAAATTCAAATAGAAAAAAAAAGTACTTTGCTAGGTTACAGCTTCGGAGTGATAACATTTAGTTCCCTGTAATATCACCACTATGCCTCTCCGCTTAACGTTTATATATCTACATAATAGATTATTTATTCAATGTCGATTATCGTATACTGATATATAAAAATGTATAGGAAAATAATCTACATTATGCAATGTCATTCAATAAATCATGATTATTCTGTAGTTTGAAAATCATCTAGTCGATTTTGGTACGAACTATTTTTAAAAATACGTATGAAGCTCTATAAAGTTTCAAGTAGATAGATATCAACTTAAAAAATCATTATTGCTATAAAATAAGTAGCTGATAAAAATAATTATACTAATAAATTTATAACTCTTTGTACATAACGAGTTTGTTAATTTTAAAAATAATAACCGCATACCATGTATATCACACACAAATCTTACCATCTGATAAATATCTATATTTACGAATTTAATAGATTAATTTAATTAATTACTTTATAGTATTATAATCTTGTATGATATCAAAACTTAATAGGTTATCAATTGTATAATTAAGTAATAATATTGGTGTAAAAAATATTATGTAATAAAATCTCGCATTTTCAAATTATATTTAAAATATTTTTAAATAGTACCTACATTAATGTGATTTGTAATATGATTAAAGCTTGATTAACACGGTGTAATTAAATGTTATTTTACGTACATGATACATTTTTTTAAGCAAATAATTGACAAAAATTTACTAGATTAGGTTAAGTAGTTGAACTATAATATATTAGACTATAAAATAGTACTTTCAATACTATACATATTACATAGTGATTATAAACTGTATTTATTTATATACATTTTTTTAGTGATTGATCATTTATCATTTAAATTGTTGTTTTTAATCATATGTATACATTTAAATTTTGTACAATATATTTATAAAAACATATTCTTATCAACGTAAGAATTACCGAATATGTTAATTTGATATATAAAAATTATTTTAGTTTCGCGCGTTAATAAATTTATGTTTGTAGTTTTTCATATTTTTATAAATTATATATTATATCATAGAGTATAGGTATATATGTATGGTTATTGTGCGTTTTATAAGACGATGATTTTTATAATTTCGTAAATTTTATTTTTAATCATAATTTTTATCTGTTTTATTGAAAACCCTAATTATTTCATTAGTATAGTTATCTATAGGTACACTAATTCTTTTCGTTCAACTTTCATAATACTTTATACATTTTGGCTAACGAAATTTCAACAACATATTCAAAATGTCATTCGAATATTGTGTACAACTTTGGTAGTAATATTTACTAATGGCAAAAGTAAAAATGAGCGATTTAATAATATGTAATTTTATCATAGTATGTTATATATTAGAATATCTCAGTGTTGAATAAATTGTATTACAAAGTGTTTAAAACGTAATGTTTTAGTTAAATAGGTTATTAAAAATTAGTCGTTTTTCTTCTTATAAACACTCCAGACTTAAATTAAAAGAGTGATATGATTAAAATATCTAATTTATTAAAATGTAATTAATTCAATAAATTAAAAGAATAGGTTTAAAAACGATACATGTGCTTGGAGTATCAAATTGGTAATCCGTAAAACAATTATGATCAATCTTAGTCGTGTTGACTGGTTATTTCTTATTAGGTTTATTACTTAGTACGTGTATATACTTTATATAGAACATTGTGAACAATGTCCAAAAATATCTCACAATGACAGATTGACCCTTAACATATTTAATGATTAATTAAAATTCATATTCGCCAAAAACAAAAACTCGAGTTTATTGTATAAATATAATTAGGGTCATGGATTAAAATTTAAGTTTGTTCGATTAAAAAATTACCGAAAAAACTTATGAAATTTAATTTCTACCATTCCATAAAGATTTCTTATATTTTGTTTTTATGAACATGTTAATTTACTTAATTGGTTTCTCGTAGATAAACAAAGAAGTAAATTTTTTTTTAATTTTTCGTCCAAAAAAATACCTACAATACGCACATTTACTATTTTACTATAATTTAAGATTGTGGTATATGTAAACATTTTTTTTTTAACTTGGCAGAAAAGCCCCAAGTTGTTATATAAAACGATAAATTATTTATTTGATGTAATTTGTCGGCAATGAATGCAAAACGTACATTATTGTTTAGTTGTATACAATTTATGAATCTATAGTGGTAACATTAGTCGTATTAAAATATATATATACCTACTATATACATAACGTTGACACTTTTTTTATGTACAGAATGATTCACTAAACATGTTCATGTTCTTTTTCTTCTTAAATTATACAGTTTTTCGAAATCTGATTTTTTGAATTTTTAAAAAAACACTTAACTACCATAAATTTAAAAAAGTTTCTGTATTTTAAATGACAACCTTTTTCTTCAACTGAACATTATATAGTGCATAATTTACGTATCTAAATCAGGAATAGTTTTTACGCGTTCTAATTTAAAAAACAAAAGCTTTTATTGCCACAGAATTCTCGTTAAGTAGTACAAAAAAAATTTAAAAAATCAAAATTTTAATAAATTTATTATTTAATGAAAAATGAAAGTGAGCTTATTTGGTGAATCACTCTGTGTATAAGACAAGTATTAATATTTTTACGTGTTGTTATAGTTTTTACTGTTTTACTCATTTTATCTCTCTCTCGTTCATCAATCATAGAATTTTGTGTAATATTATTAATTTTTTTTGTAATAAATAAAATTCACAGTAATATTCAGTACAAATTAATGTCAGCGAATTTTTTTTTTAACATGTTATTTGAATGTTTATAAGCAATGATGATTTTTAATAATTTAAAATGTACAATTTATTAGTGTAATTATTCGTTAAATTTGTTATAGTATAATAAATGTCATTTGGAATAATATGATAGTTAAATGTATTATAAAACATATACAATTATTATTATCTTTATGAAATAAAAACACGATTTTAATATTATGAATTTAAATTTTCAGTTACTTTATTTTTTAGCTTATTCAATAATTATTTGAACTAAAAATATCTTATTGCAATTTTTTTATGATAAATATTTATTTTGAAAATAATTCACTAAAAAATAAAAATGAACTGTAAAATATAATTTACGCTCTAACAATATGATTTCCGCTACATGTGTCGTGGATAAGTGCGCGTTATTTAATATGTCGGAAAGAAGACCCTGCATCCAAATTATACTTGAATCGTGTCTTACTACTTTTTTTTCATTTTATTATTACATATTTTTTCATTGTATACCTACACTTTTACATTGTATATTTTATTTATTTAGCAATTTTCCAGTAGTTTGTTATTATTAACTGAAAAAGAAAATTCTAAAAAATTTAATTTATGTATGAAATATACATTTGATATTTTATGTACAATTTAAATCATTTAAGTTCTTGTAAGTTTTATTTTTTCTTGTTTTTATGTAGATGAAGTGACGTATCTGGTAAAACATTTGCTTTTCAAAGTACAGTGTATGTATATATATATATATATATATTATATATTATATATTATATATATATATTAATATATATTAATAATGACCGTGATTACCATAGTGTCCGGTCCTTGGTGGTTATATCAAATTTGAGCATATACAATTATTATTACTGATTATTTCTGAGATATTTATCTACTGAACTTCTCTGTATACCGTGATAAAATTAAGCATGGCAATTAAAAATAAGAAATAATAATATGTGCGTTTATCAGGTTCCTAGTACATTATTTTCATCCCGTGGTAGCGTCATGGAACATTTCGTTCTAAAGACACTAACACAATATTATTATTATCTGGAAATTAAACTAGGAGATTAAAATTGATAATAGTCACTAAACACGGTTTGCTCGTGCCAGGTGGTACGCGGTCTACGACTATCTACTAACATCATGTAGTATACGTATACATAAACTCACTTACATACACTTGTAATGCTTAATATATTTATATATAAATACTTACCGCACTAGTACAAATTACTTACGATGAGGATAAAATTTACTCACGTATATAATATATTTAGGGCCACCGTGCCACCACCGACAAACCTTCCAGTCGAGGAGAATCATGGATGTCGTTGCCCTCTCCCACCTCTCACCACAATCGTGTATATATCACGGCTTTTATAATACATTAAAATCACGGGACGTGAATAATAAGTATTCGTAATATCGCCAGTTTCTATATTTTCTTCAAAATACGAGAATATTAAAAAAATTATAAACTCTTTGTCGAAACTACGCTGTGCCTATAAAATGTTGAAATACTTGCTTACATATTATATTAAATCCTTCTCAAATACAAAACGAATGTTTAAAGAACAAAAAAAAAGAAAACCGTCTATACAGTGTAAAAATGTAGTTACTTGTTATCAATTTTTTCTTCTTTTATTCCACCTATGAAATTGATTTATATATATATATACACACACAAATATATTATACTTATATAACGGACAGCACGGTATAGGTATTGTGTGTTGTTATGGTTATACCAATACTTATATTTATATTATCCTTTTACTTATCTTATATATGTAAGTAGAACTTCACTTAACACTCTATGGTGTGTATATGTCACGTTTTAAGAAAATTCCGTCATTTATATTTTGTATTTTTATTTTTCCTTTTTTTTTTTTTTTTTTTTTTTAAATGTATACCTTATATATACTTTATACGCACATATAATGTATATATTATAATATTATATTATATATTAAGCTTATGGTTATTGATTGTACTTACTTACTATGTATCGTGGATGCATTATTTCGTAGAGTAGGTACTTATTGCTCAAAAAATGTTAAAAAATTATGGAATTTTAACGATAAATATTAATTTATATTATTTACTACCTATGTGATTTTCGTATCATCAAATCCGTCATATCTTCTAAACCTATTTTTATGGACTGTTAAAAATATTATTTAATAGTATGCTGACTCAATGTTAAAAAAAAATTATCATATTTTTGTTGGTCTAAATGCATTGACATTTAAAAAAAAAAGCAAGGTTTCCGATCAAAAAAAAATAAAAATAAATATAATTTCCACTAAACACTTTTTACTTTTTCAGTGCTGTACAAAATCTATATATCTGGAAATATTACTTTTAAGTATATATCTAGTTAATAATTCAGAAAACTAGAATTTAAATAAATGTATGATTGGAAAATAAAATAGAGCTGCGCGTGTTATGCTAAGTAAATCACTCTAAATATATTATAGAATATGCTACGGTTTTCCGACGTGCTAGTAAACGGTTGTTCAAACACCCCGAACGTTTATACGCATAGTACGTTCGCCAATATGAGTCGATCATGTTGATTAAAAATGCGTCAGCATGGATGTGATGTGAATATACCGTCGTAAACCTTTTCCAGCCATGATAGTGTTTCACGTTTAATTTTGCCTCGCGGGATCTAAGACTCGATGCATCGTAGTGAGCGTCAAACAAAAAGGAAAATC
This sequence comes from Melanaphis sacchari, assembly GCF_002803265.2. Classification (NCBI taxonomy): domain Eukaryota; kingdom Metazoa; phylum Arthropoda; class Insecta; order Hemiptera; family Aphididae; genus Melanaphis; species Melanaphis sacchari. The sequence continues at coordinate 2,263,933 of NW_020271114.1, read as the reverse complement.
AATCATAAAGTATTGCAAAACATTTTGTCGACACGAAATTATCTGTACGTTGCATTATATGCGGTGACGTGTGTCATTTTTAATACGTCCAAGAAAAATGTGACCCTCGCGATATGTAAATCGACCGTTTTGACAATAAATAATAATATTGGGTGATAAAAATAATGCGTATTCGAAATAAAACCATTTTTTTTTGGTAGGCCAATGATTGATTTGCGGTAGGATATTATAATTGCCTATTGATAACTATTTGTTTTTGTATTTTATTGATCAAAATAAACAAATATTTACGCTTTCACATAGCATGGTGTTCAATCTTAATATATATAATTTTACATAAATAATCGGCTTGAGAAATTTGTTTGATTTTTGAAATTAGTTATTGTGCACTATAATATTATTACACATTTATAAAATAATGTTTGCTTTCAGAAATTAATTATGCTAAGTAGTGATATTATTTTCAAACATTTTATATCCTAGTGACTAATAATCACGACTTAATTTTATAGCATGTAAAATAAAAAAGGCATTTAAATTAGCAGGCATTATGAGTTATGTTATATTTATCATAATGTAGCTATTTGATATGTAAAATATGTGATAAGTTGTATAATTTATATTATTAATCAAATTAAAATGTAATTAAGTCTGACCAAATTCAATAAATTAATTAGAGTAGCGATTCTTAACTTTTTGTAGATCACGGACACCTGATCAAAGATTTTTAGAAATCACAGATCCCCTAATCAGTTTTTTTTCAAATACTTTTTTTTTTTTTACAATATTTCACTATTAACGCATGTTATGTGTTAAGGCTGCCGCGGACTCCCGACATAAGTATCATGGACCCCCAGGGTGCCGTGGGCCATAGGTTAGAATCGCTGAATTAGAGCATTAAAATATTTAACAATCCGTCTCAAATGTTAATAGGTGTTATATAACATAAATCCGAATTTATTACCTGCTTATAAGGTAGAAAATGAAATGCCTATGAACGTGTTGAAAATAAAAAATATACTCAACTTTATTGTAATATCTTATATTGTAAATTAGAGATCCGAAGGGTAAGATTTATTCCCCCGTCCTTCTTTCGATGTGCGTGATATTATTGAGTCAAAAATTATTTACTATTTTTTTTTAAAGAGTAATCTAAACTACAAACAGATAATAAAAATAATGCAATCTATGCTGTATGCTTACGCTTGTTTTTCTTCCAATTCTTTCTACTGTTGTCGAGCTTCGCATTACTTATTAATTATATCTTTATTTTCATATTTTCTTTTTTCAAACATTCTTGAATAATAATAATTAATTACTTAGTGGTTTTTACATAATTGAACACGAGTATTTTAATCTTCTTATGTTATACAATAAGATATATTCAATGATAATTTTGTGTTAATATATTTACAGCATATACAATGTCAAAAACTACATTTGGCATTCTTGCCGTAATTAATATTAATATATATATATATATTATAAACATTCTTATACATTTCGCATCATTTATAGATGTACCTTTGTATTATCATATACCGTTTTATTATGTGTGTTTTGGCACAAATTTTGTACTACAATAACTTATTATATTTCAACATGTTCGTTTCAATTCAATGATTAAATTAAACACAAATTATATAACATATACGTAAACATCATAATATCAGGCTCATATTTAAAACTATATTTGAATCTTAACAGTTCAATAATCATATAACGGTGTAAAATTTAAAAATTCTTGATTTATTTTCTATTTTTAGTTATTATCACAAATCGTAAATGATCTTGTCATTATTTCTAAATTTTTAAAGTTTATAAAGTTATAAATTTTAAATTATCAGTTAAATATTTTATATTATATAATAAAATGTCAATAGTGAATTTAGAATATTTTTTTTTCGAAAAAATGAAATATTTTACAAAATTATTTTTTATGGGTCATTTTACATTATTATACAATTTATAAAGACCAAAGGTAAATTAACGCCTAATAACGTACGTTACCTAATAGTTTGTTGTAAAACTTTAGCGCATAATAATTATGTTTAACACATATGAAAACGAGTAAGAAAATAAATGTTGTCTTGACATTAATTATAAATTTGTTCATTCGGTTAATCGTGGTATATCCTTATTGTTATTTATTATATTCCAACAATGTGAAATGTTAATAGTTGTTTAAAGCTGTATTAGTATAATTTAATTTATTTGATATTTGGCTGACTGTGACTGGTTATAGTACAAATATAATCTTTAAATTAATAATAACTTTGCATTTGGTTTGGAACTATAAATAATTCCGTCGAGTATTAAAATAATATATGTTTATAAGTTATAATAAACAAAATTTCGAATCTATTTTTTATTTCCATTAAATTTTCTATAAAAACCTGTATAATCTAATTCGTACTTTGTATAGTTGAACCCTTGTGTGTTTTCATAAAAAATTTAGGCAATTTTTAACATTTTAGGTTGCGCAAATGAGTGCTAAACACTCCAATATAATGAGTTAAATGTGTATTTTTTTTTATTTAGAATTCAACGGGAGTAGCCTTTTTACAAAATTGAAAGTGGTAGATAGACCAATAATGTATAGAAAAAATTAATTACAGAAAATAACAATTATTAAATACAACATAAAATAATATTGAAACGTATAAAAATATATATAAGTATAAAAATAATTAAAAGTATAAAATACATAATAACAATAAAAAACAATAAAGAAATCACTGATTGACGAGGACTAATATTAAAATTAAAATTATAAGGTTTCTTGTAAAAACATAATTGACTTAAATCTGAAAGTATCACGAAGAGTATTGAAAAAATCTAAGGAGATGGAGACTAAATTAACAAGTTTCAGAGCTCTAACAAAGAATGAGTCATTACTTGATTTGGATTTGAAAAATGGGATTACAAAAAGTTCATGATTTCTTGAGTGGAAGGAGGGAATACGGAAATTGATCTGAGCTAGAAGCTCAGGGCTTACAACAATATAGTTTAGCAAGTCGTATACGAACATGATATCAAATAGTTGACGTCTTAGTTGGAGGGAGTCTATGTTTACTAATTTTTGAATTGGCATAAGAGAATCTTTAGAAATGGGTATGTTTTTCATATGGGCAATTATTTTTAAGAATTTAAATTGAATATTATCAAGATCATGAATATGACTGGATAACGATTGACTCCAAATAAGTGATGTATATTCAAGAATAGATCGTATTTTACTAGCAACTTCACGATTAAAATTTAAACAAATTAAAATATAATATTATTGATTGAACAATATAATATTGTTATGCTTATATGATATATAAAATGTGTTTGTTTGAGTTGCGTTCGACAAGGAACATTATAATTTAAGTTTAAGAGTGACAGTCATTTTTGAATTTTTTTTTATAAAATGATTCGTGAAAATGTTTTATTTATATATAAAATATTATACGAATCAAACATTGATCGCATTATGTGCCAAAATACTTTGTATTCACACAAGTGTTTCTTTTTTAAATTTTGAATTTTTTTTTTTTGCCGAATAAAAAATAAATATTTAAAGTTTCTTCTTATTAATTCGTAGCTGTATTTGTCATATTTGTATAAAATTATTTTAATATTTTAAAATTTTGTAATTGGTTTATGATACTATATAAAATCAAACTTATTTGAGTGGATGTTTATGATTGTATTCCAAAGGTACCATTATGCTAAAATAATTTAAATTTAGGGTATAGTAAGTATATGGTATGGTTTATATAACTTGTAAAATATATATGCTAACTAACTATATAAAACAAAGCAAAACATTTCTACTGAAGTATTATTCAAAGTATTTCCGGACAAGATGATATTTTATGCTAAGTTTAATTATTTTTGATAATCTTTAGTGTTAGTGAATCAAAAGAATAACTGTGAATATTTTAATGATATTATGTTTGTGGTGACATAACATTTTCCAGTACAAACATAATTTTAAATTTAAACTTCCCCATTTGAGTGATAAATATACAAGTGGAAACTGTCTACGACGCCAACTGCCCTATGATTTACGTTGTTCTATTATTTTATTATCATGGTGGCACAATCTGTTTCCATGTAATATATTTGAACCACAGTGTAATATGTTGTATCTAAAATATTTACCCAATCCTTTGTTACTATTCAGCTTAACATTAGCAATATTTTAGCCTAAACTCTAATAAATGTTTTTGATTTTCATTCGAGTTGTTTATAAAATAAATTTACTCAAGATCTTTATGTATGAAAATAATATTTTTATGCTATAGCAGGTAAAAGTTTTTAAATGTTGTGCTTTAATCTAAAATAATTTTTTATTAAAGCTTATGTATTTTTCTAAGAATTTGACGTGTATATTTTTTCAATATTGTAGGTATTAAATATATATAAGAAGGAACTTATTACATGGAGATATTTTTATTTTATATATTGTATTAATAGTTTTAGAATTCATAAATTAAAAGTATCTCATTAAAATATTTATTAGAAATATAATTCTGCTAAATGTAAAATATACCTAATGAAATGGTTAATTTAAGTAAAAATCCATTTAAAATTTGAATTGTTTGTTTAAAAAAACTTTAAACTATATAACTGACGTTGCTTATAGTTTTATAATTTTATTATTAAAGCAAAGTAAAGTTTTTTCCATTTTTCTGTTTTGTTGATTTTAGATTCTAAACAGAGCGATAATTGTATTGACTTAAGTATAGTGTACGTTTTTAATTAATTTTAATTTCTTTTTTTTTGTCTGTTAACGCTTTTTGAGGCAGTAAATTGATTTGATTTTCAACATTGAGAGTGATTTCTGGTAATAAATTGTATCTAGTTGGTATTCAAAAGGAGTTAAATTAAATGTAAATCTTTCTTAGTACTTTCATTAATAATCAAGAAAAATAGAAAAAAAAATAATATCGCAAAAAACTCGAAATTTTTATACTAAACTAATTTTTGACAAAATTGATTTTTTTATTGTGTTATAATTCAAAAACGAATAAGTAACAATAATAACTGTAGATATTTGAAATTTTTACCAAGTATTCAAATTATTATTTAGTATAGATGGTATAATTTTCAAAATATTTCAAATCTTTTTTAACCATTTATATATGATTAAAATCCATTTTTTTTAATCCAAAAATTTCTTCCAGAAAACCAAATTAATGTTCATATTTACGTTTTTCAATTAATATTGAATTAAATTCTTCTTTTTTTTTCTGAGCAAAAAAAAAATATAAATAAACAAACATGTACATTTGTTTATGTAATAAATAATAATAAGATTTTGTTAATTTTAACTTAAAAAGGAACTTATTAAACTTGTTATTTATGCATGGTTGATCCATATGATTTGATAATAGATTATGGAGTATGAGGTTTTTGTTTTTTTAATGCTATTAATTTTTCATATAAATATAGGGATCAGGTAAAAAGTTTGTCGATTGTTAATAATTATAAATTAGTATTTTGTTAATTCAGTATTTTTATACTTTTAAATTAAGCCATTTCTACTTCTTAATGAAAAGGTTATATGTACAATTTTTGCTTAATTAGTTTCATTAGCTTTAAAACATAGTCTGATTACTTAAATGTGCCTATATTTTTTCAACGGCGATTTTTAGGTCTATGAGGAAAAATAAAATTACCTAATTATGTGTTCATAGTCTACGATTGATCAGAATAGTAGCTATTATAAAGAAAAAACCATGATTGCTCATTAAAGACCAGTAGTTTATTTTGAAACTACGTAACTCCGATTCAATGCGAAGTTTTAAAGTGCATTCAATTAGATATAATTAAATTGTTAATAGATTCATTTATTGCTGAAGCTAAGTTTTATTTTTAAAAAGACATTGGTGTCATACATTGCTGAAAGCTTTTAAAATATCTTGAGCGGTGGCTATATAATATTTATTATCGAGAGCTGTCAATATTTTTATTTGAAATTCTACGTGTATTTAGTATGTGATAGCAACCATAAAGGTTGAGTTTCTAATATGACAACCAATTTAGGTATCATTTAAAATTTGAGCTTTTAAAATAATAGGATGCATTTGTTTTAACTAAAATTTTTTTAAGATTTCTTAAGTCAAAGAATATTAAATGCAAAACAATAAATAATAGTCAGGTAAATTATTTATTACCTATAAATAAGTATTTGAGATCACTAAAATTAAACACATTTCCATGCTTTAAATTTGAAATAAATAGAAAAAAAGATCTCACTCCGAGTAGTGAATTTTGAAAGCGTCACATTAAATTACAGTTTTTAAAGAAATGCCCAATAAACTAAAATAAAACGCTGATAATTTTTATCACAGGTATTATCTATATAATTTGAGTCACATTGTATGTGATCAAATAAAGCATAAACATCAGTAACTTGGAATATACCTTTAAAGTATTTACCCCTACTTCCTAAATTATTAAATTCAGTAATATAGATAACATGAAGTATAAACTAATTGGGTTTTTATTTTCAGAGCTTTGACCGAAACGGATTTAGAATTCATGGGCGTGAGGCTAATGCCTGGTTATAAAGATCCCTATTATAAACGGTAAATTAGTTTTATTATTTTGCTTTGAAGAACGTTTTGTATTTAATTATGTTTTAATTGTTGTCTTTTATAGGCCAATTACTAAAGGAGAGATTGGATGCTTCATGAGCCATTACAGAATTTGGGCAAAGGTAATATTGCCCTTTTATAAATATTAAATTAAATTAAATTAAGTTATTATTGAGCGTGTCCCGTATAAACCTACTAAGGCAAGCATAGCAATAATATTTTTTAGTAAATATTCTGTTAATAAATTTGATCATATGGTGCAAATCTTTTAATTATTAATTAGATATTAAAATTTCAAGGTATGCAATATAAAAATGCTATACATTATCAATACACATTGTATAGATTCGAAAATGTGGTGTTTAAATAATTAAATGGTATTAACATTTATTCAATAAGTAAAACTGGTTATAATGTATAATTTTATAAACGATCATTGTTTCATCAAGGAGGTATTAATTCGTAAATATTTCATTATATTAATCTACCCTCACGTTTCAAATTGAAACTATTATTATAATACTGCTTTGTAAATAACGCTAAAAATACTTACCATTTAAGTTCCTTCTTCTATTACTCTATGTAAATTATTATTATTGAGTTTTTTATGGAGTCTCAAATCAATTCGCGGTAAAATAAATATTAGTTATGGCACGCGATGTATATTGTAAGTTGTTTGTCGATAACAATGATATTTTTGTCACGAAGTCAAAAAAGGTCATGATAATCGTAAGTTTCTTTTGGATTTTTTATCCTAATCTTGATCCATTGTCCCATTGATATTACACACTCAAAATATGTTAGGCAGAAAATAAACAAGAAAGACTCCCGTTCGCCGATAGATGGGTGTGTAGGTTGAGGTAATAAGTGTATGAGAAAAAAAATGTCTTAGAACAAAATCAGGAGTGTGCTTATTTTATATTTATATTTACATACTGAGTGGTTCTTTTAACAGCAAATATTCATCGTCTTGAAAACAAATATCATTTTTAGAAATATTTTTTTTACATAATTTGATGTAATTTAAAAATAATAATTATATTACATTTCTACCATTTTTTTCATTCTTATTTTTTGTTTCTTAAATATGGCTTACGTTTAACTTAATTTTTCAAAGCTGATTATTTTCCTGAACACTTCTATGTCTAAAAAGTAGGTAATCACTCAACTGTACAATTATTAGTTAACAAATTTCAACTTACAAAAAAACTATTTCAACAAACCCAAAACCATCTTATAAAATGAGAATTCATGGTATTAAAACTACAAATAAATCTCAGAGAAGTACCTACGTGACGTCAAACAGACAAGTGAGCATTCATGTGGAATAAATTGGTTACTATAGTGTAGTGTAACAACAGCTTCAGGACGTTGTTGTCCGAGCGCCTATCGATATATAAAACGATGTGTCTATAGAATAAAATATATAAGAGAAAACTATAATAGATTGTATGCAGATGTTTATGTAATATAAAGACTAGGATATATTACGGCGTTTTGTGTATTTTTCCAATTTTTAAATTGGAAGTCTGAAACGCGTTTATAATTTTTGTAACATAATATAATGTAATAAATGCAATACGATGTCTTTATGTACTCATTATTAACCCCAATTGTAAATTTTCTGGTCGTTATTAGATTTACAAAATAGTTGTGATTTATTTTATTATACAAAATGTAAAATAATTTTCAACTATAGTTTTTGGTTTTTATTATAAAATATGCCGCATACATATATTAATAAATTGGAATATAATATCATATTATACGTTTATATTGTACCTAATCATAATTTATTGGAAAACTTCTATTTATGAGCTTTCACTACTATGAGCATGTGTAATGATAAGAATATTTTGCAGTCGGTGCACTCTAAACATTAAATTGACCATTTTTTATTTTATAAATTAAAAAAATATATATTTTAGTTAAATTTTAAATAATTTATTTTTGTTTTTTTCGTACATAGAATTTCCAATTAAAATAATTGTAGATAATTTTTGTTTAGGAATACAAGAATAAATTATAATTCTTTTTTTTTTTTTTTTTTAATATCAATATTTTTTTTTGACCAAATGCCGAAAATAATATACTTCAAAAATGTTTAGTTTAGAATCAACTATTTACAACGAATGAGATATCCAAAATTTATATAAAACCCATTGTGACAAGACTTTCTTATTTATGACTTTCGTATGAATGTGCTTTGCTGAACTTAACTATAATATATAACTTCCCTACATTTTATACGGCTTAGCATTAACCATAATATATAACATAATTCTAGGCCGTATAAAATAATATTAAAATATAGGAAATGGCTACAATTTTTAAGATAAATCAAATTTGGCTAACTATTACAATAAAATTGTTCAAATACAATCTATTACTTTAATATAGTTCTATACTACACGAACATTCTAATAAAATGTATACTTTCTGATTCTTAATAATGTTAAACCATAATAGTTCATGAAACTATACGGAGGTTAAAGCTTATAGTAATTTATAAGGTTTGTATAGTATATACTATACTTGTATCGTATATACAGTTCTAAAACTAGCAGTAGCACAAATCAAGAATTTAACAGTATTTATCGAAGTCCAATTCGTATATAACGAAGAAAAGCACATTCGGTGTAATTTAAAGTTATATTTATAATATTATTAAATACTTATATTTATTTTGTTTTAAAGTAATATGGGTGCTGCAAACAGTGATCAATGGATGTTTTGTGATTTACCCATATGTTTTTTTTAACGTTTGTATTGAAATAGATAGTTTATAAATACTGTTTAATGTTTTGTTAATTTTATAAATATCATAGAAGGATTATAACCATGTGGTGTATGGTAATTGTTTTTAGTTAGTACCACCAGATGAATGTGGATACTTATTTTAGCAAATAAACGCAATTTAAAACTTAGATTCAGGTTAATTTGAGATTTTCCTTTCTTTTTCAGTTCAATTGTATTTATCTTCATTCAATATATTCCAAAATAATATTATTGAACAATTTAAAAAAAAATTATTTTTTAAATAATGATACATCTATATTTAATGTAATTAAATTAATATGTTATACAGGTACTTTTATATAATTTTATAAGTTTTACGGTATAAATTGGTAATGTATAGTTTTGCCAGCTTATTCATCTACATTTTTAAGGACGTATTTATATTATACCGTTATGTATTCTAGGGTTTGTTAGTTATTGTTTAAAAACAGTTTGTAAAAACATTTAATATTAATTTATATAATAACATTAATAACTTTTAAAAGTTTTTAACGCATAACATTATTTATTCAGTAGTGCATTCAAACTTTGTTTTAAAATATTTTCTATTTTTCCGTTTTTTGTATGTTTTATGTGCTTACATACTATGAAGAGTAAGTTAATTTTAAATAAAATCATAGTAGTTGTAAAGATTTATAGTTAACTATTTTATTTAATACAGTTTTATAAGTAAACAAATCATTTAATATTCGTGTCATGTGATATAAACTTTAAAATAAGTACATATTGTTAAGTGATTTCTATGTGTTACTATTATAAAATATAAATAAATAAAATTCAATATTAATGACAAAATATATAACAACGCAGTAATATTTTAGTAAAACAAGAAATAGCTCGATAAGGTCTTGCAATCGATATTTAATCTAAATTCCGTTCAAATGAACTAAATTAAATTTGCTTTGAAGTGTATATTTATAGACAATAGTACACATCATGTCGTATTTATTCCATTGAGAATGCAGCGAGACAACACACAAAGATTTAATTGTTGTATCTTGTTCATAACTTTAGTAACAATATGTGTACTATTTAAAAGACTTACGTTAGCTTTATGTAATATGTTAGTATTTCTTAAATTATTAGCGTTCTTTTTTAATATATTTCAACACTGCCAATAGTAAACTATAAACGATATTCCCTACAACGATTTCAATCAAATTGTTAAGTTGACAAAAGACGAAGATTAAGCAGGTATAGGTAGTTTATTTATGTTTTGTGATAAGTTATAATAACGCGGCTAATTAAACTGATATGTTATGTTCTAGTTAATTAAATTATACATAATTCTAATAGAAAAGATTTAGGATGTCAAATAAAAAAAAATGTAGTACGGACTACGAACGTTGTTGCTGATATAAATTTGCGTAAATTATTAATAGATGCAACTGGTTGTTAAAATAAAAAGCGCTCGGGCAATCTAAATTTATAATCTCATTGGGCTGAAATCGTTAGGAAATCATCGACGAAAAACAATAAAGAACTCATGGATATTCATATTAGTAAATAAGTATCATCTATAATTAATATCTGTTTAATGTATATATTGTATCATAATTCGTAACAAATAAATGTTAATATATTATAAGGTTTGTAAAAAAACATTTTGGTAAAATTTCATGAAAAAATCTGGTCTTTACATCTATCATTTTGGTACATACTAACCATTTATTACGGATTATATTAAGTGAACATGGCTAGAACGTAAACATTTCGTTTTTATATATCTTTATAGCATTCCTTAAGTGTATTGTGTTCATACAAACAGTTTTGTTCGAAGAAAGAAGATAGAAGAAATACAGGAGCATTGGATATTTAATGCTTGTTAGAACTATTATTAACTTGATAATTGTTAATTCTACTCATATAAAAATAATTGTTGTGATTAATGCATTAAAAAATAAAATAATTCTTTGGACTATTGACAAATTTTAGAGAAACAATTAGCCACAATAGTACCTTTAATCAATGAAGTAATATCAGAAAAATGCTTATAACTTTTGTGTTATAAATTATAGTAAATTCTAACATGTAATTATACTATGATGAGAGTTAAATTAACTCAGTTAATACTTAATCAGTACTAAATTTATTTTTGCTATCTATTTTTTTAATTTTTTACTTAATTGCATATGACAACACGATTTGGGGCGCATAGTATGTGTTTGATGATAAAATATCGTTGCAGAATAAACGGAATTGGTGTAATGTACCGTGTGTGGTCGTCCATCATGAGACAAACATTCTACGGGCAATTAAGTTGTAAAAATAAAACTGTATAATCGGTGCCGACCCGATGGTTTTCGAGGTCCGGTGCAGAATTTTGCGGGGTCACATATGTATTAACTTATTAATTATTGATAAATATCTATATTTATTTTTATAAAAATTGTTATCGTCTTCAATCGTCATCGACGATAAATAATTTTACAAATGTATGCGTGTAGCTATATATATAATTCGCGTACTGGGATAATATTATTATGTTTATTTATAGATTAAAGTGATATTCGTATTGCATAATTTGTGGGGCTCTTACAAGCGCGGGGCTCTATGCAGTCGCACCGCTTCCCCCTCCCCCCTAGGGCCGATACTGTGTATAATCATAGTATAACAATGGTCGCAGTAGTGATCAGAATGCCTATACAATCATAGTAAAAGGTAGTTATTATACAATATTATTTGATTTTTAAATTTAATTATAGTACAATAATTTGTATTGTAATGAAATATCGATAAAAATGAACCCACGACAGTGGTGTACCTAATTTGCCTATTGTTATTGCCGTGTGTAATCAAAGTATTTTAAAATGTTCTGAAAAAGTATTGCATAGTCGATGTAAAATATCTATTATTTTTATATATTAAAAATCTTTTTATCTTTATTTCGTTTTTATCCAACTGTTAGAAATAGAATATTTTATAGCCGGAAACGGAGTTTCAGAGTTCACGAATTTATTTCTAGAACCTATAATTTTCGAAAATTATTTCATAAAATACTCTTTTTTTTTTTTTTTTAATTTATTATATTTAAAATACGTCAACATATTACATGTTATTATAAGTTTATTAATACAATTTAGAATTTATTATTAAGTATGGTATGGATGATTAGCAGATATGTGATACCTGTGTTAATTAATTAAGGAGTGGAAGTGATGAGGAGTGGAATTTTGTTTATTAGGGATATAAAATACTCGTGATAGTTCACAGTTGTACTGTATCGTTTATCACGATCGCTGTATAATGAAATCTGCGTAAGACCGCTAGAGAGTAAAATTTTGACACGCATACACATTTTTGCAACACCACTAAAACTGAGTTCTAATTTAACTTACTGCGTTTAAACCAAGAAGTATGTTTTGAATATTGCGTATAGTTATAATTGCAAGAGAGTAAAACGTTTAAAGCGTGAAAAACGCATTTTTGTAATACCACTATAACTTAATCCTATACACCTGTACACTGCAGCTGCGAATCCAGAATTTTAATTCTGAGGGTTAGAGGAGAGAGGGACTGATAAAAATAATGAATATATTATGAAAAAACCACAAGGCAAAAACTCATCCGACCAGACCTTATTTTAAAGCCTAGTTAGTAGAATACGCATACTTGAAAATTAATTTAACATTTTGTTATTACGAAAATATATAACTTTTTTTTTATACTTTCTAAAATTACAAATATGATTTAACGGAATTGTTTAACAAATGTGATTATAAATAAATTATAAATAGAATAGATACTTTATATTTTATAAAAGTTCTGGTAATTTTTCAATGTTTGGGTTGACAGTATTGTGGTAACTGCTACTCTTTATGTTCGTTATAAGAAGTTTATGTTTACTTTATGTGGTGGCAGTGCAGGATTATGAATGTTAAATTTTTTATTTCGACCGCGGAATATGTTGTGTGCCGAAGAAGTACTATACACAATGCGTTATTCTTAAATAATTCATTGTCAGCTGAGTTATTAACAGAGACCCATTATCTAAAAATGTTTACAATCGACAAACAAATATAATTTACGATTATTTGATAGTAATTACCATACCCACGACTGGGAATTTATAAATGTATATATATATATATATATATATATATATATATATATTGGAATTTATTACGTTTTGTGTATAATGTTAATCATTTTATACCTTTTGAAAGGACGAAATTGTAATTTGCAATACGAAAACGCGTTAAGTGACATTGGTGATTTTTATGCACATATACATGTACATGAATATACTTATAGGTACGTAGGTATGTAAAATATGTAAGTTAATGAAAAAAAAAATTAATTAAAAATTAACCGGCTTCTAAAAGAACCAACAAATATTCAATACATGTTTATGTTGTGATTATTTACGTTACGTTTCTGTCGTAAAAAAAAACCGAAATGGTTTCAGAACGTGACCTAATATGTTCAATATAATTTGTTATTTCTTACTAGTAAAATGATTACCATATTGCAAAAATGTCCCGTCTACGGTTTTGACGTTTCAAATTGTATGTATTCTTTCCGAGTTTTAGAATTAGTTTTTTTTTTTTTTTTTGTTAAATACGCAGAAAATAGTGTAGTTATTTTGTTTTATGTCTTACTCTTTTTTACCATGTTTCCGGCCTTGTAGATTTATTGTTTCATTTGTTCTCCTACCCATCTAAACGATCTATCATGGTGGAATACAATTGTAAACGTTAACTGTATACATTATAATGTTTATTGATTCGTTGGTATTAGACACTTTGACTGATTACGATTAAGCAACTGTTCAAAACTAATTAATATACTATTTTAGCCTTCAGGTATATGAATGTACCGATATGTAGTTATATGAATTCAAAAAAATATTTGTAACATGTCCAGAATTGATTGACTATTTATGTTTTTCAATTTTTAATAGATACTTAAAATAAAAAGTAAAATTACGGTCATCTTCACTGCAAAATACATATTAAGTATATATGTTTCAGAATACCTGCTCAATAACATAATATTATATATATTTGTTATATAATACATCAATTAAATACAATTAAAAAAAACACACTTTTGTAAACTAATATTTCATTAATATTACTTAGTATACTGAGTTTGAATATATACTCGTATCTTTATTTTGCACTTTTGTTTGTTGTTAAAATTATAAAAGTTATACAATGTTTTGTATAATGCATCAAATCAACAAAGTTGTTATACTATAATATTGCAAAAGTGGTATTCTTAAGAAGTGTTTTATCCTAAAATTATATTTTGAAATAAAAATATTTAAATTCCATTTATAAAGTAAAAACGTTGATATTTACGTTTTTACGTTATTGTTTTTTTTTTTTTTTTTTTTTTCAGACAACTTATGAAGGTTTAGATGAAGTGTTGGTTCTAGAAGATGACGCGAGATTTGAACCGTATTTCCGTTTCAAATTACAAATGGTATTGAACGAATTGAGACGTCTAAAAGTTGCTTGGGATTTAGTGTACGTATAATATAATGTTACTAAAAACCAAGTAGGTACATACAAAGCACATATTATAATTCTGATCGTTCTTCATATATTTTGTATGGTATTATTAGTTATATTGGTCGAAAGTCATTAAACGACAACAACGAGAGCTGGTTAGAGAACTCAAAACTCCTTGTACGGCCGGGCTATTCATACTGGACACTCGGATATTTGTTGAGTGGACGTGGTGCGAAGAAACTGTTAAACGCTAACCCTCTAAAAAAATTGCTACCAGTGGACGAATTCCTCCCAATTATGTTTAACCAACATCCTCAGTAAGTTTCTAAAAACGATTTTTATAAATATTAAATCAGTACACCAATTATGACTATTGTATAATAGTTCATAATAATATGTCATGATTCTTGCTACTATACTAGTGAGTAGTGATATTTACATTACTTTTATATGGTGGGAAGAAAAAAATGTATGTATGTCTATGTTTATAAAGTGAAGTATAATATGTTTTATATTTATAAATTACTTATTATGCTTTGCAATAAAACTCATTTAACAAACTTGATATTCCTTAACATTTTATACTAAAATAATTTAACTATAAATTTCGATTTTATTTTATTTCTTGCCAATCATTTGTCTATTACTCTATTAATTTATCAGTAGTAATAAAATTTATTGTATTTAACTAACATTGTGTAGAGCGACTTAACAAATAATAGTAAAACCACCAATTAGATCTATTGTTTATGTATATTTAATATTTTTACTATAACTTTATTTATTTTAACTTTAAGTTTACTATATCAAAATCATATAGTACTAATATAGACATGTATATTATAATATGTAAAATATTAATTAAAATTGAAGTACTAAACATTGTTTATGTCTATATGAAAAACAATATTATATTTTTATGTTTTTCGTAAAAAATATTATTTCATAAAATATGTTCATAGTCTCATATATTATTTTTTTTTTGTACAATTTTTTATTTATTAAGTTTCCCTGACTTATTCATCTAAACTTATTGTTTATACAAAAATAACTTTTGGAAAATAATTAAATATAAAGAATATACAGGACTATAAATCAATACAAGATGATAATGTTACAATGTTTAAACTGGCTTTAAAAAAAAAAAATGTAAATAAAAATTTACGTTATGATATTTACTAGTAAAAATATAATTAAAATAAAGATTATACGAGTATTAAGTTCTGATATTTGATAATTTAATATACTCGTACATTGTACTTTAGATAAGCACCGATAACTTAAATAGTAGTTTTTTAGCTTAAAATATTCATTCAATTAACTATTAAAGGTAGCAATCATTTCAAGTTGTAATTTATTTCTTTAATTGCATAAATTACACGTTATTTATTTATTTTCAACACAGGATTATGTAAAATAAAAATTGATTAATGTTTATTGTGATATAATCATTATATCTCACAATGTTTTACAATATCATAATTAACATTTCATTTCATTTTATTTTACTTCTACATAAAATTAAATATAAAGTATTGTTTTCGTGTAACAGTTCATTAAAGTTCACAATATTAAAAATTGTCATTTAAGTATAATTAATTCACTCAATCTACCTAGCTACAGAAATAATTTAATTATAAAACTATTAAGTTATCATGCAAAAAAGTAATAAAATATTTGCCGGACAATCATAAATGTTAAGTATTTTAATTATAAATTTTATATATTTAAATGTTGTTGACTTTCAGGATTAAAATCATAAAATAGATTTTATAATATTTTTAATTTGTTCTAGAAATATTCTTGAACGAATATTTAACACACTGTGGCCGAATACAACAATTATTCACAAGTCAAAAAATGTCTGTATTATTATATAATATATACAATATGCATTATGCATACATTAAATTTTTGAAGTTGACAAACACAAATATGGTATATATTTATATTGAACATTTGCTGAGTTATAATATTGTACGGATATTTAACAATAATTAAAATTTCGTTTACGATGTTACGTTTCTATAACGAATTCTGCTCTAAAAAAACAAAATAAAATTAAAAGTTATTAAAGAGTTTTAGAAAAAAATTGATTTTTATAGTAATAGACGTTTGTGAAATAATTTAATAAAGTTGTGTTTATGAATTATTTTTCAATTTTCTGTGTATCAAAAACTCAAACAATCACATTTATACAATAAATAATATAGTTTTGGTTCGATGTATTATGTTAAAAAAATCATAAAATTATTTAAGTGTATGTTAAATAACGTGATTATTTTCGCCCATAATGAAACACCCACATATATTATGGATCATGATTATAGTATCAAAAGCTTAAAAAAAAATAATGGATTCGATTTTGATGATATCTATTTAACGATTTTTATACGAACATGACTAATCTCTTTAGCCGTCGAATATAAATAAAACAACATAGATTAAGATTATTCTCGGAAAATTTTTTTCCTCGTTCTTTAAACTATGAAGGAATTTGGTTTTTTTTCAACATATACATCAACAATAATACATTTGACAAGTAGTTATAGCGATTATGTTGTTTAATACGATATCGTAACAAATGCATTTATTTTATTATGAATTGTAATGTGTATAAGTATTGATATTTTACTCAAATAATAGGCATTAAGTATTTATTGGTTTGGTACTTATTTATTTTCACTGTATCAAAATCATTATCACATTTTTAAAGTAATTAAATACCATTAAAATCGATATTATAATATTATGTTATTTAATACTACATTTAAAGTACCGTTACAGGTGGCCCACCGCCCTCTCACTTATTCTCATTCGAACTATCTTATAAATGATACGGGAAGTTACTGTGGGATTACCATATAAATTCGAAGACTAATGTGTTATATTTATGTAATTCAAATACCATAAAACCTTTTATACATGCCGAAATTCGTACAGTATTATAAAACATATATATTGACAATTTATCAGAGTAATGTCCAAAATGCGAACGCGAATTACAGTGAAATCTGTCTTGTGTGGAATTGCATGGGACCAATAAAAATTTCCGTTTTAGGCAGGTTTCCATAAAACTGAATAAAAAGGAAAATTCCGTACTATAGAGTTATAATGTTCCGCATGGTTAAGATTTAAGGTTGTAACATTCTCCAGCCAATAATAAAAAAATTAAAATATTGAAAATTAATAAATATCATAGGTTACAATGAATTTTAAGTTTTAGTAAATAATTTCATAATATGTATCACTAAAATATTTCAAAATAATAATAAATTAAAATTTCAAAAAAAAATTCTAAAATTTGAAGAACATATTTAGTAGGTATCAATAAAATAAAGCAATAGCCGGTTAAAATACAATTAAAAACTCCAAAATTCGTGTAGTTTTTTTTTCTAATTTTTTCTTCAACAATTAACAACTTTCTTCTATAACTTTTATTTTTTCATCTAAATTTAAGCAAATCTTTGAAGACATTGTAAGAACAAGTAAGACGAAACAAAATGACAGGAAAATTACGACTACGGTGTAACAATAATAAATACTGATAATATGGATTCAAGATAAAATGTAGTTATATCTATCGATACGTACTCGTATTAATCGCTGACCTTAATAATGCTTTAATAGCAAAATATCGAAAATATTTTTGTTCATTTTATATATTTTTTCCGTTTATAAAAGGTGTATATGATTTACGGTACCAACAAATAGCTTTTCGTTTTACGTTAGACAGGTTCCGTTTTATCAAGGGTTTAATCCAATGTTAAGTTATAGAAATCTACTGGGACCATAATAAATTTTTTCACAAAACAGGATTCTGTCTTATCTGGGGTCCGGATAAGAAAGGTTTTACTGTATTCACTAGCACGTTTGAAATTCGTTTTTTGGTCTCGTTTGTTAAAAAATAATATCATATTGACGCAAAATAATAAATAATAATCTATTTATTACGTCACAGGACCGAATGGTTGGAACAGTTTGAAGAACGCAACTTAATCGCATTGTCTGCATCTCCTCTGCTCATCTATCCCATCCGGTACACGTCAGACGATGGTTACGTTAGCGACACTGAAGATTCTGTGACCGTGCAGATGACGAACGACAAGCTCGCGACCGAACAAAAAGAAATCAAAGAAGATTTGTGATCTGCGTGCCATTATTATTATTTTATTATTATTATTATTATTATTATTATTATCAATATAAATAATATTGAATAGCCCATTATCGAAATCTGTTACGTGTCATATCATATTTTTATATTCGTTATAGTTTTTATTTTTTATACATTAAATTATTATTATTATTATTATTATTATATACTTTATAAAAGTTATACTATAATATATAATCTGGCAACAAATTTTACAGAGACATTGTGTAGGAAAAAACAGTAGTTAATTCGTACAATTCATTAGTAACTTTATACTAATGTGGTCATGTAGAAAATGTACTTTTATTGAAATCATGGCATCCTTAATTTTTAGCAACAGTGGAAAAGAAATTTTATGCATAGATGTTATAAGATCAAAAAAATAAATAAATATATAAACTAAAAAAAAATTTTAAGCTCTTTGGAATTTCCGAACCGAACTCGTAAATGTGACCACAGAGAAGTGAAAGGAAAGTGATACAATTTTATTTTTTTAATTATAAACAATGTTTATTTTATCATTAACGCCAAAGTATATTCCGCTCGTTTTATTTTTACATAGACTGAAGAGCCATTTAATTATTTTATTATAATTGATTAATTAAAATATATTTTTTGTATGTTAGTTTATAGAGCAAAAAACATATAGTCAACCATAAGATATTTTATTTGCAAAAAAAATAGAAATTTCTTATACTTCATAGACTGATCAATTTGTTTTTATAAGACTTACTCACTGATGATAACTTTGTAAACATGTCTTTTAACCATCAAATTATGTAATTATTTTCAAATAATTAGATTTTTGTTACCAGAAACAAAACTATTTATGTAATAAATATTTCAAAATATTTAGTAGGTATTTTTTTTTCTATGCGTTATATGTTATTATAAATACGCATAATTTGTCATTTTAAATATTATATGCTATATTTATTAAAATAAATGTGTTTTACTTTTACATTATTTCTTTGACTTTTATATTATCTCACATTTATATTAAATTTAACTCTTGCGGTTTTCTAACGCGAATGTGTTTCTTCAGAAGCAATGACCTATTTAGTGTTACGCAACATGTACAGAAGCTTACGTCTTATTAATTACGATTGCCAACGTTATATTTTGTGTCTCAAAATGTTCGTAAAATTTAGTTCTCAACCAGTAGCCACACATATAGATTGTATCAATGAAATGTGATTAAATGACTGTCAAACTTATTATTTTTTTGATCGTTTATGATAATATTAAAAATTTGAAATAAAAATCAAATATTTTTCTACGCCGATGGTCATGTCATAACACGTCGATCGCGTTCAAGTGCGTACAAACGACGTTATATCCAAAACGTTGTATTACTGTCGTACAATATACCCACCCAACATCTTTAAAATTTCTTGAAAATAAACGCCAAGAATATTTTATCTTTTAAAGTGTGGATTCAGAAAGCTTTTGATTGAAAATAGCAACACTTATTTCATTCATAACCTACAAAAAATCATTTAGGTAAAGTAAATATTTTCTGTACAACTAAGATAGTATATAATAATGTATATTAACATAAAATTAGTAATAGTAGTTTTTGTTTATACTTAGATAACAGATATATCTAAACATTCTAAACTATTTATATATGACCGTATTGACTATTAGGTACACCTTTTAACTAATTCCAGTATAATTTTTGTAATTTATTAAATGATTATGTATTCAAAAAAAAAAAAATGCATTTACTGCAGTATATTATTGCTTTTTAGTTCCATATCGTATTGTAGTCTGACCTAAGACTTGAAATAACGAAAATTTATGATCATCAGATTTTTATTACTGTAATACTATATCAGTAAATATAAGGGTTGTGGATAAAACTTGGTTAATCAGAAAATGTAATTGTTATTTATAGGTCATTTACAATATTTAGTACCTAGATATGTAAGTAATTATCTTGTAGTTTTTTAATATCAAATCGGTTTTATATTATGTATTATCAGTCGATATACCTAATATTTGTAAGTTATTTGATAATTTTATTGTTGTTTTATCATTAACTTTTTAACAAATAATACGGTATAGATTAAAATGGTCCTTTTCTGGATGACAAAAAACATTTAGTTACTCTGGCTTGATAGACGATAGAAAATCATCTTTACTGCCTTCTATTTCATAAAATCGGCTACAATCCACCATCGATCTTTCATACGATTGACTTGAAATGATTGGAATAATAATATATAACCAACCACGCGCTAAAAATACGGATACTCAGAAACAAATGTAATTTTCTACAGTCAGATTTCATAATGACTTGTCTGCAGTGGCGCCCAGACAGGTTAGCAAGGGGTGCAACTGCATGTGCTTTCGTGATGGGTAGGTGGGTAGGTGGGTGGATAGGTATAGTCCCTAGTCCCTATGGTTATAGGTACCTAAATAAATTATAGGAGTAAAGTATAACAATGCTACACGACAACTCATATGATGTTACAAGTTACTTATAGTTACAAGTTACAACATATTAAATGATAAAGTAATAGAAAAATCATCTGAATCAAGAATTATACAATATTCGAATATTAATGTTGTACGCTGTTTAGCTGATACGCTCGTATATTTAATATTATGAATTATTATATTTTTGTATACAAATCAAAATAACAATACGGGTATTGCTACATGGTGATAAGATACCAATAATAGCGTATATTAGGTATTTATTTTTAGAAATGTGTTTCCCTGTTCCCTCAATATAACTAGCCAGCAACCACCCTACCCGGCCTATCCATTGGCTTCACGATAATTATTAATTATTATGACCGATAATCGGTTAATAAATTCCAGTATTCGGTATTCCACACTTTCCACTAGATATTTTAGTGAATTTGTGTTGTTCGTCTGTTGACTGTTTGATCTACGAACTTCAAATTATTTTGTATGCGTCTATGGCAATTTTTTATTGGTGAAATTAACTATCACTTATTATTATTCAATTTTCACAGTTATTTATTAAAATATTACATTACGTTCAATAAAATAACATTTTGTTTTTAAATAAAAAAAATGGGTGGGTGGGTAACTTTGGATAGTTGCATGTGCTCTCAAAATACCTCTGTGCGCCACTGCTTGTCTGACTATGAGTACCGATCATAACCTAAACAGAGAATACACTAATATTCGTCCACAACAGACAAGGCAAAGCAAAAAAATAAGTTTAGACACTTTTTCAAACTCCTTTATAAACTGAACCAAAAAAAAATAAAACTACCGAGACAAGGCTAGTATTTAAAAACAACCGTGGACGCTGATTCAGCGGTCTGTCGTAGAACTTTGGTGTAGCATAAAAAACTTAGCTCGTAGAAAACAATACCCTGTCAATTCGTCTCCAACTAAACGCGGATTGACATCCGATTACCGAGACACAACAAAAACAATATTTATCAAGACTATGGACCGTGGTTATTATTTAGCGATTGGTGTAAGAAATAGTCTTTTTTAATACTTTCCACCTAAGCCCCCTCAATTTGCTTGTTTGAATTCATCGTCCGGGCCTAAGTATACAGACCTATAATATAAAAAAACATCTGCTTATAAAAGTAAGCACTTGCATGAAAGCCGTCAACCCGTTTATAATAACATGAACCCTTTACCTAATTCCATTATTGTACGTAGTTTATTCACACTTAATCTGGTAGACGATTTCATGACCAATGCCAAAAGCCTGATGGGTATCGTCACTCAGGGTCGAACCCCTGTTCTCCTCAAATTAACAATTACATGTATTGTTGGTAAACAAATCAATAAAGAAACATGATTACAAGTAACCAATAACCATAACTAATAAATCAACCTATTCACAGATAACACGTTGCAAAAACAACACGCCATTTTAACTTTAATTTTTAATTTTGATTAAGAATATGAAATCAAAGATTTACCTATATTATATTATAATACCTAAACTATGGTATTATTCAAAAAATTAAAAACTCAAAAAATTAAAGCAATAAAAATATCATATATTTTTTTTCAGAAATGTTATTTTGAAATTACATCAAAATATATGAGAAAATGTTTTCAAACTAGTTAAAATATTTTAAAACAATCATTATATATTCTTAAATGAATCAATTGGTACATTGCGACAAAATATTTTTATTCATAAATTACATTTAGTGATATTTTTGAAGAATCAAATATTGTCTTCTCATTTTTCTGACTTGGACTGGTAATATAATTTACTAATACTGGTATGTTTAAAAATATTTATTTTACTGATCAGTATTTACGTCATATATAATTAAAACATTTATTATTAAAAACTAGTGATTAAGTAACTGATTTTAATTTGTACGAATGTAAAATAATTCCGCCCAAAGTTTAAACAAATATTTTTTTTATTTGCACATTTTTCATTTTTTTCTTGTTTATAATTCATACATTTTCTATCATTTTTCTACTTTTTGTTCGTTTAGCTTTCAAACTCATAAACTTATCAATTTGCATGTTTTTTAAAAATATCCCAGAACCCAACATACATATATTTCAAAAATACCGGAACCACAATATTTATGTAGCATACCTTTTTTGAGGGACGCAATTTACCTACCTTCTTCATAATTAACAACTCAATTATGGGAGAACTATATAACATTAAAACGTGTGATAATTATTAATTGTAATAATGACAACATGTTATAAATTATAATAGAAAAAAAACTAGTAGTATCAATTATTATTGATAAGTTATCTTTTTATTTTAAAAGGTAATTTTATTTTTAAAATGCTCATGTGTATTAATTATTAATAACTATCACTCTGGAGAATCAATTAACATATCCGTTCGGCATATCAAATCGTAAACGATGCCTGTAATATCAGTAGCTACACATAACAAAATACCTAACCTACCAAAACGGAAACGTAATTAACATGCGTAACACAGTAATAATACGCCTAATCAACAATCAACGTGTTTGTATCTTGTGTGTGTTTTGTAACGGTAAGTTTCATGAATACTCTCAGTAATGATACTATATTTAAAATCAAATGTATGAATAAAATAAATTATAAACTTGATTATTGTGTTATAATTTTTAAATTGTGTTAAATATGGATTCAGTGAGAAATTTCTGCGGAATTAAGTACAAATAAAAAATGTTAAACACCTTTCTTTATGCAATCAGTATGCCTTAAATTAAACAGAAAAATACTAATAGAAATATTATTATTTGAGTTAAATTTCTAATAAATTAGTAAAATATATATGCTATGCTTTTCACATAAACTTATTACTGAACTGAAATACAGTACAAAAAAAAAAAAAAAAAAACAAAGCAAAATTATGTTGTAAAAAAAAGTGAATATAAATCACTCGAAAATCGAAATTCGAATACCATTAATTTGGAATTTTGATGAAATTAAAATACTTTTTGAGGCATATACAGGCTCAGAAATAGAAAATATAATTATGGTGTACTATTGTAGTTCATGTTCATCAACAATAACAATTGATTATTTTTTAAATGTATAAAACAGTTAATTCAAACATAACTATCCTACCAAAATACGTTAAGATTTTTTAAAAATTAATCGAATTTAGTTCTATAGTGACTATGTCATAATAATTTTATAATATTGTTTAATAGCGTATTATAAAATATATGATATATGTTTTAGATTGGTTTTATAAGGGTGTATTTCTTTTATGACCTGAAAATACTATTTGTAGTAAAAAATATTTTGTGATAAATTAGAAAAAAAAATGAAAATTAATTTTTAATTACATTTTATATGTATAAGAATATCCTTAGAAAATATAAATATAGTCTGACAAACAGTTTTTGTTTGCAGAATTGTTTTTTATATACAATGATTCAGTGCCGTGCCTAGAGGGGTGAGAGAGGTGCGTATGCACCGAGTACCATGACCACCAGGGCGCCAAAACCTTTTTATAATTTAAGTAATATTACTGATATATGAAAGTTAACCATATTAATTTATATGTTTTAATTGTTTCAATATAATAATATCGTCCTGATCAGCGGTGTCGATTCATTATTTTGACTGACGATGAGATAAAGTTTTAAAATATATTGTAGGCAATTATGTAAAAATACTTATTCATGTATGGATATAATTGGTTTTTATTTTTATCCTGAAATAACGACGTCGTTGATCGTCAATAACAATAATTATTGTTATGTTTAAATTATTGTTATTTTATAAAATTAATAATTTAATAACAGAATTTCGACCAGATTAAGTTGTACGATTTTATTTTGAACCCATCTGGTCATCTATAATAATGTTCACATAATTCATTGCAGAAGTGTAGGTACAAAATTATTTTTTATTAGTATTTATTTGAAGATAAGTTATTTTTTATGCAATCGAACAAATTTGATTCGTAAATAAATGATACCGGCTTAGGTACCTATCTATCAATACTTTTTATTCTACGAATACAGTTTAAATATTATATTACTATTCTATGATGTTAGAAATGTGCAAAAAAATGTAAATCTAACGAATTTCTTTGCTCTTTTCTTATGTTATCTCTTTATAGGTAAACATACATGGTAGAAGAGATAAGGGTACTAAAAATAATTTTTAGGCACGGCACTGCAATTATTTATCACTTAATTCAAATTTAATATACTCATTAGCCATTGCATTTACCTACTCAGTACAATATTAACACCTACTAAAATATAATAAGTTTCTCGATTTTTTTCATGTATTTTAGATAAAATTAAATATTCAATTATTCGATAACCTATATTTAAATAATAATAATAATAATAATAATATCTCAAAATCTTATCACGTTTTAATTTTCAAAAGCTTTATAATATTAAACAATGAAATTACCGCAAAAAAACCTTCCATTATATCGACTGAACTACGTTCTAATCAATATTTATATATGTATATATATAATATGTAACAGTATTTTTTTCTGTGTAGGTTGAATACTGTTTTTCTACTTACTCGTTAATAATAGTAGTAGTTCAATTTAATTTTCTTCCGACAGAAAAAAATAAACGGTATACTTTATTACAACTGGGATTCTTTTATACGTATATATATACGATAATATAATTGTTTTTTCGTTTTGGTGTGATGATGCCGTTTTTATTTTAAACGCTTGTTTAATGAAAATACACCAACTTTACAATAACAACAAACACGAACAGAAATTATAATTTTTCTGGACATAAAATACGACGAGATTTATTAGTTATTTTCTGGAGTAGGTATAATTCATATATATATATATAGAATATATTGTTTTATAGTAATAAGATTTATCCTATGAATGTATACATTTGAACCACTTCACTTATTATTAAGTTTAAGTTTCAAAGTACAATAGCAATATACAAGAGAGATAGGATTTCTCGAACGTATCACAGAACACAACAACACGTATATGGTATATACATAGTTCATGATTAAAGCAATATACATTGGTTTGCATTTAGCTAAATACTATTGTTATACAATTATAAGCATATATTAAATTATGTCATAAATCATAATTACTATACTACGTATATTAAATTAATTTTGTTAGTTATATTGGTAAATATATTACTTATTATATTAAAATACAATTGTTGAATTGTAAGACTATTCACCATTCAATAGGAACATAATTCAGAAAAATATTATTTTGTTTTGTTAAATATTTAAACTTAAATTTTAATAAGATAAGATACACGTGAAAATATATCAAAAAGAATTCTTTAAAAATCATACTTTAAAAAATAAAGTTAATATAAATGTTGTCTCTGCTGTCGAAATAAATTGAAATTCATGAAGATCAATTTGGTTGAATAGAAAAATAATTTACTCTCTCAATAATGAAAAAAAAGCAAATTGTATAGTTTTACAAAACTTTCATCACAAATGATTATCATTTTCATTGAGATAATTTTAATTATATATTTTGTATAAATATTATACTCAATGTTTCAAAATTTAGTTCTTCTTTTTTAGTTAATGTTGACCATAACACAAATAGTTTAAATATTTGTTGATATTAAAAACCGATGATAAATATATTATTAAATATAAAATAATCAAAAAAAAAAAAAAAAAAACAACAATATTTTTAGTTTATTTTTTGTGGTTTTGAAGTTCAAAAATTGTTTTAAAAATATAATTATTTAATGACATAAAATAATGCTTTCTAAGTAGATAAAATATATGTGAAAATTTAAGTGTGAAAAGTTGTGGTGTTTGAACAAAATCTATTTATTATCAATATATTTTTGAATTTTGAAATAAGTATGGCACTTGAATTTAAAAAGTAAAAAATAAAATTCAACTTCCAAAGAAGATTAGTTTATCAAGATAAAATACAATCACAACCAAATCGAAAGCTCTAAACCTTCATTTTCTAAGTTTTTCAATAGTTAATATAAAAGTTTATAAAAGTAATAATTAATCTAACCTTTTAAATTTAAATAAATAGCACGGTTTTTAACACTTCAATACACGATTGTTAAAGTCGATATTTCAACAAAACGATGATGGCTTTTTTTATACTGTTTCTAAAATACTTTAAGTAACAAAAGTACACAATATGAATATTAAAAATTTCCATCATGCAAAGGAATACATTTTGAAATTTTTTTTATTTCTATTGATTATTGTGATTAAAACTGACACAAATAATAAACAACCTTATTTAATATATTATTTTTATGTTTTTCTGAGTATATTGTCTAACTTTAATTTAATAATTAAATTGTAAATTGTTAATATTTATCTATATTTTTAAATTAAATGTAAAGAAAATTAATAAATAAAATACAACAAAATCCATATGGCAAACTCTAAAATATAATAATCTCTATAGTTTTTATTATAGTTAATTTTACGTAAAGATAATTCAAAAACCAAAATTAATGATATTGCGTATATGTATTTTGTGAATGCTGTGCATGGGTCAAAGAGAGAAAACATCGCTGAAATCCCTGAAATCCTCTTTTGAAGAATTTAATTTGTGCTGTTTCGTATTTGCTTCTCTATACTACTACAAAAATCAATTATTAAGCTTAGTTTTATATTTTTATTACCAAATAACTAATCCTGCACGATGTTGCGAGTGACAAATTAAATAAAACCAGTGAATTTATCTTGTCTTAAACTCTGTAAAACGTAAACTACACATGGTTTTGACACAATCAGTTGAATGGTATTAACTTAATAAAAAAATACAAGTCTAAAATTATATACAATTATAATAACTATTTTATTTTATGTATTCAATAGTAATAGTAAGCTTCACTTTGAAATTTTAAAAATTGTCTTCGATATGCACATTCTTGGTTACAGGATTAACTAGCTATATAATAAATTTTAGAACCATAGGTGATTGCTTAATAAAAATAACATACTAATTTTCTCCTGAAAAATAAAATTACAGTAGGTTGAATTATTTTTATTAAAATATTGCCAAAAATACGAGATCATTGTGTGTATAAAATATAATAATGTTCATAAAATTTTATATTCTCACAAATAATATTTTTGATCTAAAACAATTATATAACGAATACTTATCGTTATTCAAAGTTTAAATATGTAATTTCATCCAATTTTTTTTTTCATCCAAATTTGAACTTAAAATGTCTATAACAGAAAAAAATAAGTTTGTTTATTTTTTAGATAATATTTTGATTTCAATATTAACTACTTATGAAGAAGAACTTAGTATTGCTTTTTCAAGCGTTGGCTTTAAAAATTGCACATTTTTAATTGACTACAAAACAATTTGTTCATGATTCGATAAATTTTATTGCAATTGTTATAATTTAAACAAATATAAAAATAAATTACGCCTACTTATTTTACATATCTATAAGAACAACTAATGTGGATTCTTACATATACCAAACTTTCAAGGTTTTTGTCCATGCTAAAATAATTTTATTGACATTTATAGAAATAAAACTAAAAAAAATTGAAAATTGAAAATATTCATAAATAACAAAAACAGATTAATAATATTTAAAAAATTTTATTATACACTAAAAATGATCATATAAATATTAGGTAAAAATTCCAAGTATTTATAGTTATCCATTTTCAAGTTACACCAACAAAAAAAAAAAAAAAAAACAATTTTTTTTTAAACTCAATTAACGTAAAAATTCCAATTTTTCTTTAATTTTGTGTTTGTATTTATCAACTGTTTTGAAAAATACTAGAATTTTTTATTAATATTGACCTTTCTAAAGAAGTACTAACTAGATGAAATTTTCTATCAGATAACTACCCACAATGTTGAAAATCGATGTATTTATTAAACTATACAAAAAAAAAAAAATAAATAAAAAACATATATTATTCTAAAATTAATACATTAATCGCTTCGTCCAGAATCTAAAATTTAATTTTCGACATAATAGTTATAATATTACAAAATATAAATTATCAATATATTGAAGTTGTGCTCACACAATTAAAATGCAACCAAGTAATATCTATATATAATGACTATATACTATCAATATTAAATTGACATTTTATATAAGACGAAAAATTTTAATTTTAATTTATTGTTACGCATTACATGGACTAAAACTGAACTTAAAAAAAAACTATTTTAGAACAGGAAATTAAAAAATATTAAGAGTTGGATCCAAAACCAAAACCTTTATTTAAAGATTAGATTGGAATGGAAAATTGAAAACTTTAACGTGTATTATGAATTATACTACGAAAAATCTATGTTCTGTTGCGTTATAAAGGCGTATTGTATGTTACATAAAATCAGAAAAAAAAGTAAAGAACTGTTTTATTTAGAAATAAATTGACAAAACTAGTAATGCCTATTGCCTAATGGCGTTATGTCGCATTTGTTATTATAGGTTCACTACCTTCTGAAAAGATTTCTGTCGTTAATTTAACAGCTATATATAAATATAATAATTAAGGTAATAGTTTGTTAATAATTTTAATTGTGTTTTTTATTTCTATAATTTTTTTTTTTTTTGTCATTTTATATTCATATATTTTGTAATAGTCTTTAAGAAATTTAGTCTTTTTTAGTGAGCAATAAAAAGTTTTATTTTGCATATTTTTCCCATTTTTTTAAAATTTTTATGTACATATTTAACAGAATCCTGGTTCTTTTTATGATTATTAATTTTATTGTACGCAATGACATACATTTTTAAAATATACGTAATGTAGATGAAATTTAAGATATTACATATTTATACTATGATGTTTATGTATGACCTTTTGAGACAGTAAAAAAAAAGGCTTCTATTTTCAACTTATTTTTAGTAGAAAATTGAACCTAATTTGGAGCTCTTTAAGGTAAAAATTGAAAATGTTTTTAATAATTAGGAAAAACCAAGAAAAATAAGCAATATGTCAAATTTACACCAAACTAGTTTTTCGATAAAACTAATTTCTTTATTTTGTTTTATTTCAAAAATAAATAACCATAGGAACATTCACAAATGCTTAAATTATCGTTTTCTATAAATGGTACAATTTTCAAAAAAATTTTGCCACTTTTTAAGCTATTTATATTTTATAGACAATTAAAATTTTCGATTATTTTTTTACTTTTTAAACAATGCCGAAAAAATGAAGAAGTTATTTTTTTTTTAATTGTTTTAATAAGTTTGATGTCATTTGTAAGTTTTTTCTATACTGTCTTTAATATCAGCTCATACAAGTTGTAATACTTTTAATTAGTTCTTCATGTAATTTAATGATATTGATATTTTCACTGAGTGAATGTTCACATTTTTCCAATTTAGATGTACACGATTAAATGACCTTCAAGATTTAAAATAATTATTTTAGTATCACCAGCTTGAGAACCTCCAAACACATTCATGTCTATAGCATGACTGACACTATATTTTAACATAACATGTATTTATCTAACTATTATGTGTGTTATCAAATTCAAGCCACTCGACAAGAATTTGATTTTGTTTTTTATGTATAATTTTTTCGATTAGGTATTCGTACAGATGATCGGTTTTACATATTTCCGCCGAGTAAAAGCAACCTGCAATCGGTTTACTCATATAATCTTGCAACTTATAAGTGACGAGTAATGTTTTGTTTATTTTGATAATGTCAAATATTTCCGTAGACCAAATTGGTAAATAACCTTTTACAAACATTCATTTTATCTACTGATACGAACGTTATCACTTAATTTGAATTTAATTGTTTTTAATGCTTAATATTTGTCAAAGTGAGTCGTATAAACTATTCTAACGCGTCTCTCCAAGTCTATACTTAGCGTTTGTCCTATTATATTTTGAATTACTTCAGCTGATTTTGGCCATCCAGGTAATCTCTAAAAAAATTTTACATATATTAATTACTTGGTCATGTATTAAAAATAATTCAACTGAGCTTTTTTTATTTTATTTATATCTGTAGTTACGCATAAATTAAGTGTATGATCAAATAACATCTAAAATGTTTATGCAATATATTTTCGATTTCAATTACGACTTATAGAAATTTATAATCTAAGCATTTATAATACTCAAAACATTTATGAGAAAAAAAAAATAAATAATATTTTTTTTTTAAATAAGTAGATGTCGAATTTGTCTCACCATTGAGTAAGTGACTGTAATGTAATGTATGATGTATTAAATTTAAATTCAATGATAAATCGTTGCATATCAAAAACGATACCGAGCAAAGACGGTCTATTAGCTTATATAATAGTATATTTTATGATATATTTATATTGCTATATTTGAGTAATTTATTTTACTTTTAGTAATACGGCAGGTTAAATTATATTTTGCCAAATGCATTGCCTTTGAAAATTTTAAAATATAAATAAAATATTATTATATGCTTTATAACATTCATACAATTTATATTGTTCTTTTTCACAAATTATATTTTTTAAATGTTATTTCTTACAATTTATGTTTATAAGATAATATAAATACACTATAGTTCTAAAGTTTAAGTTAGTTATATAAGTAGGTATCTAAAAGTTAGTTATTTAAAATTGTGTTTAAAAAAAATAATTATTCTGTTATGTCTTTAATAATAAATATTGTTAGCATTTATAAAATATAGGTTTTATGTACATTAATACTTAAAGTATATACAAATAAATATTATACAATTTATACATATAAATATTTTTTATCTTTAAAATCAAAATATATTTATGTGTACCTACGTGAGAATGAAATTATAAAGTAAACACCAAAATAAAAAAAAAATGCATGGTATATATATATATAATCTGTATCATAAAAAAAAAAAATAAGAAGTTTAAACTCACCTCCAACTCTTCCCCTACCTATCATGTGACCCATAAAATATAAACAGTAGGTTTACAAGTAGGTAAGACATTCCTCCAATTATTATGAGCCACTTTTTAGTCACAAATTACCCATTAACAACAAAAAAATGAATCCGTTTAGAGTAAACTTTAAAGTTCATTTGTGAAAAATTTACCTGCAGCTTATTTATTTCTTGTAAAATGATCGTCTAATAATAATTAACAATTTTTTAAAAGTATTACGCACATCAGTATTTCTCAACTGGTGGTTCGCGCAGGTATCCTTGAAAGATATGTAAGAAGGTATGAGGCGATGCGCAAAATAAAAGTGTAATGTTCGAAAAAATTTAATTTGACGTATTTGAAATTATTTTTTATTCATAAAATATTTCATAATTTAATAATTGTTGACACATAAATCAGGTTTTTATAATACATAAGTGTATTATACTATAATATGTAAAATAAAACATTATATATGCGGCGGCCCACAGTATGTCAGTATATACAAGATTTTATCTAATCGGGTAATGGGTAATATAACATTACCCGTCACAACTTCGTCTATGTGCCTATATTGGTCTGTTTGATATCAACATATTATATTTAATCTAATATAAATATTATTTTTTTTAATAGCTTTCAGTACAAAACTATTATAACTTGACAATTACATAATTAATATATTATAGTATTATATCCATAAATCATAATCCATACATACATAATATAGTACACAAAAATACACAATTATTTACAATTTATAAGTGATAAAAAAAAAAAACAATTATTAAATTATAAAAATCTAACAAATAATTAATTAATTATATAGTTATATCACACATGAAATACATAAATATTCAGTTGATTCATATTCGTATTTTTTTTTTAATTTCATAACATTTTCTCAATTTTTGACCACGCATTCTTTTTCAATTAGTAATCAATTGTGTACCTTATTTTAAAATGTTTAATAAATATAGATTTTTTTAAATAATAAACAATTACATTTTTTTTTCAAATTATAATAAATCAGATTTTTTTTAAATCTATGAAGTATTGACAGTTTTAAAAATAATTTTATTTTAACATATATCGTGTCATTAAATTTGAATCATCAAATCGTTTTTGTAAAATATTTACGGCAGATAAATTTGGCGAATTTAGGCTTTCGGAAAAATGTATCATTATTTTTTTGACTTAAAAAGGTTATATCAAAAACAGACAATTTTTTTTGCATTTTGTAGAATAAATTGATTAATTATTCGTCGTAATATTAACGAAAAATATTAAATTCATACATAAAGGGCTATTATGGTACTAAAATATGTACCTACATCTCATTTTCATTATATACTATAGCAGCGGTTCCCAAACTGTGCTCCGTGGAGCCCTTGGGGCTCCGCAATGGTTTCCCAAGGGCTCAGTTCATTATTGTCCGTATGTATACAGTTCGTGTTAATTATGCTTCGTAGAACACAGGCAAATGCAAATTAACGTTAAATATTTCTTGGGACTCTACGAGAAACTTCTCCTTAAAAAAAGGCTCCGAGGCTGAAAAAGTTTGGGAACCACTATACTATAGTATTACTATTTGTTTATTTTGTACATTATTCGACGTGAAAATCCGCATTATTTGCTACCAATTTATATAACCATATGTGGCTTAATACTTTAAATGTCATGTCTAATTTATCTAAATATATATATGTCGACAATTTTCTATAATGCCTTGTGCCACGTGTCGCATACACATACTACATTACACTCGTAAAATAGAACTACGATTCAAAAATATTACAAACACTTAGAAAGTTACAAATAAAAATATGTCAATATAGTTTATGATTCGAAGAATGTTAAGTCCTTACATTGACGCGCCTTTTTTATTTTATATAATATAAAATAATTTTTTTCTACAATCTAAAACAAATATCAAGCTTACGTTTATTTTTAATAGTGTTAAAATCACTTAAAAACAATTTTAATTTCTTTTAAAAATTACGAACATTTGCAAATTATTTTGTGGTTGAATTTGAATATTTCTAAATTATGTTAGATTAAAATTTTAAAATACGATTTACGATTAGTTATTATAAATTGTAAACATTCAAATATTCATCAATAATACATTTATTATAATAATATAATCCACAGAATTATGTAGGTATAATATTTATAGACACTTAAATAATATCAAAATTATTATCTTATCGGAGTTATCGTATAGATTCCGATTAGCGGCTAATCAATAGCCGATTCCGAAATGTTATGCATACTGTGTAGTCGTTTTAAAAAATTGATTGGGGGGGGGGGGGGTGTGAGATTTTTAAAATCTAAAAGGGGCGTTGAGTAAAAAAAGGTTGGGAAACACTGATATACAGTATTGAGTATAGGTAGGTACACTATACTTAAATACTTTACCAACAACGAAAAAAAAATAACGAAATTATGGGTGTCGTATACAGTATAATATCAATCAAAATAGACGGTCGATCGTTCACAGTCAGTAAGTTAGTTGTGTGTGGACTGTGGACATAAATCATAAATTCCTACATAATATTGTCATTTGTTAATTTGTTATTATCTCGACCGGACAACGGAGAAAAAACCGATTACGTTATGTTATAATCGTTTAATTTCGCATGAACGATAATAAAATGGTAAAATAATTTCTATTTTTATAACACTATCATTAATGACCATGTTAAAAATTTCATTCATTCTGTTCTGTTCGGCCGTTGGAGAAGTTTATGCGAAAGATCAAAAACTTAAAAACTATTCATTGAACTCCATAGGTAGGTAAGTAGGTACCTATTTAGATGAAATTAGTTAGAGATTATTACATTAAAAATCGTTTATTAACTATTAAGGAGGTTCAAAAATGTATTGTGAGTGTGCGTGCGGGAACAAGGACGTTATGTACAATATAAACATTAAACACTTATGTATATTAAAAAGAATTATAAATGCTTAATAGAATAGAATATAATACAATTTTTAATTTACTTATTTTTTTTCTTTATTTATCTATCATATTATAATATTCTATATTAATAATATTTAACTGCCATGAGTTATGTAAACCTTTATAGTTAATTTTTATTTTACCTACTAATATTTACATAACATATTAATATATTATAGTAAATAAGTTGATATATTTATTTATAAATCATTTTATTTCCGCTCAATTCAACAAAGTTTTGTAATGATTAAATTATCTTATACTAAAATCAAATTTTAAATTATAATCTTTAACTGTTGTTATCCTTATCTATTTTAATCATTATTTATTACATGTTTTTACATGATTCACAATATTATCACATTGAACAAAACTTAAGAGATTATAGATGTAGAATATAGATTAATTAAGTAGTTGTAAACACAAAATAAAATTATAATTCGTTATAAATTTGTATTCATCGTTATTACCATAGTAACGCATAGATCGTTTTTATTGTTTTTTACTCAGTGGATCAACTATCAAGTATTTCGAAGTGTTAAAATTAATTTTATCACTTATTCTGAGATGTCATGAAAATTGAAGAACAATATAACATCATACGATCAACAAAGTAAAATTGAAATATTTAACTATTCACTAAAGATAATTATTTTTAAGTAAAAAGGTATTGGAAAGAATTATTTTCGAGTTTTTTGTGACTTGTGCTTTTGTCAGTTGTTACCTCACAATAATTTGAATATATTATTTATTGTTCATGAAATGAAAATGGTTAAAATCCCCAACTAGTAATGTAAACTGGCCAAGTGGATATTATTTCAGCCATCATAATTTCATTTTTTTTGTTGTATAGGTGTATTTATTATTAAAATTTGTGAAGTATTGTTTTGTGATTTCTCAACTTAAAAAATTCTCTTGTGTAAATCTATGATGATAATTATAATTGTGAAAATAAAATTTATTTAGGTAAAGTCAAAATTTACACTATGCATTATTGTAGTAAACCCAAATCACATGTAATTATTTTAGTCGTTATAAAATAATATAATAAATAATACATGAAGTATAATTTATGCTGACAATTAATGTAGGTATTAATAGTTATTTATGGTGAATAGGTAAAGCCTAGATCAAAGGTAGAGTATAGCTATAAGTATAGCCTAGATCACTATATGCATACAAATGCATAGGAGATATGAACAAGATGTAAAATTAGAATATAGAATAATCATGCCACCATAAGTCATTGACAGGACCTATAAATACGGGTAGAGCACTTAATATTAGTAGAGAAGGTAGTTAACTGTAGACTTGTGCACAACCAGCTTACTACAGTAAATTTTAGATTCTATTTTAATTGTTTTAAAATTGTACAAATAAAATATACATTTTATTTGTAGCTTGTAAAGTAAAGTGTTCTATTATTTTCAATATACCTACTTTCCTTAATACGTCTTAAGATTACGTTAAACGTGCTACGTCGTTT
The DNA here is from genome assembly GCF_002803265.2 of Melanaphis sacchari. Taxonomy (NCBI): domain Eukaryota; kingdom Metazoa; phylum Arthropoda; class Insecta; order Hemiptera; family Aphididae; genus Melanaphis; species Melanaphis sacchari. The sequence goes on along the minus strand of NW_020271114.1, from coordinate 2,227,178 downwards.
ACATAATAATTGTGGTACCGAACGCCGTGTCCTGCACAGTGATCACTACATTATTGTTTATTCTTATTTCATATTGTAATAGGTTAAACTTCTGCTTTTCTTCCAATGAAGCTTATCTGTATAATTTTAGTAATTAATTAGTTGATAGTATGGTATATCTGATATTCTGTATAATATGTGTTTGTAATATGTGTATTTTTTTTTCTCTGTTGTTTTTTTTTTTCACTGTTGTTGATTTTTTACAACTGATTATTTAATTGTTTATTTGATTATTTTGAATACAGTAAATACCTAATAATATATAGTTATACAATGTTTTTAAACACCAGTATAAGTAATATTCATAATTTTTAGAATGCCAAAAACGAAGAAAAAAGCCATTAATGATAAAAAACAATGCCCATCAAAAAGAACTGTGTCTAAAAGACAGAGTAGATCTGCATTTAAATTTGATATAAAAAAAATTCTGAAAGAGAGGCGCTCTGAAGGAAAACTTTTGAAACAAAGTGCTAAACTTGATGAAGAAATGAAAATTATTGACGACTTGTATCAAGAAAAAGTAAATCAGACTATTGACTTTGAAGACAACGATAAACTTCCTCTCGTTTTAAAAAATTTGGATCGTGTTATTATTGACCACTCTAATTATAATATACCCTTTAAAGATAATTTAGATGTTGATTCAACAAAATTGTGTATACAACGCTTACGTATCATGTCAATTGAGGAAAATGAAGTTGAAGCCAATATTCATTTTAATCATTTGATGAAAGCAAATTGGTCTCCAGAATTTGGTGTATGTTTTATAAACAATAAATTTAATTCAAATTACCTATTTAATAAATAATCATGACAATCAATTTTTTGCCTAAGGTTTATTAAAAATAGAATTAAATATTTTTCAGGATGTTCTTAATATTTTATATCAATGGAGAGCTGATTTGGATACTCCAACTACTGATCCATCATTAGAATATCAAAACATTGGGCGGCATAATTTTGAATTAGTAATAAATTTCATATCTTACAATATACTGAAAAATAATGAAAAATTTAGTGTTGCTGAGCTGTTAACAATAGCTAAATATATTGTTAAAATATCTTTTGATCGTCTGTGTGGACAAATGATAAATGTGATTAAAAGATTATTTAGTACTTGTATTGAAACAGCTTTAAAAGAAGACAACAATACCACTATTATGGCATTCGCTCAAGAATTGTATTCTAAATACAATGAAGATGATTTATTAGATATGATAGTGAATTTATTTCTACCTTTGGAAGGACAAATAATGAAAAAAATTTATATTTACTTAACATACAAACTATACAAGTCACTTTTAGGAAAGAATGATACATGTGCATTTCCGTCTAGCATCAAAGAATGGTATGTAATATGTATTATTTATGATACCACCCTATAATAAAAAATTTATTCTTTATTCAGCTAGTATCTATAAAAATAATTGCTCTTAAAAACATATTTGTATATTATTAACAAGCATCTAATAAAACATTGTTGCAATAAAAATTGCTAACTAAAATAATAAACTTGAAATCTATCGTTTATATTTAGATATACATGTATGTATTTAGAAAAGGTACTCATAATCTCATTATTTCATTCAAGTTCATAAAATACATATTTTGTGTCAAAAAATAGGTAAAAAAGTAATGAAGTTGAACTTTGTTTTATTTTTTTTATTTTTATGATTGATATAAAATTTATTATTATAGAGTATTTATCTTAAATACAATTTTATTCAGGTTTGTACAAGATTTTGTGGATAAGAATTATTTCAATAAAAATCCCAAAAAAGTATTATTCAGTGTTATTCAGTTGTTAGAACATGTTGTGGTTATACTTGATTTATATGAAGAAGAAGAAAAACTGCATAAAATGTATAATTTTCTGAACGCAGCGCTCAAACCTACTGGATTGTCAAATTCTCTAAAATTTATTAATATTTTGGACCAATGGAGGTTACGATTATTTCGTTTACATGTCAATCGCAAAACTAGTTGTAAATAATGATACTACTGATAAAGTATTAATCTATAAGTAAATCTTAAGTATTGTTAATCTTCTATCAAATTTATTTTTTGTATTCTACATATATGTTATTAAAATATTGGTATATTAATTTTTAATGTTACTTTGATTTAAATCCTATTTATATTATAATTGGTATCAGGTAATCGTAAATAATCTTCACACTGTATTATTCAACTCGCAATGCTTTAAATGAAAATCAAAAAAAAAAAAAATGTTCTCATTTATCAGATTCATTTTTATATCAACATGGAATAATTTGTTGAAAGGTTGAGAATCATTGATTTAATTGGTTGTATAAAATCAGAATAATAATATTATTAAGTTGTGGTAAAAATAATTTGATAGTTTTCTTTAAGGTATGAAAAATTATTTTCACCAATCAGTAAACAGATTCAAAAACTTAAGTATAAACATACACTACTATAACATTGGATAATTAAAATTAACTCAACTAATTAAAGTTATATTTCATTTTAGTTAATTGGCTATTTAAATTACTTCTTGGTGCCAATTTATTTTTTCTATACCAACATCTTAGTAAATTTTGTAACATATACATATTAAAAAATATAGCAATCAATTAGTAATATTTAGTATAATATATTTGTTATTTATATGAAACGTTTACAACTCAATTTAGTCATATCTTATACCAGTCATACCTCAATTTTACAAATGTCATTGGCACCAAGCATATTTTGCAATTTCACACACTACATTGTATTTTTTAGTATTAACTTTAGAATTATTATAATTTATCAAATTTACAGTGTAAAAAGACTAAAGGATACAATTTTATTAATTGTCAATTATGTATTTAACCAAACAAATCATTCAGTTACAGTGAAATAAAATCATACAATCTTTTTTTCTGTTTATCCATCTTAGTGGCCCTGTGGTCAATCCAAGTGGGAACATACTAGTATTTGTAGTTTTGTTCGATTTCTTATTAATAGTTATCACATTTTTCATGAATATATAATAAATATTAATAGTATAAACATGAAATTTTATAACATAGCAAATAATAAAAAAAAAATTAACACAATGAAAAGTTAATATTTCAATTTAAAATATAAATGCAAATCATTTTATTTCTCTTAATTATTTTATTTTTATAAAAAGAAAATTATTAAGATATGTTAAAAACAAGTTAAGGAAAATTTTTTTAATACTTAAGATTATAAAAATTTCACTAGTTGTAGTCTTAAAAATATAAACAGTAATTAAAATAAAGAAAACTAAATAACATTCAGTCACTTGATGACTCAGAATCCTTAAATTTTGATACTGTAAACACAAGACAATATATGTTAATTGAATCCTTGTATTCATATTTAACTGCATGTTAATTTACTCACAGTCATTTATAACTCTTCTGCTATTGTTTGACTTTGTATTTGTTCGTTTTGGTATAGCACCACTAGATGGGTTTAGGTGTACATGAGAATTATTAATCGGGGAAGTCTGCTCTGAATGATTTAATCTTGAACTTTAAAAAAAATATTTAAAAGATAAATAAATAAAATGTATTTATATTTATACTCTATTTTCATGTTAAGAAATACCATTAAATATTTCAGTTAGTTGACCTTATATTAAAATAGGGTTTTTAAAGAATAAAAAAGAATACCAAAATACACATTTTCAGACAAATTTAAATTTTAACCCGGTACATACATGCACCATACAACTTTCTTTCTTTTAAATAGTGACATCATTTTTTTCTACAGATTTAGGAAAAATATTTTTATTTTTTTTTAAAACAATTTTTGCACAAAAAGTTGTTTTTTAATCAAAAAATTTGTTTTCATAATTTTGAATTGTTGAATTGAAATAGTAAAATATTGAAGACAATGAAAATAATACAAATATAGACACTGAATTTAAAATCAAAATTTATTTATTTGTAATTATTAATTTAACTATCTAATAAATTGCTTAAAGTTTTTGCCTTGATATTCAAAATGTTTTAAAAATTCTATTGATATGGCAATATAATAACTGTGTTACATAACGCTACTTACAACTAACCGCTGACTGATACAATAACATATTCACACACAATTAAAAATTAATATTTTACCAATACATATCATGTAAAAACAATAGTTTGCTGTACACATTAGACATCATCACATTACTGACTACTTAACTCTGTAAGACTACGATATAGCCTTCTATTATCGTAAAACTTTAAATTACATATAAGTATTTAGTAGAAAATATAATTGTAATAACTGGTACTGAATCCTGGTTATATTAATATATTTAAGATCCTATATTTTTATCTATCCCCATCTATAGTAAATATATACACAACTCCCAAAGTATCTTATATTAGTTATATTTAACTGGTCATTTCTTCAACTATGTTACAGTAGCATTTAGTCTTCTCTTAAATTATTAAGACAAGTTTTGATTTATGTCTTATCTGTTTACAGACAATTCAACGATATCAAAAATAGTATTTCAAATTTTGAGTATAAGTTGATCATAGTTAAAATGTTGTTAAAAACAGATAATTTGTTAATATCAAAATTGATAAAATAATAAATATAAATAATTTGCCAATTTTGTACTTAATTAGTAAAACATTTTTTATATAAAATTTATTGAAGAAAAAATACTAATACCAAATCTAAGAAAATGATATTGCCATTTAAAAAAAAGTAAGTTATAATACATGTATGTGTGCCAAGAGTTAAAAATTTGAAACTTTTTATTATGGTACTCTTTTATTCCCTGAAAACCCCTTTCAATACAAGGTCATCCAACTGAAATATTTAATGGCATCTATTAACATAAACACACTGAATTTATAATTAACATAATTTAAACTATATTAGCATTCATACAAATATTAAAAATTATTAATTAATTTGTTCAATGGTGTTATTATATTCTTAAGTTAGCTATTACATTTCTTTTAAATAATTAACCTATTAAATACAAATAATACAAAAAATGTAAATTTCATCTCTTTTTTATAATCAAATTTATAAAAAGCTTTAACATATTTAGCATAAAAAATAACATTTGTCAAATGAATGCATTTTAGTATAATTCAAAAAGTCAATAAATTATTTCTGTAACTCATTTATAATAATAATTATGTCATAATTAATAGACAGATTATTGTTAACAACTCATAATCAAACAAAGTTAAATGATTATTTCTTTAACAAATTAGCTGTTTACTATAAATGAGTATATTTGTTATGACACTGAACAATTAGAGTTTTAAAAATGAAAATATCAATGAACAACTTCCATGTACATGAAATAATACTTATAAGAGATACTATTGATCAAAATATAGTGAATTTAATAATAAGAAAGATGATTCCATTAGGCATCATCTACAGTGAATATGTTGCATCAATTATAACAACTTACTTGGATATAAACTGTACATAATTGTTCCGAGCAGAGTTATTTCCATAACGATAATCCATAGGTATGTTTGGTCTACTTGGATTTTGTCTATTTAGTTTAACGCGTGGTAACATCTGTCTCATTTGTGAATCATATGTTGATGATGCCGAAGATTGAGCATTGGCATTAGAGTTTCTTAACATCAATGTTCTATTAGATAGATTAGCTGGAGCTGAAATAGAGTTAAAATTAAGAACTCTGATACTGGGTATGGAAATATGTATACATATTAAAATTTTACAAGTCTTATATCTATAATATTAAAAATTTTCAGGTAACATATCAGTCATATCTGGTAAATAAATCTTTTAGACTTATATTATGTATTAGTTGGTTTTTGGTATGGTCTACAGTCTATACTACAGTAACATCTTAAGATACATTTTTAAATGATAGAGTTCCTGGATCATTTAAACCAACATTATTATAGTCTATCAACTAACCATTTTGTACATATAGACTGAGCTATGAACCTGTGTCAGGTCAAATATGGACTGGATACTCAGCACAAAAATGTACAAGAATATCCTATTGAGATACAGTACATTTTTTCATGAGACAGACTATATGTAACATTGGATTTTGAATATCAATAATAAGTACAAGAGTTCAGGAATGATATGATATACATACAGTAAAAAATTATGTTAAAAATGTATTCTGTGTTTTATATGTTAATTTAGCAATTGTAAACAGCAGTCATATGGCATCTATTATTTAAAATTAATAAATAAAAATAATTTGATTATGAACTGACATTCAAATTATTGTAAAAATGGAACTCTTAATATTTAGAAAAGAAAGTCATCTTTAAAGTTTATATTGCAAGTTTATTTTATTATATTCTAATAAATATTAATAAACAGATAAATCCTTTATGATAAGGGTTATAAGGAAATAAATTGTACTATACCAAAACAAATCAATGAAGTGCAATAATATATTACCATTATTACCAGATGTTGGTTTCAATAGATTACGCTGAGTTTCAAGTAAGTTTACAGATTTTGGGAACTTTGAATTCATATTAATAGGTTGTTGTGGGTAGATATCTTTATCAAGATTATTTACCACAGGTAAATCCAATAGTAGTTTTCCACATCTCAACTGAAAAAAACCATTCAATTAATTATGTTTTTCTACAAATTGAGTTTATTAAATTAAAAATGTTAATATAAGTGCTAAAAAATATTTAATTACTCCAATGTTTCAATTTAAATATTATTATGACAACAAAATGATTACTTGATGGTTTAACAACTTCTTAATGGATATTAATTTTTCACAAAATTCGCAAGGCAATTTTTCAACATTAATTTTTTCACTACTGTCTTCATCTTCTGAACTTAAACTTAATGTGTTCAGATTAAGTTCACTATCACCACTGCTGCTAGAGGTATCCAAGTCATTAGGTAGTATTGGAAACATAGCGTTCTGGCCGTTGGTATTTTTATTATTTGTTTGCAAAACATTATGAAATGTGGCCAAATCAGGACGACATCCAGTCTATAAAATATCAGTTGAAAAATAATTACTTACTATATAAAGAACATTATAATGTAACTTACTTCATGCAAAACAAGATTTTCAGAATCAATCATTTCTAGACAAAACTCACAAGGTAGTTTTACACTATTAAATGTATCAGAAAAATTATTGTGTTCATTTGTTAAATGATTATTGATATTTGTAGAATGGTTATTAGGAATTGAATAAGCACCAAGTATGGGAAATTCATCATCATCATCATCATCTAGATCTAATAAAAGAAAATGGTTTAAATTCTAATAATTCAAATCAACAAACCAGATTTTTACATAATATGAAACGACAAAGATATAATACTGTATTAATTATCAAAAATTAACAATTCTAGCTTAAAAAAAGAAAACCTTGAAATCAGAATTATGAAACTTCTTTAAATAAATAAAATGAATTCTTTGAAAAAAAAAATTATATGCTAGAAAAAACATAGTAATTAAAATATTACATTATATTTTGTAATAATTAAATAAATAATTACCACTTGGTGTATCTACTATTGGCATATTTTTTTTTGGATCTTTGTGCGTATTATCATTATTGCTGTCAGTATTAATTTGAGGTTGATCATTGTTGCGTTTGACTGGTGGTATAACCCTGTGATTAGTCATAGTTGGTTCGTGTAGTCTCAATGTGGGCATGCTAGTACTTGTTGTTGGTCTTGCAGTTACCGCAATGTTTGGCACTTTTTTTATTAATGGTGGATATGCTGCCAAACTGGCTGGACTATCATCTAATACTGATTTTGCAGCTATAGTTAAAGTTAAAGTAAATATAAAATTCAAATATACAATATCACAAAATTTTTCTTACTATTTAGTAATTCTTTGCGTTCATGGGATTCCTGATGCAAAGCCAAATATTTCAACATGATAAACTGTCCACAGATTTTACAGCGTTCTGTACGGCTGCTGCACATATCTGTATGTGCAGGTAATGAGAAAGCTTCTAAGTCAATCTCACAATATTTACATGTTTGCATACGATGACAACAATCGTTTAACTAAATAATGTAACATATGTTAATACCAGAACTTAAAAAACATAAAAAGAACATACTCTATGTGATTCTAAATCTATTGCTTCAAGTTTTTCAGAACAAGCATTACATAAAATAACCGTATGCATAGTTTTTTGATGCTCTTCATACTCTGAAGTTAAGAATGGTTCATCACACTTTGTGCAAAGCTTCAAATTACGGTGACAGTATGCAGTATGCATTACATGGTTAACAAGTGGAATATTCCTTCGGCTAAAACAATAATAATATATTTAATGATCAAAAAATATATGATTTGATAATTAAGAAGAAGCCATACAGGTATGAACCTGTATGTGTTATCTTTGTCTTCCAAGTACGTCGCATAGTAAATTTACGCTCAGCAGATCACTTTTAGCTTTATTAGTTTAAAAATCAAAATGAATCGGCCTATTATCAAACTTAATGGTAAGAACATTATCTGTGTTCGTGTATTGGTTTTTTACAATTATTCAGTTTTTAAGTGAGTTATAAGCAAATTTAATTTGTGCTTTACTGTACACGCATAAGAAGCTAAAAAATTGAACAATCATAAAAAACTAATTTTTAGACTAATGGAGTTAAACCTAATCTTCAGAATGTAAATTTGCTATGTTACATACTTGTAAGATGGAGACAACCTATATGGCGTCCTCTTAAGAATGTGATACTAACAAACATCAAATTAGTATACATAATTAAATACATCCATGTAAATTGAGTGTATAAAAATTTAAATGTATTTTTGAAACTATCAAAAATCTGTAAAAAGGTTAATAATCTATGATGTAAACAAAATTATTAAAAAGTTACTTTTATTGTACTCTTTAAAAATTATTCTACAATTCATCCAACATGTTTTATCCAATATAAACATTTAATAAATAGGCACAAATAAAAACAAGAATTTTACATGCAACTAAAAAATTAACTATCAATAAAATTGATGTACATGACCAGAGAATATATAATTTTCTAATTTATCTCTAAAGATAGTGCCAAAATAAATCTATCTCCATACAGTTTGCTGAATAGAACATTGATATATTTTCTTTGGAATAATTTTGTGTGATGTGATATGACATAAAAGAAAATCTTGATTATTAGAATAAATATATTAATAATACCAATTACCGTACAAATTAATTATTAGTGTGAGTAGGAGATGAAGAAAATGAACAAAATAAAGACATAAAAATATTTTAAAATGCATTGCGTGCAAAAAGTACAGGATTGTGAATATTGTCTTTAAAGTTATCTAGTAAAAATAATACGTGAAAATATATAAAATGTTATAATAAAAGCATGATGTATTTTTGTTAAATAATATGTGGAATACTATGTAATTATGAGATAACCATGGATCAAATATCTAACTTTATAGTGATTATTGAACAAGATGGAGATTACTTAGACAATCCAAAAAATTATTATTGTAATAATTTAAGCTAGTCGAGTCAATTAAGTCTTAATGTCAGTAGGAGTACCAACAAAATAATTAAATACATTAAATATAAATACTAATTTTGAGGCAAATTATTAACATTATTTTCAGCTCTCTACGATACATAACCTTATCTAAATACAAATTACAAATTTTTATTATGATGTAAATTACAAATTTCCAATCAAACAACAGTTTTTATTTAAATTTTCATCTTACGATATAAATCTAATTATCCTTTTATTGTTGAACAAAATTTATATTATTTTTATTTTTTTAATTAACTGTTATAGTTTAGACATCAAGAGTTAATAGCCTATTTTTAACTTAAATTTTCTTATTGATATAATATTTACTTTATTATAATTTTTATCAAATAACCATAAACATTCAATGATTCTAAATTTAATACAGTATAATGAAAAAACATATATAATCTTAGTAAACATTAGGAGGTGTAAGTTCACAATCGTAGTCTATCACAATTATAAAATAAATATGAAATGGATTATCTAAAATATTCATTTAAAGTACTTGAGCACTTTTAATCTTTAATGCACAAATGAATAGTACTTAAATTCAGTAACTTGCATGTCCTATTAAATCTTGAAATATTTTTAAACATTTTATCAAAATCACACATATTATGCAGTTTATAAGACATAAAATCAATAATAAGTACATAACTAGATTATCATAATTAGTAACACCAACATACTAAAAATTGTTTCTTATATTATTAATTTTATAATTTCCTTCTAAACCTACTTTTTTTTTTTTTAATTCTTCTACAATACTTTTATAGTTATTTTTAATAATGTAAGTAATCTGTTTATTTTTTTTTTTTTTTAATTTGTAGTGGGAAAGAAAAATCTAATTGTAACACCTATCAACTTATTTCTTTAATAGAATATTACAAATTAAATTTTATTGTAACTAGTGGCAATAGTGCATAATAGGTAAATTATTTTATTATTATAATTAAAATTTATATACATTCTTTTTAATTTATATTCTTACCAGATTCTTTAATATTTAATAGTGGTACATTTTACAAATTTAATTCTACCTTTTTGCTCATAAAATTAAGTCAGATATGCTACTTCGATAAATGAATATAACAAAATTTCCCACATAACCAATTAAAAGCTCGATAATGGTTAGTAATCAATGATAATATTCAATTGGATTATTTTCGGATTAATATAAACTCTTAAAGCGTCAATAATTTTAAATATACTTATATTTAGCTTAGGTATTTGCATATTTTATTAAAAACCAATGATATAGGTATCAATATAACATAATAATAAAAAAAAAAAACAAATTTGTAACAATCCTTAAAATTTTAAATATATATGTAGTATGAGTCTGAAATATGCGTAGCAATAAATATTGATAAATTTACACAAGTTAAAGTTAAAACTTTTAAATTGTAAATTAAGATTAGAATAAAACATTTTTAATTAATTTCAGTATGATTATCACATATTTAAAGTGTATGGAAATATTGTGTATACATTAACAGAATGATTATGGATAAAAAAATCATACTATGACTTTAAAAGCCATATTCAAAATTGCATTAGGTGACATATGTTAATATTAAATTATAACAGAATCAATCTATATTTATTATGAAATTTCAGGTTTTATGCATGTAAACACATACTATAAAGCTGATAATTAAAACGGTCGATTAGACAGGTATTGTATACTGAAGCTTACCAGTTGAAACAATATTTAGTATCTTCTTCGGTTATGTCTGGGTTCATTTTGAAGTAGTCCTAATTCAGTCTTACCGACCGATTTCGCTGTAGATGTATCAACGACAATTTAATCGATTTTAATTGAAATAATGAATTATTTAAGTGCGCATAACATACAAACGAGCATTTTTTTACCACAGATCACATTTCAGTAGTTAAGTCACTATACAGTTTGCCTATAGTTATATACATACATTACATTTTTGATAAGGAACAAGTGGACATTATTTCAACAGATAAGAATAAATAAAACAACGCCGTCTGGCATACAAGTTTAACCGGTAAACGGTTAGCTCGTTGTAATGTAAACACAAGACAATATTATTATGGAATGACTATATCACTTTTTTTCTTTAATATATTTTATGAGCCTATTAATAGGTACAAACATAGACTGAGCCAAATGTCAATGATTATTGATTTAGTAGCTTGCGGATGTCAAATTTTATCATGATACAGATTCACACATATTCCTATTAATTTAATGTTATTGACTAATCATAATGTAAAAATGTAAAATTAATGTTTCCATGAGATTTCCGTTGAACCAGAGCGGCCTATGCCCTATTGAGAATTGAGATTATCATATAATAAAAAACCCGTAATTCTTACAGTTGTGACTTGTGCTATAATAGGTCTATGGGAATTCTGTTGTCATAATACATAATATATATTCAAATACTTAAATACTTTAATGAGTTTAATGTATTTCAAGATCTAATAATAGTAATAATACATATTACAAATACTATCAAATAACCAATATATTAACAATAATATCAGTGAAAGAACTAAAAAGACATATCCACGTGTATTGTATGTATCACAATACATATAAATTACATACTGTACATACAAAAAAATCCATGTTATAGGTACCATTATTTTTAAAATTAGAATGAATTGACTTAAAATCAAATTTAAAGTTAAGAATATTGAAAAAGACGTAGTGCAGTCATTTTATAATATATTAATTTTGAAGCAAATTTTAAGGATTATAATTTTTAAATGTTTATAGGTACTTAATTTTACCCTTTTTTTTATATAATAGTTTCGAATCTCCTTCCTTTCATCTGCCTCAGAAGGAACGTTCCTGGACTAAACCTAACTTAACCTAAGCTATGAGTTTTGCATCTTTGTGGACCGGCAAGCGTAAGATGTAGAGGTTCCACAACGTTGGCTCAAGGACAGACCCTTGAGGAACACTACAGGTGACCGGTATTGTTGAACCTCCCGTGGTACGGTCGTCGTCGAGCAGCAGCTTACGTTTCTTCATATAAGATCTGAGGATGTTGATCAGATAGCCCGGTACGGACGACCTCTGCAGGCCGCAGGGTACCATCGATGAGCTCCCAAGGCATTGTGTTGAACGCGTTGTTGACGTCGATCGTTACCACTGCGCAGAGTCTCCTGTGCTGGACCACACCTCTACCGGCTGCGCGCTCCGTTTCCAGAACCTCTTGGATAGCGTTAATAGTTGACTTGAAACACCTGAAGCTGAACTGGAGGCTGCTGAGGTTCTTTTCGGCATACGGCTCGAGCCGGTTCAGAAGAAGTCTTTCCAAGAGCTTGCTGGCGCCGTCAAGCAGGCTGATGGGTCGGTAGCTCGAAGGTTGAACTGGCAGCTTATCTGCACCCTTGTGTAGCAAAACCAGCTTGACGCGCTTCCATCTGACCGGGAACTCTCTCCTGACCAAGCAGGCGTCAAAAGCCTCAAGGAAAATCCCCGGGCTACGCCTCACTGCGAGTTTGATAATCTCATTGGGGATATGATCAGGACCCGGTGCCTTGTCAAGTGGCAATTTTTCCACTGTCCTCGATAGCTCGTCTGCGGTGAAAAGCAGCGTCGAGTCTTCAGGCCATGCGTCCAGTTCGGTGGAAAATCTTGGCTCCAGAGGAACTTAGTCTCAGTCGACTGTTGGAAGAGTGGGAAAGAGGCCTCTCGCGATATGGTACACTGACTGGTCGTCCATAACAGGAGGTCGCCAGCCTAGCCGTTTGGTGACCAGCCTGTACGGTACACCCCAGATGTCGTTGTCCACAGCGTTAGGTACAACACAACCATAATTATTCAAAGATTGTCAATCACTAATCAGAGGCTTCGTTTCAAAATAATTGAGTGTGAAATAATATAAAATAATTTAATATATTATATCAGGGCCAATGATCATTTGGCATTTCGCTTGCAAAATACTCAGATTAAAAATTATTAGCTTAAATAGATCATCGCGAAATATATCTGCTTTTTTTTATATACAAAATTAAGATCACTATTGTAGTTTAATTGCCTCGTGATTTTTGTAATTTTTTTCACCTGAAATCTTAGTAAATTGATATTTAAAAAAATATGGTACTATCAAATATTTATATAAAACATTAATTGACCTAGCTTGTTAAAGTTTGACAAGTATAGTCGCTCATCCCTAAGCCTATACCAACTCTGGTAAAATTTATTTACAAAACTAGCAACTACACAAATATCATATAATACTCATATTATATGTTAATTTGAAAAAAAAATATAAAATGTTTTATTTAGTTCACTAAACTTATTATTTTTTTTAATAAAAATAGGGCATTATACTCGTACTACGAAATTTTTGATTTTATAAAATCAGCATTCCTTTTGATTAACACCAACCACTCCAGATACTACTGAAACAAATTGTAATTTGTAAATATAATTCTTTCAACTGAATGACGGATGTGTGTACAGAGAAAATGGAAAATGTTAACATTATCAGTGATTATGACTTTTTGGATAATAGCAATAATTTAATGTAAACGAATAATTTTCAATAAGAAAAATCATAAATAAAAATGTACTATAGTTATGTACTTCGCCTGTTTCAAACAATTTTTGTCAAGTTTAGGTAATATTGCTTATATTGCATATTTAACCTAAATATCATAAAAATGATTTTTATATTTTAATTTTACAAAATTTAGATATTTATTTTTAAATAATAAAATAAGTTATTCTGTATTTTTTGATAAGTAAATAATTAATTTTAAAATGTATTTACCAGTGAATTGTGAAAATTAAATTAGGTACTAAAATATAATCTTTTAAAATTTCCAGAAAGCCGATTTTGATGAACTAATTGAAAAATTGTTAAAAACCGATGACAAAACTTTAAAATCTGACATTGAAGTGTTTTGTAAAACTACTTATGTTCCAATTTATCCATCACAAGATCCTGCCTTATGGGAAATAAATTCTGATATGATTGAATATTTTATTCGTAACCCAGTCGTATCAAATCCTAAAATAATTAATTTTGATAATACTATTCGTAAATGTGGCGAATTCAATAGAAAGTTATCACATGATGTTTTCAAAAGAAAACTTTTGAATGGCGAAATAAAAGATAGACAATAGTTACTATACTCAACATCAAAAAAATGCACTTTTTTGTTTTTACTGCCTTCTATTTTCTAATAAAAAACACAGTTTAGTTCTACCGATTTAGGATTTATTGATTGGAAAAAAATATTTAGAAAAAGTTGAAAAACACGATAAGAATTTGACGCATACTGAATCTATTCGCATATGGTTTTCTAGACGTAAAATAACTACAGGTATTGATGTTGAGTTAAAAATAGAACTTGAAAAAAGAGAATTTTATTGGAAAAGTATAATTCATCGTTTAATTGAAACAATTATATTTTTATCAGGCAGAGGTCTTGCATTTCGTGGCGATAATGAGACGTTGGGTTCTAAAAATAATGGCAATTATCTGAGTTGTTTAGAATTAATTGCGAAATTCGATCCACTTATGTTCAAACATCTTGACGAGTGCGGTATAAAGGCCGTGGAAATGTTTCGTATCTGTCCCATCATACTATTTGCGATGAGTTAATAATACTTGTGAATAAATCTGTACTTCGTAAGATTGTTAATGAAGTAACGGCAGCTAAATATTTCTCATTAATCATAGATTCTACTCCCGATATCACAAAATTTAACCAATTAACAATTGCCATTAGATACATTAATATTTAGACGGGACTGCAGTAGAAAGATTTTTATGTTTTATTCCATCGGTTGGACATAA
The DNA here is from genome assembly GCF_002803265.2 of Melanaphis sacchari. NCBI lineage: Eukaryota > Metazoa > Arthropoda > Insecta > Hemiptera > Aphididae > Melanaphis > Melanaphis sacchari. The sequence goes on along the minus strand of NW_020271114.1, from coordinate 2,211,853 downwards.
AAGTAAAGAAATAGAAGTCGCAATGTTAACGAAATTAACTGAATTAAATATCAACATAAATTATTGTCGTGGACAATCCTACGACAATGCCAGAAATAAGTCAGGTATGTATAATGGTTTACAAGCTCGAATCAAAGAAAAATCAAAAAACGCAATTTTTAGTCCATGCTTAGCACATACCTTAAATTTGATTGGTTGTCATGCTGCTGATGTAACTAAGGAAGATTATAACTTTTTTCACTAGCCCAAAACGTCTATGTATTCTTATCTGCATCGACATGGCGGTAGAAACAACTTTTAATAAATTTGAAAAATATACCACACTCAATGTTTATAAAACACTTATGCCCGTCGAGATGGTCATCAAGATTTAGTGTTTGTAAGAGTTTGAAAATTGGGTTTAAAAGAGTGTTAAATTCATTGAAATCTATAGCCTCGAATTTGGATCAGAAAGTTGGTATAAGACATGAAGCAGAATCCATGTATAAAAAAATTAACACGCTTGAGTTCTCATTTATGATAGCTCTGTGCCTCTGTTACTCCAATATTAGAAAGATTCGACGCGACAAATAAGACTTTACAACGTATTGATATTGATTTATCTTACATTACTAGGTATTTACATACTTTTTTCTAGAATTAAAAGTGTCAAAAACAAATTTTAACAATTTAGTGCCATCGTATTAATTTTAAAAATAAAAATATATTTACTTAGATAGTAGATACCCCAATAATTACCTGTACGAGGTACGACTGTACAAACAGTATCAAGTATTTGAATATCTTTCTTATTTAACTGTATATCGTATACATATGCGGGAAAATGGATTTTAAGCTAAATAAACTATCTGCATTTTATTTGTATTGTAAATACTAATTTAAACACCATTTACATAATAATATATGCATAATGCCAATGCATATGCTAAACCATCTCAATATTTTATGGTGGAATAATAATATAGAAACTCCATTATCACGCATTAATCCTGCTAAATATGCATAAATATATAATGTACATAATAGCGGCCAATGACCATGTTTATGGTGAATGTCAACTTATTTAAAAAGGTATACATTATATACATTGTATTTTTAAAATGTATTAAAATATTAATGTTTATATTGTTTATATTAATAATTTTATTACTGAAAGAATATTTAAATTATATCTACATTATTCGAATGTTTCTAATCTCTTTGAAGATATACCGCATTCCTGCGACATCATTTAAAACGTCTAATATAACAGGTTCATTACTTTTTAATAATATGTATTCAAGTTTTTTTCTCCTACTCAGATTGGATTTTAAAAGTGTTTTCCACTAAACCATGTCATGTTCCGTACATTCAACATTACAGTCATTACACTTACAGTCTAAGACGATGTAGATAACAACAATTCATATCATTTCATAACAACATAGGTACTTACTTAAATCTTCGTCTGTACACGATGCATGATATTGTGGAAACTATTATTAATAATAATGTTACCCGTACAGTATACAGCGATCAGTAGATATCATAGACATTTAAAGAGAATCATTCATACAGATCTTATTATTCCTTATACTTATCCTTATCTTTAGATAATATGTATAGGTATATAAAAGAACAGGCCTTTTTTATGTTCCCATTTTGTGATGATACTATTTAACATTTTTCCAATTTTTTTTCACAAGGTTGTACCAAATACTCCTACAAATTATCTATTATTCACAATTTAATTTTATTCGTTATTATAGTTATTTTGAGGAAGTATTAACTACACACGGGCGTAGCCGGGTAATTCAACTAGTTATGTATATATATAGGGATACATATTTGTACGTTATTTTTAACTGATATCCTCAGAAGCGCTGAGATAAAGATACTTTTTGGTGGAGATACAGTATGTAGGTGCATTTTACTTATTATCTATAGGTACTTACTTATTATTTATTCATATAATATAGGTACCTTTATTAGTCTATACTCTATAGTTTTATATAGAAATAGTAGATACCAACTATATGAATATTAAATTTAGTAAATCTTATTTAATTACGTTTCAGGTAATACAACCTAACCAGTAATCATAAGTATTAGGATTTAGGTCCTTAAACCATAGTCGTATATATAGATTAACGGTGGCTGATAATTATACGTGTAAAAGATTTTTTTTCATATAGGATAATAAATATTTGGAATTTTCTAACTTTTTAAAGTAGGTACTATAAGTGCGTATACCTACCGTATCAAAATATAAGTTTAATACTCTTAGTTAATTGTGTACCTATATTTTTGTTGTCTTAGTGGTTTCAGCCAGTTGTGTGTTGTGTGTTGTGACTTGTGAGTATAATAAAACTATACCTACTTATATTTACCTATTATAATCAAAGTCGCTTAATAGCCGTTTTATTATTATTTGATCTATTGTTATGTAGATTATACATATAATAAATTATAGTATCTAAGTTACTTGAATAATATTATAGACTTCTTTATATTACACTATATACCATTAGGTATATTTACAATTTATATGAACGACGTGCAGTGTAGAAACCTAAGTCGGTAAGCAATATTACAACACTTACAAATTACAATAATACAATCATTATAAAAATAGAGAGTGTATCATAAAGCCGTATAATGTATAACTAAAGTTTATAGTTTTATTTAGTATAGGTACCTATCAAGCGTCTTTAGTATTTATCTATGTCGGTTTATATACCTAATTGATAACTCTGTATAGGACTGACTTGTGTGTGGTCGTAAAGATATTTATAATTTCACTGTTTGATCAGCTATATTGTCTATCGCTTATCATCAAATTATTTGAAACCTTTAAAATTTAAATGGTTTATACACTATTGACGCTTGTCACCACATTTTCCAACTTGTACATCTAACATCCAACGCGCCATTATACCACATAAATCATCATTTTTTGATAAATCATTGAAATTAAAAACATTTTCTTTAAATTTTCTCGGTACCTATTTGTATTTTAGAAAGGCGAGCAAGTAACCCCTTCTGTATATTATAGGTAATAGGTGTCGAGTGAGTCACTATAATCAGTGCAATACGAATTACGATTAACCGATGAGTACCTACTTTTTATACCTTTTTATATTTGAAGAAACACAACAGAATTGTGCACAAAAATATTTTATATTATTGACTTAAATTATAATTTAAGAAATTTACTACATTTCAGGTCTATAAATAATATTTCATTTCCAATAACTTATAAATGTGAGTATCTACCTATGACCATGTTTTTAAACGTATCATTTTAAATAATGTAAACCAGTTAACTATGAAATTAAAAACCATATTTAATCTATATAATTTGGAACATCAAACCTTATTTTTAACCAAAACGAAAACGGCATATTTATATAAAGACATTACACCTATATTGTCTATAAAAAGTTATTGCAAAAGGTAGTACACACGTGTATATTTCAATTTTTTTAAATATAATTTCGTTTTGAAAAATGGAGATTTTTCTAAATTCTTTAGCATAATAACGAGTGAATAACGTAATCTCAATAACAACAAATATTATATTTTATGATATTTCATTATTTTTGTATTTTTTCTAAGTATTTATTGTAAATTAACATTTTCTTTTAGCTTTTTTAGATAAATGTTAGTATTTTATTATTGCAAACTATATTTTTTTAAATAAAACTATTAAAATATGAAAACTCGGTAAATAAACGAATGAGATGTAATATAGAACTGCGCAGTGTGCATTATAATATGTCGTTATAGCTTGTATTAAAGATTCGTCGGTCCATAATATCGGTGGAAAAGCAGTATCGACTATATCGGAACCGGATAATATAGGTATATGTATATTGTTTATTATATAATCAACAAATTCAAAATTATTTATAGAATTATTTTCAATCAAATAAACAATTAATGTATTTTCTAAATAATTAATTGAGGATAAAAATCCATGTTCTATTATACCATACAAATAGCTAAAAATTGCATAATCTGGGTTACTCGTATTGTAATGGATGTGCTAAATTTTAATTCATTGATTTTTATTGGAGACAGTCTGTCAGTCTACATTACTAAGTATATTTCATATGATTATTTATATTGCTATTAAAGTAATTTATTTTACTGTTGGTAATGAGGTAGGTAGATTGAATTTTTTTCAAAAACATTGGGCTTATTGTATTATTTTATTTATTAGTATTTAATTATTATAATAATGTATATATTTATACCATATCACATTATAGGTATTATTATTAACAGTCAATATCATTTTAACGTAAAACGGTGTGAATATAGGTTTATGGTATAAAGCTATGAATAGAATTTTTTTTTAAATAAATCTGTATACTTAGAAAATATTATTGCATATAGAGTAAAATTCATAACATGTTAATATACGTAAAAGTTTTAAGTCAGTGGCAGATTTGAGGGGGGTGATGTAGCGATCGCCCTCCCTTTTATAAAAGGGCTTTTTTATATAGTATCTACAGCTAGAGGTGGACAACTGGTAACCTGCGAATTTTTTTTATCTGGCCCGTGCTACATTTTAAAATTATATCATACAACAAAAAAAGTTAAAAATTCATATTATTAATAAAATAAATGCTAATTATTAAAATGTATGTTTTGAATAAACTTTTTTATTTTTTGCTTTCTATGCAAAATTTTTGTTAGTAGGTACCTATATGTATATAATATATGATACCAAATCTCCCCCTCTTTAAATGAGCTTCAGATCCGCTACAATTATATTATGTTCCATGAATGTTTTTAAATTATAATTTATAAAAAAATAATACTTGACATCATTATTCGTCGTTTAAGTATGTAATTTCGTTCAAAATATAACTTCAAATGTTTATAAAAAAATAATTATATTTAATATTTTTTAATTTTCTTTTTTTTTTTTTGTTTCAGTATTAACTACTTACACGAGGAAAATTAAATTTTCAAACCATGTCTATAAAAATTGAAGATTTTATGAATTGTTTATAATAAAATACTTGTTATTTGTAAAAGTTTGTGTTTTTAACAAAATGTTATGAAAAAATTGCCTATCTATTTTTAATATTTTTGTAGGTACATTATATAAAAACAACTAATGTGAGATATTGTATTAAATTTTCAAAAATTTTTATCTAAATTTTTTTATTTATTTAAAAATGATATCGTAATATATAAAAAATAATAATATACATATACGATAAATATTTCAAATTTCTACAATTATTTGTTATTGAATTATATTAAAATAAAGAAATTAATTTTGTCTTTACTGATTATTAAGAAAAGTACTAAATGTTTTTTTTCTTTTGATTCATCAAAGTACCAACTAAATCTAATGTTCTACCAAGCAACTGCAAAGTTGAAAATCGAAGCATTTATACTGCTTCAAAATATTATGACAGACATAATACACACAAAAAAAAAAAAAATAAAATAAATATACATTGTTAAATTAATACATTCAATGCTTCATTTAGAATCTAAAATTTAAATCAGTGTCCTATAGATTATTGTTAAAAATAATAATTATAAATAATTACAGTAATTATTGTAATATTTACGCAGTATATTATATTATAATAATTATTAACAATATATACAGCGTGATGCATGAATATAAATTGTCTAAGCTGTTTGCGTACACGCTTCTTCTAAATGGAAATTTAAACGAATACAAAATAATATTAGATTTGATTTCTAAAAGGTCGCCATCTTAAACAAGTTTCACTGAACATAAATACGTAATAATCTTTTATTAATATATTAATATAATATTATTCATGTATAATGTATATGCCATGTAGGCTGAAGGCTTATTGCGTGTACGGTGTACATATTACACGTAGCTACGACATAATATTAGTAATCGTTAACAAATAAAGTGATTAGTGGTAGATGACCAGCTTGAGCGTTCTGAATCCACAGAATTTATTATACGTTTATATTTATAAATACAAAAAATAAAATAAATATAACTATTGTGATAATTGTAGCCCGCAAATCACCAGATTGTCGAACAGTATAATCACCATACATTTTAATATTTAATAATACGAAACAGTAACATTCAGCCCCGTAATTCTACACATTTTATTATAAAAATAGCAATTAAAACGTAATTATAGATTATTGAAATTATTATATTTTACTATATGTCATTGTCATATTGTCTCTAGACTCTACAACAGTAATAATCAAAACTCGACCTGTTGGCGCGATAACACACGATGACATTTGTATTTTGTATGTATTAAAACGTAATAATGTAATATATTGAAATAAACATGATAATATCCGACACTCAAAAATCTTTATTAAATTTAATTCTGCCCTAATAAAATTTAAATGTTCATAAACCATCGTCAATTCACGTAGGTAATATTAGACTTTAAATTACTATAAATTTTACTGGTAGTGTTTTACTCATTAGGTACAGTGCCACAGGGGTAAATAATATAGTAAAATATTTTTGTATGTAGGAAGGGTTTATAAAAAAATTTTATAAAATTATTGTCATTAATCGATACATATTAATAGTAGTCACTTTATTATTATTACGAAATATTGAGATTATATTCATTAGTATTGTGTAAAGACGTTTGATGGGTGTCTTATACGCAGTGGCGTATTGATAGGGTGGAATGACAAGCAATTAACCATGGCCCATGATCCTATGATTAGAGCAGCGGCCAGCGGTCGCCAACCTTTTGGACTTCAAGGATCACTAAATCTACAATTCTAAATTATACGGACTACTTATACTCAAAAAGTAAAAAAAAAAGTCTTAAATACCAAATTAAAAAAAAATTAACTAACGCATATTTTATAAAATATCAATAAAGGGTTTTTTTTTGTTTACAACAAAGTTATTTAAGTTAGTTTTACTATTATTGATTACAAAAAAAAAAATAATAATAATAAAAGTTAAAATGTAGATTGGATTCGAATTATTAGTGTTCTTAGAACGTATTACGATAGCGTATTAGATATATTTATTTTATAACATGTAATAATAATGACAATATTATTACTCAGTTATTCTTATTTGTCGTAAATTGAACCTACATACAACATTATACAATACTTTTGTATATTACGATTATAAACACAATACACATTACAAATAATGTTCAATGGACCACCAGTTGGCGACCACTGGACTAGAGGGTCCATCAAGAAATGTATAGTATCCAAAAAAACGGATCAACATTTTTACAAAATTTAAAAGTACAATGATCTTTAGAAAAAAAACATATCTTTGAAAAATTAAATTACATTTAATATTTAGAAAAATTACTGGCACATGCTTATAGATTATTTTATGTAAGTACAGTGTTAACTTGTTAACGTCTGCGATAATAATATTGTAGAACAATGTTATTAAGAATATTGTTACATGAAACGCACTCTATAGTTACTAGTTAGAGCGGTATAATAAGATTTTAATTATAACCTTTTAGCTGCAGCCGATATAGAGATAAATTTTAAGGGTGAGCACATTATGTCCCTCGTACACCTTTTTTTCAAATTTGCAAGACTAAAAGCCCGCTGTATTATTTTACCACAGACGAAGTAAATTATAGTTACGCCACTGCTTATATAGGGAACATCTTATAGATTCTAAAACTATACCTACATATATTTATGAAAAAAATAATTTTTAAATTGCTATAATAAAAAAAAAAGGAAAACGTTTTTACTTAATCCATTTATATTTTAATTTTCACAATAATTTACAAAGGTTAACATTTGCATTCAAAATCAAATGCAAACTGAAAACATTTAAATAATCATAATTACTTTATTTTTTGGATTTCGCTTTTTAAATAAATAATAGCCAATGGTTAAGAACAATACGGCATATCGCACTGTTATTTATTAACTACAAATATTAATACATTCTTTTTTATATTAGAAACTAATATAACTTTTATTTTAATAAGCGTAATAACTAATAACTAATAAGCAATAACACATCAATATTGGATGAAGTCTAGAATAATATTAATTTTATTTAGCAAATAATAATTATCAACACCATAACCACTAACCGTGTAAAATGTAAATTTTACCAATCTTAAATTCGTCGTGCCCATTTCATACATTTTGTTTAATATCTGTTTGACATTTTATCATAAAGTTAAGTATATTCCATTTGCTATTGTTTTAATAATTTGTTAACGTTTATTTTAGAATATTCGGCGGAGCACTTATCAGCTTCGGAATTACCGATTCGATATTGATCTGGTATCTCCCTCGATTGTTCTAGTAGAATCGACACAATATTGTAAATAGCTCTAATTCACCATTAGATTTTAGTTGATTCATTTGATTCGAAAGTGTTACAAGAGAGCCTTGTCTGACGAGTATTATTTTTTATGTAAGGAAAGACAGAATTGTTAATAAAAGTTGCGTTATGAGATGTAATTATTTTTTGTAAGTTTATTTATTTCTCTCAAATAAAATATATACCGCTCAATGCTCATTGAATCAGCCAACAAATATAATTTTTATTGCAACAATTTTTCTCATAAAAATCATCAAAATATTGAATGGTTATATTATTAGGTATTAATTATCATACCAGAATTATAGCTTATAGGTGTAGGTACTAGTAATAGTTGGTATTAACGAGGAAAAACGTGTATGCCAACCCAGAGCTGTTTGTCGAAGGACACGCGATCCCGGTAAAGCAGTCAATGCGTTACCTGGGCATCGAGCTTGACACGTGGCTGTCGTTCATCAGGCACGTGGAGCAGGCCTCCCGAAAGGCTATCGAGTCAGCGCTTGCCATAGGTAAGCTGTTGCCCAACATTGGTGGGCCCTCGTAGAGCAAACGGGCACTACTGGGTTTGGTAACGTACAGCAAGTTGCTATACGCTTCGACGACGTGGGCAGACACCGGTGTCAAAACAGCTAAAAACCGAAGCGCGATGGCCAGAGCCCAGAAGACTACAGCACTTCGGATAATCAGAGGCTATCGGACGGTATCTGCAGATGCGTCACTGTTGCTCTCGTCCTCACTGCCGGCCATCTCATCGCCCACGAACGATTGAGAGTAAAGAATCGGGAAGAAGATCGGACGACAACGACGGCCGAAATGAAATTGGAGGAAAGGACGATTTCAATCAGATCCTGGTAATCCAGATGGGACCGATTAACCAACGGAAGGTGGACTCGCAGGCTACTTCCGGACGTCTCTCGGTGACTGCGGAAGCCGCCGATGGAGCTGATCTTCCGAATAACGTAGACGCTGTCCAGCCACAGGTGCTACCGAGCCTATCTGTTGAGGATGAACCGCACCGACGACGGCGTCTGTCTCTATTGCGGTCATCCCATAAACAACGTCGAGCCACCTTCGACTGTCTCCAATGGAACACCGAGCGAGAAGGAATGCGGCTCTTTCTGAACGGTCGTTTACTTACACCGGAGGATGTGTCCGACCTGCTTTGCAGCCCCATCGTCATTTGAGAAGCGTCAGCCAATACATTCGAGGCGTTCCTCAGGGCCCGCAAGGAGTTTTGCTACATGATTGAAAACATCATGATCCGGAAGGAAGAGGATGAGAGGGATGCATAGAGAGTGGACCAGTAAAACCTACTGGTAAAACTCTCGGAGGTACCACTGACCACTCTGTAGCATCTCACTCTTGTGGCACCACGGCAGATCATGAACGAGACTCGAGGGCGGTGGGCTTCGACCGGCTCACGAACAGATGTCCCAGTACGCGAGGTCTAGGGCGACGGATAGAGGTCGGTCCGCCAAGACACAAGGCTCCGAACAAAAAATTTTTTCTTTTTAATATGTATGTAAATTAATATTGTAAGGCGGTTAGATGGGGGATTGTCTCATCAACTCCATTGTTTAATTTTTAAGGACAAGATGTAGGAATCCCACGATTTCCACGGTGGTTTATTTTTGTCTTGTATTGTTTATTATTAAAATACCTGTTAAATATAAATGGAGGGACCCTTAAAAGTAATCAAGGGGGTTATACAGAATTTATGGGGGACTTAGCCCCCCTAGTCCTCTCGTTATTTGTGCATATGATTCTAAGTTTCTTTAGTAATGATAAAATAACCTGAATATTACAGAAAATAAGTTTTCTGGTATTTTGATAGTCACTTTACTGCTGTTTGCAAATAAATTTCACAATATAATTAATAATTAAATTTAATTATTATACTTTTCATTTGTTTTTATAAATATTAATTATTATCAATTTTGATTTTATATCGATGTCCGATAAAAATAAATAAGGTATGTTTGATGGCGAGCGTATGTATGTTCATAATATTTAGTTTAAATAAGAATAATTATGCGACGAACAATTCTAAATTATTATCCCACAGGCTATGCATAAAATTACCATAATTTAAGTTTCGAGACGTAAAATAATATGAAAACTGCAGCAATAACTATTAGCTGTTCTAATAAAATTAAAAGTGAGCAATACACCAAAATTATGTATGTTTAACGTATATCTACACAGAGCTCACATGGGTTATCGGTTGTCGGCAGATCAGCAAGCCGCACACTGCTTAAGTGCTGAAATTCTGACGGAGTGACTGAAAATCTGCGAAGTGCACACTGTACGACTGTTAACTGCACAGTGCACAGTCGTACACTTGTTCAGAGGGATAAAGTATTTAAGTGACAAGACGATTAAAATAATTATATAATATTTATTATAGTACCAATTACTATCCTCACCGGACAACAATCGATTCATCATCTCCTCCATGAACATTTCTTTCCCGCTCCACCCGACCAGGCAACTCATGACCACATGACGTGGGTTTATTATCTCGTGAGCATGTCACTCTTATTATTATTTGGCCATGAAATGTTGTTATCTATTATAATAACATAACATGTACTACACCAATAAGTAAGCTTTTCGCCCTCGTCGCTTATTCGGTCAATAGTCATAATTAATTTCTCAATCTGTCCGTTGTGATCCCACGAACTCGTCTCATCTTCGGTCGTCACATCACGATCACAACAACAACAAAAATAACAACGACAAATTATAGTGTTATGTCGTCATTCGGAAAATTGATTTTTTTTCCTGAACATGACGATGTAATTACGCGATTTTCTACGTCATAATATGTTCGTATTAATTGTAAACCGATTCCAAATAATAGTACATATCAGTTAGTTAAATTAAAAAAAAATAAAAGAATAAATAAACTATTCGTTCGTTTTTTTTTTTATCACCTAGGAGAGTAATGGCGGATAATAATTTATGGCGTTTTGTTTTTTGTTATCAGTCCTGTTCATCGCAAAATAGCGATTTTCACATTCAAATAAAGCGGTGAGCTGCTGTTTGAAAAGCCAACTTAATAAATCTACGTAAAATGCACTCACCAGGAAATCAGTCTGTGTCATGCAACTACTAGTTCAGGCAACAAGTTTGACAACATGGGAGCTAAGGATTCAAAACTGAGCTGTATAACTTATGAGGATGCAGTTAAAAGAAGTACTAGCTTAATATAATTAACCATCAATATTTTATAGTAGCATTATCATGCTCATTTGATGGTAGTTATAATTATTTTGTTAATTAAAATATATGTACATGTTTTTCAGTTAGTGATTCAGAATTAAAGAGACTGAGAGAAGCATTTAAAAGACTGTCGCCAGTTAATGGAGCAATTACTAAGCATTCATTCATTAAAGAAGTACTTGGTGATGGGGTTCCATTATCGATTGCAGAAGTATGTTATTAATATCATAGTTAATGATATTCTGTATATATTATAATGGGAAATTTTGTAGTATATATATTCAGCCTGTGGTGGTACTATTAAAGGCATTATTTTCAAGGATCTAGTTTGTGGATTGGTACTTTTGACTCTGGGTACCAATGAAGAAAAATACAAATGTAAGTAATTAATTTAAGAAATTAAAATATTGTCAATTGTTTATTTATATCATAACTATTTTATGCATTTTTCAGTTTTATTTAATTTATATTCTAATGAAAGTGAAAATGTTATTTTACGAGATGAATTTCAAAGACTTATCCAAGGGTCTGAGTGTATTTTTGTACCAGAACATGTTCAATTTTTATTTTCAGAAGTAAGTTATATTTTTTTTCTCCCATGTGTAAATAAATATAAATTTGATTTGCATTAATAATACTTTCAGCAAGATCGCGTCAATTATGATGAATTTAGATCCTGGTTGACGAGACATCCTGATGCTACATCATTAAGTCGATGGTTACTATCAAAGCCTTGTTCAGTTTCTCTAAGTAATGAATTAGAAATGCCAACTTTCTATCAAACACTTGCTGGAGTAACTCATTGTAAGTATCTATTTGATGCATTTTAGTTAAAAAAATAATAGAAGTTAATACATTTTTTTAACCATAACTCATAATTATTATTGTGTTATATATATTTTAAATAAAAATTATTTTGTTAACAAAGTTCAAGTCAGTATTAGAATTTTGATAGTAAATATAATATGTACTGTAATTAAAATGATCAAAAATATTATAAAAATGTATATTTTAAATTTAATATTTAAGATAGTAAAATAAAACTCAAGCAAGTATTTTTTTTTATTTTTAAAAAATAAATGTATGTATTAATTTCTATTTGGTTGATTTTTTCTTAAAGATTTTAAGTTTTTGAATAAAAAAAAAAAAATTATTATTACCTTGTATAATATGTTTAACATTTTTTTTTCACATGGAATTAATTTCAAAGGAGGATTTTTTTAACTAAAACTACTTTGAGTATATATTTAACCTGACTTAATAAAATATTACTTAATTTTTTAGTGGAAGAAACAGATATCATTGAATTAGAAAAATGTTACTGGTCATTAAAAGGTGAATCTTCTTCGGGTAAATTGGACTTAAAAACTTTGATACCTTTGATAAGTCCTCCTATGCCATTAAATGTTTGCTCTGGTTTGTTTGCTGCTTTTGATGAGAATATGGATGGTCATATAGATTTTAAAGAAATGGCTTGTGGTATATCAGCTGCTTGTAGAGGACCTTTAACTGAACGACAGAAATGTAAGTTGTTTTAATTGTATCACTAAAACATAAAGATTATTGATTTAAGTACTCTGTCTAAATTTTTTTTATTAGTTTGTTTTAAAGTATTTGATAATGATCAGGATGGCTACTTATCAAAAGATGAAATTTCTAAGATGGTTGATGTTATGCTTTTCATATGTGAAGATAATATAGCAACTCAAAATAAAGAAGCTACTGATGAATCAGGTATTATTAATAATTAATTTGTTTAGTTATGTATTTGTGTTATTAAAATATTTTTTATATTGCTAAATTTTTAGTAAAAGAGATCATTGTATCTGATTTAATCAAACGTTCTACTGACAAGGGTCTTGCAATTGGAGAATATTTGATGTGGACTGTTCATAATTCATTACCAATGGATTTTTTAAATTTAATTTTCCAAGTAAATAGGTTTATTTGACTTAGTAGTCTGTTATGTATAACAAAATGTTGTAGGTATGCCATATTGTGTTTGGTTTGAGACCTATATCACGGGTTGAGGAGGGAGAAATTGTAAAAGGCTGGTTAGAACGTGAAGAACGTAGAGGCTTAGTTGTTGGTCAGCTCTGGTATTTAATTTCAATGGATTGGTGGCGAAATTGGAATGATTATGTTTCAAATACATATAAGGTAAAAATGATGGAGACAATATTTGATACCCTTTTTCATGCGTTTATTAGTAAACTATTATTTTTAGAATGGTGGTGAAATGTCCAGCTATTGTTCTTTTGAAAGTACTAGTTCTTTTTCAAAAACATCAAGCTTAAAACTTTCATCGAAAAGATCGCAATCATCTCTTGAAAATAGTATTGCTCTTGATACATCTTCTGTGTGTATACTATTTTAAAATTAAATAAGGTAATCAAAATTTATTTTTATTTATTTTTATTTAATACTAGGTGGTCGTCACTGGAATAACCTCTCTGGATCCTAGTACTGGTGGTCATCGAAGAGTTGGTTCAATTACTTCATATTCATCTTTGCAAGAATCGTAAGTTATTAATTTTATAAAATCATTTTTTATTTAGATAAATGTTTTAAATTATTGTTATAATTTATTTTAGTCCTACTCAATCTCCAATCATGAGTAGAAAAGTTAGTCTTAGCAAACCTGGCCCAATAAACAATTCTGGTCTTGTGTCTGTGCCAACCACAAAAGTAACATCATTGACAGGTGAAGGAGGTCAACTAAAACGAAATATGCTGCTACGTGGTAGAGATTTTCAGTTGGTTCCCAACTCTTTATGGAAAGCACTAGTACAGTGGTATAGAGGTTCACCAGCCCTTCCTAGACAGGTGAATAATAAAATATAATTTTGAATCAATCAAAAATTAGTCTTTTAAGAACTTGAAATAGTAAAGTTGGGTATTATAATTTATGAATTTATGATTAATATTATGTTTGTTTTTATAGGTAATTCGATCAAATCGAGGTTCAGGAGAGACTGAGTTGGAACTCTATCCATTAAATCTAAGACTATTAAAACATCATAATGGTACCTTGAGTAATGGATCAGGTCCTAATTCTAATGTGGCTAGAGCACCTACACCTAATACAGGATCATGGTCAGGATTAGTTGGTGGTTATGGTGCAGCAGCATTAAGTAACTTAACATTATAGTGACATTTGTTTTAATATATCAATAATAATTTTAAATACTTTAAATAAAGGTTCCACTGGTTACAATTATGTATCAAATTTAGTGAATTCTATGCCTCGGAGATATCTTGCGTACACTGCATCTTTTAGCAAGTTATCTACTGTTAAACATGTATATGATTTTCTTTGTAATAGACTAAAATTAAAAGCAGAAGATATGAGGCTTTGGCATTTTCATGACGAGGTTTGATTATTTATAAAAGGAAATTAATATTTTAAAATTTTATATATTTATTGTTTCTGTAGAATAATATGGTATTAATTGAAGATGAAGATCAAACTTTAGAAGAATTAGGTGTTTGCGATGAAGATCAAATAATTATAGAAATACGAAACAAAGATTTGACATGGCCCGAAGAAATTGGTTCTCTCTCTATTAACTCCGGTGATAAATGTAAACAATGTAAGTTCTTATCCTGTTTAATATGGATGCGTTTTTTATTTAAGTGTTTTAGTAAACATTAGTTAAGTTTATATAGTGTCATTAGAGCAAGGAAAATGAAATATGAGCATAATTATATAAACATTTAAAATTAAAACACATGTGTATGATAGTATGATATTATCTTTGTAAAGTGAGCTTTATGCAATATGTATTGGCTTGTCATTCATAAAAGATCCCAACTAATTTTAATTTTTGTTTTTTTAAACAAAAATATTTGTAGTTATCACATAAAAAATAATAAATTCTGTTTTAGGATTTTTGGTTAACAGAAGTAAACTTATTATTTAATAAAATACAATCAATTTTATTTGATATGTTTTCATATTTTATTTTAAGCAAGACAGAATGCATAATGCATTTATTTTATAAAATTTTTTATTTTTTTTTTTGTAGACATTCAAGCAGTGTAGTTAGTTGTTAATATTAAATAAGTCAATATAAAGAAAGAATTAAGTAACTTGGTTTTAAATTGATTACCAGTAATTTAAAAAATTGGCTTTCAGTATTTTTTTCTGTTAAACAATGTTATGTTTTTAATTTGATCATTCTATTCAAATTTAAGTTGGTAGATACTTAACTAACCCATATTTTTATTATTAGTTTTCTATAGTATAATTCAAAAAATAACAATACAGTATTATTTAATATAATATTTAAATATATTTATGTTGTTTAAATTATTTTTATAGTGCCTGCTGAAAAAGGAGCTACTGGTTTAAATAATTTAGGTAATACTTGTTTTATGAATGCTGCATTACAGTGTGTAAGCAATACTAGACTTCTTACACAATATTTTATCAATGATATGCATCTTTATGAACTTAATCGGTATGTATTTTAATTTATTAAATTAAATTAAATTTACTAACCATTGTAGTTAATTTTCTAGGACTAATCCATTAGGTATGAAGGGATGTATAGCTAAACGTTATGGTGATTTAATTCATGAAATTTGGAGAGGAACTGCCAAAACTATAGCACCTCTTAAATTAAGAGTAAATTATTTTTGTTATTATTTTGCAAATAAAATATTAATGATTAAATGTTTTCATTTATAGTGGACAATCGGAAAGTATGCACCACGTTTTAATGGTTTTCAACAACATGATTCTCAAGAACTACTTGCCTTCTTATTAGATGGTTTACATGAAGATCTGAATCGAGTACATGGCAAACCATATTCTGAATTAACGGATAGTGAAGGAAGACCTGATGTTACAGTTGCAGAAGAGGTTTGTCTTCTTAATTTAGTTTTAATTTTTTTTATTTATAATTTATCTTAAAAATAAAACTGTTATTATGTATTAATTAATTGTTCTTTATTTTTATCAGGCATGGGAAAATCATATTGTGAGAAACAAATCAATTGTGGTAGATTTATTTCATGGTCAATTAAAATCTAAGGTTACTTGTAAAAAATGTGGTCACGAGTCTGTTAGATTTGATCCATTTAATTATTTATCATTGCCTTTACCAATGGAATCATATGTGTGTCTTCAAGTTATTGGTAATTTATATTTTATAGTTTGATTCAAATATTTTCTATTAAATTTTTAAAAAATATATTTATTTTAATACAAAAAAAAAAAAAAATAATAATAATGTAATGGTGTATAAAATTAAATATATCAAAATTTACATTATTTAACTTTTATATAATTAACTGCTTAAAATAAATATTCTATGTTTAGAACTAAATTTTAAGTCAAACAACTTTCTAGAATAACTTATTTTAGTTTAGAAAATGTTTATTAATATTTTTATACAATTATTAGTGATTAAATTGGATGGAACAGTTCCTGTGAAATATGGTCTACGGATGAATGCTGATGACAAACATTCTGTTGTTAAATTAAAACTTTCTTCATTAAGTGGAATCTCTGCTAATAATTTAAAACTTGCAGAAATAATTGGGGCACAAATTAAAGTTAGCTTCTATAATTAATATAAATATGTGCGATCTTTAACTTATCGATATAAATTTAATTTGTTTCATTAGAATATTATTGTTGATGAACAAAAAGTAAAACCTGGAAGTTTGTTGTATGCATACGAGCTACCTCCACCTACATCAGTAGGCCCTGGTTCAGAAGTATCAGGTGACGAGGAGCGTTCGTCTATTTGTTCAACTAAATCTGGTACTCAAAGAGAAGCTGCCCAAACATTTACCACTATACAACGAACTGTTAGGCCAGGAAATACATTTGGTAAACTTAAATGATGATTTATAAATATTATTTATTATTTAATTAGAATTATGTATTATCCTTTTTTTAAATGTATTAAAATGTACTACAAAAATTTAAATGTATTAAATATTTTAAATTTATGTATTCTTAGGCAATTACATTTCAAAATTAGTTATGAATATTAAAAGTTAGGTCAGCTATTGAATTAAAAATATTAATAGCATGTTTGGATATGCTTAAAGTTGACATTACTGAAACTTTACTACTTTCATTAACGTGTAGAAAATTAGTATAAGGATTTTAAAATGTTTATTTTTAAAGAGTGATTTTGCTACCATTATTCAATCATTAGTTGCTACTGATATTCTAATTTTATAAATTTTTTTAGTGCAATCAAATGGTAATCGTACCAGTAGTTTAAATGAAGACATATCAACAACCGATAATACTGATGTAATTTTGTTTGTTATATTAATTTTATTATTATTTATGTTTGAGCTTAGGTATTTATATAGTATTTATTATTGTTAGAGTATTAGTGGATCTCAAATGGACACAGATATCAATTTAGAAGAACCTATTCATACCACAATGGCAGACAGTGGGAATTGCAGTGCAAGCAGTTTTAGTTTGACTGATAGTGGTGATACAATCCATCAAACTCCAAATTATGTTGTAGCATTGCACAGGAAAATGGTAATTATATTAGTAAAACAATTATTACTGTTAATATTTTATTTTTAAATCTTATATTTCATTTTATAATTTAAATTATAAATTAATTATTGACCAAAAAACAATAATTTAAGTAAATTACTCGGTTTTGTAAATTTGTATTTATTTTTACTAGTGATAATAAATGAGTACATCATTCAATTTTTAAAAAAAACTGAACTAATAATTAATCTTAAAAGTTTAAAACAGATATAAGTCAATTGTATTTAGATATTAGTCACTATTGAATTTGATGTGTCAATCAACTTAAATAGTTTTTTGTGAAAACAGATTAGGGTTTTCAGGAATGTAAAGATATTATAATGAAGTAGATTTAGTACACTTTTATTATTATTTGCTCGGTGTCTATTTATTATGGTAAATTAAGTTATATATAAATATAATGTTACTCATTAGTCATTAACATTATTTTCCTAAATGTATGAGAATTATTGAGATATTTTAGCGAATCAAATAAAAAAATTACTGTATTATTTAGTAACAGGGTACCTATTTACTATTTATGAATTATAACAATATTGTTTGTCTATAATTGAAAGAATCAGTTTTGAGTAAATCATTAATTTGTATATACAAAAACTGGTTGTTCTCTTAAGGTCTGGAATTATTTTATACTGTGGGCTGTGGGTCCTCGAAGTTATCAGGGTGCCATTGCTAGTTTAGTTGCAAAAATAAATGTGCCTGTCATGTGACTGACAAATTATGTAAATAGTAAATATGGATATTATTCTTATATAATCAAAGAATTTATATAATAAAATAATATATTGTAATGAATTTAAAAAAAAAATATACTAATATCATATTTTGATTAATATTATTTGGGATTTATATAAATACTTGATTTATTACTATAACTACCTATATAATTGGTTAATAACTGGTGAATAACATATTATCTTCCATCACATATAATATGTACATTAAAAAAGACATTAAATTCTACCATAACAACTTTTACGTTTAAGATAAAATAATAATGTAATTATTAATTAATTTAAACATTATATTTTATTAATAATACAATATTCTTAGATCAGGCAAGATGTGTATTTTATATCTGCTCATAAAAGTAAACCTAGTATTTTTGGTTTACCAATAATATTACCTTGTAATGAATCTACTACAAATCAAGATCTTTATCAAGCTGTTTGGCTTCAAGTAGCTAGATTAGTATCACCTTTACCCCCATCTGAATCTACAGTACCCAATCATGCTATGGACTGGTAATAATACTAATAATCATGTAATATAATATGCATAACAAATCTTTAATAAATGATTTATTTTTAATTATTTTAGTGATGATAGTCTTGGCTATGAATTTCCTTTTGTTTTGAAAGCTGTCAACAAAGAAGGAACACTTTGTGCATGGTGCCCTTGGTATCGATTCTGTAGAGGATGTACAGTTTTATGTTGTGATACGGATTTTAATTTTGCTGCAAACCATATTGCTATAGACTGGGATCCAACAGCCTTACATTTACGATATCAAACCTCTCAGGAGTCTGTAAGTTTTTAAGTTATTTTATCTTAGTATAAATTCCATTGACTAAGAATAATTATTTAAAGGAACATGAATGCATTGGTGAGTCTCAGTGTTCACATACAGAACCAATAAGTCTTGAATCGTGCCTTGCGGCATTTACTAAAGAAGAACAACTTAGTGAAGCTGAAAAGTATTATTGCTCAACATGTCAAGACCACCAATTAGCATCTAAAAAGTTACAAATTTGGAGATTACCTCCAATTTTAGTAAGTTGTTATTAATGATTTAAATTTGTGTTTTATTTATGTATTTATACATTTATAAATAATTTTTTTAGATTGTTCATCTGAAACGATTTCAATATCTTCAAGGAAAATGGGTAAAATCACATAAAGTGGTAAAATTTCCTTTTAAAGATTTTGATCCAACTGATTATTTGGCTTCAGTTCCAAAACATACTGTTTTAAGAAACAAAGAATTACAAGATACAACTAAAAATCTACAGTAAATAAAAAAAAAAAAAATAACTATTTCTTTGTCTAATCACTTAACAAAATTATTTATTTTTTTAATAGAGAACAATATCCATCAAACAATAAAGAAGATTTAAAACCTGCTTTATTAAATGCTGGTAAGATGAGATATGATCTATTAAAATAAATAAAAAGATGTTTTTAAATAAATATTTTGTTCTCTATTGCAATTAAATTATTTATTTATCTTGAAAAAAATATAATTTTTTTTACCAAAATATAACAATTATATTACCTCAATTTTATGCAAAACTATTTAATAAGAAATCATTAAAGAATGTACTTCAATATTTTTATTTTAAATTTATTTATAATTAATTATTTATTTAGATGGTGACACTCTTTTAAATACTAATAGTCACCTAAACGAACTGGAAGGTTCACAACGTAAAAGGTTAGAATCTACTTCTCTTTTACGTACACCAATTGATGATAAAGCTTTGCAAGATTTTCATCAGCATAAGTTAGTTGGTGAATTTAATCCATTAGATTTGAAGTACAACTTATACGCTGTTGTGGTAAATTATTCAAAATAATATTATTTAAATACTTATAAATTAACACTACCTATACATTTTTCTAGTTAACTCAGTTCTGTTATTGAAATTACCACAGGTTAATACTAAATATTAATCTACAAGACAAAGTAATATTATAGGTCTGTCCAACAAAATTTAATGTGTAAAGCATAAACCAATTTTCTGTTACAAACATAGATACCTATTTACTTTATTTTCAAAATGTAATTTAGGTTCATGACTCACTTAATCATCTCTTTATATATTATAAGTATTATGGTTAATGTTCTGAAAAAGCCAGTAAATTTAAGATTTTCAGATCAAATGCATGTTACAGGATACTGGTAAATTGTTTCTAAATGCTTAACACTTAAAGTATTTTTGAACAAACCTAGTTATATAATAATTTTATATTGTAAATTATCAAATTTTTTGAAAATAATTTAACATTATTAACCAGTGGTCTTTGCAATATCAATTAGTTTACCAGAAAATTATGTAGGTAGTTGTGATAATTTATTAGTACAATTATTTACTTTAGTCTTAAAATTACATTCCTTCTATAAAATATTCTGTTTTTTAACAGTGTCACTCTGGAATTCTGGGAGGCGGTCATTATGTATCATATGCTTGTAATCCTAATGGAAAATGGTACTGTTATAATGACAGTAGTTGTAAGGTAAAGTTTTAAATTTAAGCAATTAAAAATAATTAAATTAAATTAAAACAGTTAATTATTTTACACTTCTTAGGAAGTCACTGGTGAAATAGATACTAGTGGAGCATACATGTTGTTTTATGAACGTGAAGGTCTTTGTCATAATCAATATATGCCCAATGTGTTTGGACGTGTCCCTGTTGATGTAAAGGACCTTGATCAAGATTTTGATTCTGATTTGAAAAAAGTTTGTACTATGATGTGATCTTTGAGCTTATATATTTTTTATTAATCAATGAAAAAGATTTATTAGGATATTTTTACACAAGTTTTATTTGTTATTTTTATTATTATTTTGTAAAAAAAAAGTGATGAAATGCCATAACAATGATTAAGTAATGTTGCAATGATTGCTGGTTACTTATGCCATTAAAAAAGTTACCAATCTTAATCACAGTCTGCACATTTTTATTTGTATATTGCTTATAATACATTCCATATTATTAAATTATTACAATAGTAGTTTTTACTATACGTAAGAAAAATAAATATTGATAAATAAGATCAAAAATATTGGAACAATTCATTCATAATTATTATTATTATTATTATTTTATTATTATACTGTTGCTTGTAACTTTGTATATTTACATTGTTTTCTAGTCTGTTAGAGCTCCCATATATTATTATTATTATTATTTGTTATATTATTTATGTTATGTTTCTGAAATAATTAAATTCTATATTTTTATTTGTTTAGAAATTAGTCTACCTACAAATTTTATTGTTATATACTGCAAACTTCTTATTGTAACTTCTTACAATATTTTTTAAGTAGTTGTTTTTAAATCTAAAATTAAACCTATGTATTAAAATATTATTATTGATATAAAGGTATGCATTATTAATTGTAGTGAAAATATTCTTGTTTGTCATACATAATGTAAAATTATATATAAATATATAATACAACTTATTATTTTTTGTTAAATAAACAGTTGATGCAGTTAAAAATATAATATATTTTACAGATGATTTATTTGATTATTTAAACAGATCCAAAATATTCTGAATAATTGGAGAAATATGTAAAAAAAATCTGACTTAAAGGAGCACACAACATAAAAAAAAAATCTTTAAATTATTTTTAAGTGTTAAATTATTGTAACTATGGCTATATGAAATGATTTGGTGAAAATTCGATGTAAATAAAATTATTACTTTAGGAGATATTAAGAAATGTAAAATAGCCACGTGACGTCATTGGGCCCTACTCTTCGTAATTGCCTATCTTATACGTGTAAAAGTTCCTCGCTTCTCACAACGATTTACCAACCTAAACATTTTATTTTTGAAATTTAATTTATGTAAATATGTGTGGTTTTATGTGTTTAAGGCGATGCAAGAATCAGAATTTCAATATGACGTTTAGTTTTTTAAATATTAAAAATCTTAAAAGAGACATTTTGGTTAAACAGCACATCATGATGAACTTTTTTCAATTGCTCATAACTTATTGAATAATGTGAGTAGAAACGTAAAACCTATACCATTATCCTTAGAATTGAACATTCTTTCAAATAAAAAAAAACTTATTTTTTGTGTTGTGTGCTCCTTTAATTCTATTATTTTTTCTATCAATTATACCTAGTAAGAATAACTTACTAGAAATCTTATATTAAATTGTATTATTAAATATATATACTTTAGTAGGACCTTTATTTTAGGTTACTAGCCTATATGTATTTTCTACACAACATTATAATTTTAGCAGCTATTTAGGTAAATTAGTGGACGGACATTGGACACTCATTAATAGTGGTTAAAACGGGACACTTGCTCCCTTTTGGAGAAACAATATTAACTTGTAATTTAATAAATATTACTGTGGTATAATTACCTAATAACTTAAGACATAAAACAAAGAAATGTAATGCAGTTCTTGTATACCGACCAAATAATATATTTGATTATATGTATTTTATTTTATTATTTTCTATTTTTTCTTGTACTAATATTTTTATTAGGTAACTATAATATACCAATACATATATTAATTATATGAATAATAGCATATAATATGTGCTAAATATATAATAAAATATTATTTTATATTTATATGTTGAAATAAAAAAGTACACCTTTTTTCCCTTTATTTAGCTTAAATTTAAATTTATATATTTTTCTCCCCTCTTTAAATAAAAATAAAAATATCTTTAGACCTCCATGTGAGTGATTGGATACTTGATTAATTGATTATTACTTATAAGATGATTCAATTTGGAAATAATAACTTTAAATTACTTTTAAAAAATGTGTAAATGCATTTTTGATATTGTTATATTATTATCACTTATCGGTACAATCTATATGCCATGATTCATGAAGAATCTCATTATACATTTTTCACGTTTTTGATCAAGTATAAAAACTTATAGAAAAAACAGAATATTTCAAATGTTTGTTTAAAAAGCTCACAATCAGTATAAATCATTTGAAAATTGTATTGTGTAAAAATAATTAAGTATTTGTGAAAAGTTTCAAATTTTGATGGTTAATACTTATTAAATTTCATCAAAATGAAAAAAATACCATTAGAAAAGAAAACATTATCATAGTTAAATGTTTTGATGTCCACTGTCGTAAAAATATGAATTTCAATAATTTATAAAAAATGTGCGTGGATGTGGTATATTAGTAATAAAACATGACATTAAATTTTATGAAGAACTAAGGTAGGTATATCATGTTCTAGAAAAGTTGTTTTAATTCGCTCTTTCAAAATATCAAAAGAATACCTACTATTTTTTTTGGATTTTTACACTCAGTCCTGATTTATAGGTGTGAAATCTAGTTGATAATTATGGGAAACGAGGAAAAAATGAATATCTTTAAGAATACTTGCTAAATCTATAGACTCAATAAGAAATGAAAAATATAAAAAATTAACTAATTAGGAAGTTTACCAATTATTCCAAATTTCCAAAAACCTACCATTGGTATCTGAAGAATAAAATTAAAATGAGTTGGTTTGGTTGGTTTCATAGCGGGTAGCTATAGCATACATTCATTTTTTTTTTTATTCGGGAACTGAATGGATAAAGGATATTTTGATTATGAATAGCAAATTTTTTATTTATGAATCAAATCATCACATTTTAATAATTTGTCAACATGTGTGACTGTGTGAGTGTTAAATATGTTAATCAACACATAAAATAATTAATAAAAATAATTTATCATCAACAGTAATTAAATAATGGCCGTGATTATGCTAGATACTGTTACAGTAGCGTTGTGTTAAATTTAAAATCAAAAATAAATATTCATTTAGGTATATAATTTTAAATATTATTGACGTGCCAACCAGTAATTTATAAATTACTACCCAAATTAATATAATTAGTAGTTCTGTTCTTTCATCTCTCAAAAATCTCGCCTTTAATGTCTCTTCTATTAGTTCTATTCCTTTCAGTTTTTACAGTTCTCACAACATTTAACATTTAATAGTGTCTTTAAATTTTAATCTTATACTTTTTGACGTTGAAAACAGTTGCACTCTTATCTGAGTTATCACTATCTGTATGAATTTTACTATTTTTCTCAGAATCTACTATCTATAGTGTCTTGTATCAAAAATTATGAAAACAATAATAATTATTAATCATGGTAATATTTCTCGCTAGCCTTCATAAATAAAATGATACAATAATTTACATTACACGTCGAATCGAATACAAACTACAAAGTACTATTATTTTTATAATTAACCAATTAAAATAATCAAAAATTTTCATTCTCAACTATTATTTGTCGTGTCACTACGATAATAGTGAATTGTATGTTTTAAAAAAATTTGTTCAGCATTTAAATATCTTATGGAGGTAGGTGTTGCGTAATACATGTTAGATTTATTTTACAATGTCATTTAATATTATTTGAAAAAAATTTAATAGGACAAATTACCACCCAAGGAAACTCATGTTTTGACTTTGAGCGATTTTATTGAACGACGCAAAGAATGGGATCAAGAAGATGAATCGCGATTAGCAGAATATCTTCAACAATTGTCCAATGTAAGTGTAACTCATAATAGTATTATTTTTGTTATTAATTAATATGATTGTGTAATATTGTAATCACATTCTATAGTCACTGTTGTTTTTACTTTGTATTCTTTATCACATTAATTCACGATTAATAGTGAATCATATCTATTCTCAAAGTTTATAAAAAAATTTAACTTTTAAGGTTTTTCTGATTTTATTTATTCTGTTTTATTATAAATACTAGTTATGTTTTATAACTTAAGTTTCAAATTAAATAATAGTACTTATTAATATATAATAATTTAAATACTTTTAGAAAATAACTCAAGGTGCAAAAAATACATTAAATGAATTGGACGATTTAGTGGCCAGCATAGATGACACTGCAGTTCAAATAGCAAACATCAATAATGAATTTCAGTTATTAGCAGATAAACAATTTATAGAAAACAAAGTTCAAGACGAAGATGAAACAGTGCAAACTAAAGTTGAAGTAAATATAATAAAGATATCAATATTTAAAAAAGAATATATAGAAATAATATAGTTGATTGTTATGTATAATATAATTATATTAACTAATTTAAATATATTTTTTTAGAAACCTGTGTTACGAGAAACCAATGACGCTGATACATTAATAAATAATATAAAAGAAGCACTTAAAAACAGCTTTAAAGCTATTGATACTCACTTTGAAAAAATTACTGTTGTAGTTAGTGATTCTGATGACAATGATGATGAACTTAGGTTAGAATTATTTAAGATTATTTCTTTATTTTAGACTATAATATTTCCATTTATGTTTTTGTGATAGAAATGAAGAAACTATTTTAAGGCCAAAGATATTTTACAAAAAATTAAATCTTCCTTCTTTAAGTGGTAATACATTATCTGAAATTGTCGTAGATAATGCTATGTTTTCAGATTCAGATTCTGATGTTGAACAACCTACAAATACATTTAAAGATCAGGTAAAATTAGTTTTTTAAATTAATCAGTTATATATAAGATCAATCTATACAACGTTCATTGAGAGAATATGAGTGTACACAAACCAAAATTATTCTTTGTCAACTGCTGTAATATTTATAATAATTAATAACCAATCAATGAATGAGATTGGAGATTAAAGCAAAACTAATAAAAGTCCAGAATAATTAGTGTGTAATGCTTATGTAGTCACATTTTCACGATGAACAGTGTATAGATAGTTAATAAAAAAATGCATTTTTGATAGACACTGTCTAGATTCAAATTATTATAACACTCAAAAAAAAAAAAAAAAATTGCAATTACAAGTTTATATTATGTTATAAATTATTTTACATTTGTTTAGGAATCATTATCTAGCAATGATGTACCTGAAGAAGATGTATATTCTATTAGTGAATCAAAAAATACATATGAACCTAATTCCGAATTAATAGGTGCCAATAACATTTATTTTGAATCAGAAAAACCGAAGTCTAAAAATATTCCCACTTATGTAGATGATGGTAAAGGTAATATATACAAATATTGATTTTATAATTCTTGTATTAATATTTAATTGTTTTACCTTAAAACAAAATTTATATCTGGGAAAAATATTGTTTATTAATTATTAGAAAATACTAAAATACTTGCATTTAAGATCATAATATATAGTTAAATGACCTATAAAGTTATTTTATTAAATTAACACACTAACGCTCAATTTATAGCCATTATATTTTATACTAAATTCAAAGCTTGGTGTAAAAAGAGCTTTTACTTTTGAGTGGTGTTTTTTAAATATTTATATAATATTATACATGAAATATATATTGTTGTAATAGCTTTATTGATAAAGTGTACAATATATAAATTGCTCTAAGACAGTTCTAATCCTTAATCTGGCTCTGACTACATCATATTGATCAGAATTTTTCTGTATTTTTGCATTGACAGTATTAGAGCCTTAATCCAACTAATTTTCAAAAATTACTGTTTGTAATAAATAAGTTGAGTGAGATAGAGTTTAAATCAGTTTAGAATTAAAAATTATACATTTTCAAATGATATTATCTCTTAATATTTGATGAATATTAATCATGTATTTTTAAAGTTTATTTTTCTTGTTTGTACTAACCTTTTTAATAATACACTTTACCAAAATGTTTTAATAGATGATCTGTTTACTCCACCACCTTTAATTAATGACGATGAAGATGAAAATTTAGAAAATGAATATAATATATTTGGTAATGGTAGTAGTAATATGTTTGGTGAAAAAAATTTGTGGGATGATATTGATGATGATGACAATGATGATTTTTCAAATGAACCACCTTTACCGATATATTCAGACAAACCACCTCTGCAAGAACCTAAATCTTATACTCAAGTAAAGGTTGAAGCACCAAGTATACAACAAACACTGAATGATGAATTGCGAAAACGATTCCAAAAAGGTTATTTATTTCATATAGCTTATAATGACTAATTGATGGTTGATTATTTTTTTATTAATTTTAAAATACTTTATATTACAGATAGTACATCTTCTCAGTCAGATAATTTAAATGCCATATCGTCAAAAACAAAAGTAATTGTTTTTTACTATTATTAATCTTAATCTTATAAATAATTAGTTTGTTTATTAATTATTAGTTACCCAAAGGAGCTGTTAATATTCTTGGCGGAACTGATATAAAACCATACATTTCTAGTCCTGCTTCAAACATAAAGTACTGTCAATTAAATTACAAATATCTATTTAAATGTAATCATATTTTGTGGTGGATATAACATATCACATATTTATGTAATATAGCCATACTCTTGTGGTACTAGGTACTAATTATGAGTTCACAATTATAAAATAAATTTAGTTAATTATGTTTAATAGTATTGTAATATTAATTAATATGTAAATAGAAGTTAATAATTTAAATATTTGATGAAATTGTTATTTACAGACCATCAATAATACCTGAAATAAGTAAAAAAATGGCTATAACACAAAATGATACAACTGAAGATTTTAATACTTCGAATAAAGTTGTTGACGATTTCAATTCAAATTCAGTTACTATAGCACATAAAGAGTTAATAAAAGAAACTAAACCATTAAAAAAACGATCGCTCTTTGATCAAGAATCAGATGATGATGATTTGTTTACCAAAAAAACAGTTACAGTTTCTTCAACATTAAAATCAAATATTTTAGAATCTAAAGAAAGTTTGACAAAAGATAAAATTTTGTCGAGAAACTTATTTTCAGAATCAGATTCAGATGAAGATTTTATGGATTCAAAACTGAAAACAAAAGCTAATTCTACTATTGATAATAATTCTACAAAACTTTTAGACTCTTCATCTGATGATGATTTATTTAGTAATAAATCTATCAATAAAATAATACCAAAACAAATATCTGTTGTAAGTTCTTCTCCAATACATGTTGAAGATGTTAAAGTATTAAATAAATCAAATGAAATAAAACATTTATCAAAACTCCCAATAGAAAAAGATAAAGTTAAAGATACATTAAATAAGGAAATTACTGATAAATTAAAAAAGGATTCAATAAATCCTAGTGTGGCTGATAATAAAGTTACAGAAGAAGAATTTTTACCAAATGATAACACTTTAAATAGCAATACTATAGAATCTCTGAACAATAATAACATAATGATACAAAGTAACCAAAAGCCTTCAAATTCACAACAGGCAAAAAAGTTAAGTAATTTTTTTTCATCGGATGAAGACGATTTGGATGAGGATACATTGTTTAATGTTAATAAACCAAATAAAAATAGTATTAAAAAAGATCAACTAATTTCTAATGCAAGTGAAATTGGTCAAATTACAAATCCCGAGGTTCGTGGACTGAAAAAAGACTTATTTGATTCTTCTTCTGATGATGATCTATTTGTTACTAATAAACCAAATTATAGTCATACATTTTCAAAACATAGAAAACAATCTAGTTTTAATGAAATTGGAAATAAAGAGATTGATGATTGTGCCATAACGAATAAAGCAACAAATATTGATAAAATAAGTCAAATGGGAAATGACATTGATAAAAATAATACAAAAAATTTTAGTCTACTGTCTGATGATGAAGATGAAAATTATTTGTCCTTTGATAAAAACATTTCTGATGCTTTTATTAGTTTATCTAATAATCAAAATATAAATGAAAATATATCAACTATTAGTTTGTCATCTGAAGAATTTTTAAGCCCAAAAATGGATCAAAACAATCAAGATATGTTTCAGAATACAGCACCTGATAGCTTACAAGATAGTAAGAATCGTGATTTATTCAGTCAAAAAGAGATTCATATGCCTAAAAATGAAATAATGTCAAATGAAAATACAATCCATAGTAATAAAATTTCCACATTATCAAGTAATGATGAACAAAAATTAATTCTTAGTTCACAAATTCAAAATGAGAATTCTAATAAAGAAACTAAAATGATTTCTCCAACATCAAATTTTTCAACGGGAAATTTACTTAATAATAAAAATCAAGAACCATTGAAAAAAAAAGATTTAAATGCATCCAATATTATGACAGTATCTATTTCTTCAGAAAACACAATTCAGAGCATCGAAAATCCTATTTTCATAAGTAGTGATGAACAACAATTTAATTCAAATACTCAAAATGTGAATACTAATCAAGAAATTGACGTAATTTGTCCTACATCAGACTTGTCTTTAAAGGATTCTATTGATGGATCTTCTCTCAGTTTGCCAAATTCAAGGAATGAAACTCTAAAAAAACTTCCAGGTAAAGCTAATTTTAAATAATACCATTTTAATTATTGCTGTTAATATAATTTTCTATTTAGATAAATAAAATGAATATTCTTAAATAAATTTAATAAAATAGAAAAAAAGTATTGTAACATTATAATTAGTTGAAATTAGTACAAATCAAGTTCAATTGTGTTTAAATTAGGACATTTTGAAAATTGACAATAAGCTAACTGATATAATTACAATATGTTGTTAAATTGAAGGATATTTTAAATTTAAACTGAATAGATAATTTGGATA
Source organism: Melanaphis sacchari (assembly GCF_002803265.2). Classification (NCBI taxonomy): domain Eukaryota; kingdom Metazoa; phylum Arthropoda; class Insecta; order Hemiptera; family Aphididae; genus Melanaphis; species Melanaphis sacchari. Next base: position 2,181,480 of record NW_020271114.1, on the reverse strand, counting down.
GATAATAAAGAAAGTACATTAATACTTTAGTTTACAATAAATATTAGATTCATATATAAATTTAATACCATTAAAAATAGTTGATATTTATCTAAACTGATTGTTTAAAACAGTGAATTAATGTTGGACTATAAGATCCGGCGAATAATTAAATTCCAGTTAGCATGACTGAATTTTTTTAAGAGATAAAAAGTAAAATAAAATTTAATTATATTTTGTTGATTATATTATTATACTATTCATTATTGATTCTCAATTTTTTTTTAAATTAATTTTTCCCAAGTACTGAAGAGTATAAAATGAAAATTATTTTGCAACTAAAAAATCATCAATACATATTACTATATTATAAAAATAATTTTTTTTTTTTCAGGAAAATTAAATAAAAATGCTGGTGCCTTTATAAATGTTGCTAGTCTACTTCCTAATTCTAAAAGCCCATTGAAAATATCTGATATTCCTCGATCAGTTTCATTGGATGAAAAAAATGATACCTTACCAACTGATGGAACAAAACTTTTCAGTGCTGAAAAAGTAATTAATATTAAAAAATAATAATTCAAACTAAAACCTATTATAAGTTGTTAATATTATATTAATAAAAACCAATAAATAATATTTAAAACCTTTTGCACCACAAATTGTAATTTTCTTATAATTAATATTTATACAAAAAAAATTAATTCTATTTCTTTATTTGTGTTTATATTTTTGTAAAATTTTTTCTAGGAAAGAGCTAGAATTCAAGTAAAAAGACGTCCTCAAAGTCGAAAAGCTAGAATAGCTGCTGCTCGAATGTCATCTATAGATATTGGTTCTGCAACAAACTTTGAAGAATCATCTCGCCTATTTGTTTCAACATCTAATTTAGATGACTATCAATCTAGTCCAATATTAAATAATGAATGTACAGATGTAGATTCTTCAAATGAAGTTAAAAATAAAATTGTTGAAAATGATGAAAAAATAGAATCAAAAAATAAGCTAACAAAAAATTTATTTGATGATGATTTAGATCAATCCAAGTCAATTCAACAAGAGTTTGATAAAAAAGATAGTAATTATAACAAAAATATAATATTGAGTGAAGAACTATTAGAATCTAATAAATCAGTACAAGAACAACTCCCTGTAATTGAATCAAATCATAAAAAACTTCTAGAAAATGAACCAGTTAAAGAAAAACAATTGGAAACTGAACTAATAAAAAAAAAACAACCAGAAATTGATTCAATTAATGAAAAAGTTTCAGAAATTGAACGAACACATGAAACACAAGTTAAAGTATTCAGTATGAAAGAATTAGAAGAAAATAAATCTAAATCTATGATTTCAAATACTTTGTTACTTCAGAAATCTAATTCTTTATTTGATGATGATGATGATGATGATGATGATCTATTCTCTCGGAAATCTGGTAAAGTAAATAAAACAATATCAAATATATTTGATAGCGATGATGAATTTGAATTTAACCAAAAATTTACAAAAAAGAATTCCGATAAAACAAAGTCTATATTTGGTGATGATAGTGATGATGATCTATTTAACACGCCCAAAAAACCTTCAGGAAGTAATTTAACTTCTCAAAAATCGATTGGTTAGTATAAAATATACTTAGTATCTAAACAATTTTATTCATATTTTTTAAAAATGTCATATATTTTTAACAATATGCTATTGTTTTAAGTGTTAAACATTTTTTTTTTTTTTTAGATAAATTAAATCAGCGACAAAATCGTTCTAGTGGTGATGGATATGTAAAACTTGCTGCCGAAAGTGTTGCTGTTAATCCATTAGAATCTAAGAAAAACTAAAATTATTGAATATGTTAATTCTATTTTGTATTTTATGTGTCTACAACTTTTATATCGTTTTTACATATATATGTATGTAAAAAACAAATTGATATTTTTTTGAAATTTTGAATGTTTAGAACAAAGAACAAAATCAATATAAAATTTTATTATTTTATAAACATTATAAACAATCTGATTGGAGTTTTATTTGTTTTGCTCACTCACTACCATTATTATAGATTAATTTGTTCATAATAATTAATATTTTTGTTTTTTTTTTAATTTGATTTCTCATTATTATATTACTACCATTATGTAATGTTATACAATATTCTATTATTATTTTATCTTGGGTTGTTAATTGTTATGTTATATTTTTGTTATTTATTATTTATTTAAAATAATAAAATATGTCATATCTTGGAGTAAGGTCTTATATATTATATTTTAGTCTGTGTGTCAAATTTTTTTTGTATTACTAAGATACTGATAAGGTACATCTACACGCAGTAATAAATATTTAATTAAAATTGGTTTTTATTTCATTGGTGTTGAACTATTGATTGTGATGTCTATAATAGTGAAAACATATAGGTCATATTTAACCTAAAAGATATGGCGACAGTACTTCAGTTCAAATTTTGGCTCCCCAGTTGCTACGATCATAAGGTCAATATTCAATATAATACAAGTCACTCAACACACACATGACTACGTCGATTGTCAATGGTTTTTTTTGAGATGTGTGATCCCAGAAAAAAACAAGAGAATTTAATTCTTTGTATAAAAAGACTTTTTATGAAGTAATTTTTTTAGGAAAACAAATCATATTGAGCCACTAGATTTCAATGCACGTTGTACGTAGCGGTAGCACATTACTATTCGTTACTCGTTAGTCGTAACTCGTTACATAGGTTTTTATTTTCCATCGAATCCGGTAGGTATCCACAATTCACACGAACTACGATCAGTTGGCGGGCGCCGTGACGGTTTAAAAATACCATATGTCCGACGACGCATTATTCCATGAGCGATGTGTGGTTCCATGGACCAATAATAGTTCTGTTGGTGGCGGTGGACGCACCGCCCGCAATTCCCCGCCATCGAAAAACCCACTCCCTGAATCACCGCCAGACGATCGTAGTACCGTACCGCGCGGACTTTCGCGCACGCTCACAAGACGGTATTACTATATACTACTATAGTACCAAACACGATAATATTATATATATATATATATATATTATTACATACATACTTCTGTATATATGAAAATGTATAATAATATATAATATATGTACACAAATACATTTAAAAAGTATATGCTATTTTATTGGTAAATTGTGGTGCATTCGATGTATTAAAAGTACTTTTTGAGGGAGCCTCGTACGGAGGAATAGTAGTGTTTTGTTATCGTAGTTGTTTTATTATTTTTTTCCAACCGACGACTCGACATGCCGCGTCGTCCGCTGTCGCTGTGAGATCGGTCGCGCGCGTTACTACTTCTATACACGACACGCCGCCGCCCGTCTGGCAGTCAACTCAGTCAAGCAGCCGCGCCACACGTCTTGGGCACCGCAGTGCCGACCGACCACACGACGCACAGGTACGTCATCGACGCGGCTGCGGCACGCCGCCGCCGCGCCGCCGAGTGCAGTGAACTTGATCGATGTGTCGCGCGTCGTCCGTTAGCCTATGCTGCCGCCGCCGCCGCCGCCGCCTATAGTTCCTGCGCCCCTTTTTACCCCACGCACACGCGCGCGCGCTTCGCATATTATACATATCTGTATACGTATGCACGCGTAGTAATAATATAATAGTAATAATCATAATAATAATATAAATAATAGTAATACAATACGCGTTCGTTTTTTCGTCGTTGTTTTTATCAATCGAAGACGATTAGCGTCGATCGCAAATCGCTAAAGCGTCTCGTGTCGTCCGTCCGTCTTTGTTCGACCATCCGACGTCGACGCGCATCGTGCAAACGGACGTTCGTTGCGGATTTTCGCGTGTGCCGCACCGACAACAAAGTAGTCTCTCTCTGTCGCTCTCTCGAGCACGACGACATTACGTTGCCCGCACACTTTGTTGAAACCTATTCAATTCACCGCCCCGACCGATTGTGAAAACCTTTCGGAAATCATCTTCCTTCTGTAATAGCATATACCCGTTGTGTTTTGTGCATAGGAAGAGGGCCGCCGCGTCCGCACATCGTATTAATAATTGTTCCGTGTTAGAAATTATTCAAAATTCCGGTCCCGACGAAGAACTGCGCCTTTTCCGGCCGAAACGACGACGGCAGGATGAACACGAAGAGAAAAAGTCGCGCCAACACGAACAGCACCGGGACGAGGTACGTACATATGAGGTTGACTAATATTATTATCTTTGTGTGGATGTTTTTGAATGACAGTCGAAGAGACGTGTATTCGTCCAATATTATCGAGTAGGTAGGTACTAACTACTAATATAAGTACGGTGTTGTTTAACTGCGTCCGTTCGTACTCATTGAAATGCGACAATAATTAATTCAAAATAAATTGATAATATGTGAAAATATATTCATTAAATGTTATATTATTATACTGGATTATTGGTGTTCGACGATAACGACGATCAGAATATCCTGTTATTATTTGTTTTACAATTTTTTTTTTTGTCACTAATCAATGTCAACATAGTCGCCATTTTGTCGGGGATTTTTCTATCATATACCCCGCATACTATATCTATTGCTAATATAGTAATATTGCTTGAGCCGTACTGTGGACGTTCTCGCTACTATAATAAATAATAATGATATTAAATTAATCATTGTGTACATTGTTGTTTAATGTTTATTAATTTATTATCAACGTTGGTAACTGGATGAAAACGGAGTTCATACTTCATTGGAATCATAAGAGTACATATTTTCCGAGAACACCACTACCACCACACACCCGTTTTTTTTTTAAATTCCAGAAACAAATCGATATTTCATACCTAGTATCTTATTTGCATGTTTTGCTACCCTAGGAATTCCGTTTTTGACTTATCTGAATCGTTGCTAACTGTAATTTGCTCAGACATTTATTTTATGGCCTTTGATCACCTACAAAACTGCTTGTGTGTGTGCAGTAGACCTTGATATGAGATTATGAATAATTATGATTTATTTCGTGAGGTGTATGGCAAATCTTATAGAAAAACCCAATGTTATGTATGCGTGTATCTTTTAATCTTTCAGGTATAATTTGATGATAATACTTTCTTCTATATTTATTTGCTGAGTATTTTTATTCTAACACATTTTCAGAGACTTACCTACGTATGATCTGTGACTTTAAAATTAATGAAAATATGCCCATTTAGTTGAATGAAAGACTATCTACTACATGAAAAGTAGAAAGGAAATTGTTAAAAACAATAAAATGATGCTAAAAAAGTTATTTTTATTTCTTAATCATCTTTAATTTCCTTGAAGTATCTGTTAAAGTATAATCTCTCGTGTTTCTTTTTTCTTTTGTGTTAACAAATAATATTACTCTTATTATTTACTTATTTACACATTTTAAGTGTACGATAAAGGTTATTCTATAAATTGTATAATTATATATTAACCATTAGTGGCTTATTTGTTTAATAATTAATCAAAATTTGTATGTGGTTACTATGTATATATAACATTAAAATATATTATCTTAATTATAGTAATTAAATTAAATGAAATTCATTAAAGATAAACTTATATAATATTTAAGCGTGTTTTAATTTTACATGAATATTCTTGAAAAGCAATAATCCTATTTTTAGTGGGTTCCTTGGATGCCATAGGCGTTGACTTAGATTTTAGCTTGGGGGCAAGTAAAAAACTTACCTACTGTACAAAGATATTCCAATTCTCTCCAATAAAATGATCAAGTAGGTACAGTCATTGCCAGATAGATCAGTGGCGGGATAATGGAAATTCAGGGAAAACCGTCATCAATACTTAAATAATTACTACTTATATAGGTATATATAATTATATTTATATACTTATAATAATATAATGGTGATGGTATTTTATCTCTAGAGTATTTAGGCAATAAGTTGTATTGGTGAACATTTCCATGCCAAAGTTCATTAGCTATAAATGCTTAAATAATAATCAAATAATTTTTATACACGAAAGCAAAATGCTATTTTTATGTTTTACCTTCTTTATAATTTAAGTACAGGGGTGATGCCTCCTTTAAAATAAAGGTATGGAGGCAATTATCCCTGTTGCCCCCATGAAGTCAACGCTTATGTTATATGCTATATTGCTTTTGAATTTTTAAAAAACAAACCATGTAGATAAATTAGTAAAGGAACTATGTTAGGAATTGCTTAAAAATATATATCTAAAACAACTTCAATGTTATTTTGTGAATTATAAAGTACCTATTATAACCTACAAATGATAATGAATGTTACATGTGTAGTTATAAAGAAATATTAAAAAGTAATAATCTTACTTATATATAGTTATAGATGGTAGACAACACTAGACAAAATAATTTTATTCTATAGATATCACCAAAAGACCCATCTGTGTAAAGTTTATAATTTTATGGAATTTACATTTAAAAAAATTTTTAATGTATTATATACATATTAATTTAATATTTTACTGTAGATATCTTAACTTGCAAAGCAATTTAAATGAAGGAATTTAGATAATAATAACTACAAAGGTATATTAATTTAATCTACCTCTTATTTTTGTGTAAACATTTTTGTGTAACTACTATTTATAATATTTTTAGTTTTTAGAACACAAAAATGTAAGATAGGAAAAAAAATGAATTTTTTTAATGTATCTTTTAGTTAATATAATTGTGTATATTGCATAATCTAGATATAAAAACCTTCATTAATTTTTTATTTTTACTTTAAATAGTTAATTTATTCTTTCCGATTTTCATTTTGGTTTTCTTATAACCATTCTATAGTATACCAGATCCATCACATGATAGATAAAATTTAATTTTCCCTTGAAGAGAAACTATATTGTACCCAGTGCCTTCCTTGGCATGTCCCAAGCATTTAAAAGAGTCTGGCATGCAGGTGTATTATTCAAATTAAACCTTATTTTTCCTTGTCATTACTTCTTAAGTCATACCTTGAAGATCACTTTTTTTCTGTATGCATAGGCTCCCACCACATTCACTCTTATTAAAAAAAACGTAGGCATACTTTAAGGTACCGTCATTACCCATCCACCTTACTTTCCAATCTCTTTATCTTAGACTATCCTTACTCAAATCACACAATTTTTTATAATTTTGCTGATGACAAAACTATTCTAATCAGCAACAATGATTTAAACCAAGTTTTTTGCCATCTCAACTATTTAAAAATTTATAAACTCTGGGATGTATAAATTAACAAATCTAAATCTGTCCACTGCACCTTTTCTCTTCGTAAAGGTATTGGGGTATATAACCACCACTTTTTCAATAATCAATCTTTCCTTTTTGACTAATAAATGCACTATCTTGGTATCTTCATTGACCGCTGGCTTACCTGGCTGCCACACATAGTTAACAAAAATGGAACTCTCAATACTCGACTCCGACTTCTTTGTCTAATGCTTTCATCAAATTATATAAAACTTCCTGTTAGATTCCTTTTTTATAAACAACTTTTAAGACTTATATGGACCGACAATATTCAGCTATAGGGTACTGCCGAAATTTTCAAAACCTAAAAGAGTTTCAATCTATAGTACTCCATTTAATTTCAAAAACCCCCATCTGTCCCGCTAACCCTACCTTTCACTTTGACCTCAAAATACTTTTAATAACTGAAACAACCAAACTCTATCATAAGCGTTTTAAAAATTACCTTTCTTTTATTATCAAAATTTCCTTATCTCTGAAATTTCTTTTCTCACTATCCTTGGTAACTCTGCTAAAAGATTAAAACATCATAGATGTTGTGACTTGCTTATTTAATTAATATTCATGTCATCATTCTTCTAATGGGAGGTTTCTACATAACTTTTGTTACTTTTTCATTTTATTTATTGTTCTTGTACATAACGGATTGTATGAATAAGAAATTTAAAAATTTATAAAAAATAGTTAATTATTCTTATTTGATTTTGCCTTAAAATATTTTTTTAATGACATCTGCTGATGTTCAAGTTTTTTAACTTTTAAGTTAGTAATGTTAATTTTTGTAAATAAATATTAGCCTATCATATGATTTTTTAATCGATAGATCACATATCAGTTAAATTTTTCTATCACATTAAATGTAACAATAATATTATTTGGCTAATGTTTATCAATTAATAAATAGGTCAAATTTAAGTAAAATATTAATATATTTTTTTTATACTGCAAAGGTTAGTCTATTTAAAAATATTCATATATTTATTTGTATTTTTAGAGCTCCTCGGGCTAGAGCCTCATCTTCAGGTGGAAATGGAGTTAATGCCCAAGTATCTGGTGCTGATGGAATATATTTAAATGAAACCTTTATGCACCGCGTTACTAGTTTAATTGGACTTGAAGTTGAAGTAAGAATTTTTAATAATTTGATTCTCATTTTAAGTAGGAATATATTTAATAATTATTTTTTTTTTTCAGATAGTAACTCATTCTAAAGAAATGTATTCGGGCATTTTGCGCACATTCTCTAGCAATTTTGATGTTGTTTTAGAATTACCGCACAGGACTGATCCTCCTCCATCAAGTCAAGCTATAGGTTTAAAGATTATAGCTGATAAAATGATATTTAAATTTGATAGTATAGTAAAAATTGCTGCATATGAAACAGATTTAGATAGTATGACTCGAAGTAAGTAAATATGTATTAGATAATATGTATGTATATGTTTGATTATTGTATAAGTCAATTTTGAAAAATGTTTAATATATTAATTTATTCATTAATAGATACATTCCAAACTGATACAACTATTAGTAAATATAATGGGCAACCTTCAGGTGAAAAAGTATTGGAAATGTGGGAACCACCATCTATGAACGGCGATATGGATGATTTTGATTTAAGTTCTGGAAATAATAATGCGGTAGGCTGCAATATCAACAAATAATAATGTTTATTAATATTTTAAGAAAAAAAAAAATATTATAGTTCTTAATAATTAAATACCAAATATAAAATTAATATTAGATCAACAAACAGTTGATTTTTAATAAATCTGACCTTGATAATTTAATTTTTTTTTTTTTGTCATGTGAAGTACAATAAATCTTTTTTGTACTGATATAATATTAATTTTACAAACATAAAATTTAAATTTTTTCATTCTCAAAAATAAATTTGATTTTGCTAACATAATTGTTTTTTATTATTTTAATTTGGTTGTTTATTTAATTTTTAGAATGGTTGGGATGCTGACGACATGTTTAGAAGAAATGAGCAAGAACATGGTGTAACGTCTTCTTTTGATCAAAATTTAAGTGGTTATACAACAGAAATACGAACAGATTTATCAAATTTCAAGTAATAATTTGTCTTATAGTTATTTAATTTAGTTTAATTACATTGAGTTAGTAATAATACTAATAACTAATAAGTAATAATAAATAAGAAAAATAATTTCTTAATTTGTTGAATTAAACTTATTTGAATTTCATTACTATTAAAAAAATATCATGATGGTTTAATTATTATCTATACATTGTGATCTTAGCAATCAGAATTATATCTACTTCACATTTATAATTTAAGATATGTACAACAGTAAAATGAGTGTAGAAATTGAAACAGAATATTAAATATTATTAATACTGAAGTATATTTTGCAAAAAAAAAAAAGGATTGAAATGCTGTTTTAATTGATAATATTTTTTAAATAAAAATTGTGTACCTTAAATTGTCATTGAGTATATTATTTTTTTAATTTCACATTATGTAAAATAATAATATTATTAATTAATTAAAATAGCTACACTAAAAATAAAGAACAATTATAAGTTAAAAAAAATTTATATTTTTCAATACATGATAAATGTTTAAAAACAATTTTTCAAGTAATAATTTGTATCAAAATATTTAAATAAAAACTGGTTTATTTATTAGTTTTTTTTTTTTTATACAAATATGATACTTCAAAATTAACTACTGTATTAAAAATACAATTATATTATGGGGTTCTTAATTTTTTCATTTTTATAATAATTAAAGTTATTTTTTTTTTCAAGAAATGAAGAAGCAAAAGCTGCCCGTTTAGCCAGAGAAATCGAAAGTAATCCAAATTCTCAAAATCGAGCCAATTTAGAAAATGGTGATGAAGAAGAAAGGTAAATGATAATTATTGATGAATACATTATTAGTTAATAATTATAAATGGGGTTCAGATTTTTGTGCTTTAAAAATGTTTAAATATATTATGCTCTATGCTTAAATTAATCTTAAAATACAGTGGTCGCCGCTTAATGTAATCACTTTGGTACGGGACATAACTGATAACATAATCCGATTGATAACATTAAACGAAAGTTAAAAAAGTTATAACAAATAATAAAATCTACGTTAAATACATAGTTAATAAAAATATAATTTTTTTTATTTATTATTATTTATTTATAAATAAAGTACATATGTAGGTATAAATTGGAAATTTAAAATTAAAAAAAAAAAAAATTAAATGTAAATAAATAAATATGTATAATATGTATGTACACCACTAACTTGAACAATATTTTTTTATCGATGTCTGTTTTTTTTTTACCATTAAAATTTCATTGATAAAATTTTCGTATTTGTACTGTCTTGATGCTGTACAAACGAAAGGTAGATATAAATGTGATATCAATGTGTATACTGTATAGACATTTATATCTTTATTACAATTTTTATCTTTATTATGAGACATTCGACAAAAAATTTGATTGTATGTTACAAAATTATGATTTTATGAACTCAAACTGATAATATTATGTGGCGTACTGATTACAAAAACCGACATAATTTACACATATAAGTACTTACACTTTTTGATAACAATAAATGATTGATAACATTAACCATGATTATAATAAGCGGTGACCACTGTATATTCCCTTTTTCCCAACTCCTAAAAAATGCAAAATTATGTAAAATAATGTAGTATATATAGCCACGACTTAAGTCACGGACTGAACGTATTAGATAAATATTAAACACATGTAATAAATCATAATACCTTTAAATAAAATAGAATAATACAATTTGTAAATAACAATCATATTGAAACTTGACTGGTCTTGGGTATATTTGATTTACATATGGAAATACATATAGAAGATTTAAATATAATTATTATTAAATCTCATTCATGGTGTATTATCATTTGCTTATATTCAGGCAGTGATAGATTAAAAAATATATTATTCCATTTGGATGTGCCTTGTTTGTAACTTGAACTTAGGTTCTGATAGTATATTATGTTATTCATTTCTTGAATGATTTATGGTATGAAATGTTAAAGGTTTAAAAAACAAAAACAGAAATTTGCAAAAATTACTAACGAGTGCTATTTTAGTTATTTTATTTTATTCTAATTAATTTATAGACATAATAATACATTCTTATTTCTTTAAAGGTATTTATGGTATTATTATATTGGTCTAATATTTATTTAATATATCTAGATATACACACTGTATAAAAATAATTAATAATTATCAAAATATGTTTCATATAATTGAATCAAATTTTGTTGTTTGTATTAAATTATTCGATGCCAACTAATATGATCAATTTAAAAGAAATTTAAAATAATATCATAGTTCAAAAAATAAACTTGTCTACACAACTCAACATTAAAAACATTCTTAATAATATAATAAGTGAAAATAAATGTCAATTTCAAGATTTCTAGTAAGTCTCTTTTATAATTTTTATTTATTAACCATAATTAATATTGCTTATATATTCAAGTAAGAGTAGGTATTGATTGTACTTTTGATTGCTATTTTACAATAAATATGATATATTTATGTATATAAGCTGTTTAGAAGTATTTAATTATAATGAAGTATTTCATAATTAATTAGATATTTTGATAGATTTTACATTATTTAAATGTTTACATTTATAAAAATAGTTTCTGTTGTTCAATTTTAATGAAATTGATATTTTTAGAATAATTTATTCATAAATAAAAAGTCTTGGGTAGCTGGCTGGCAGGTGACCTATCAATATTGTAATATTTCATACAAGCCACTTGGTTGCCCATTGTGTCTCGAGCTAGATTTAGATTCGATATTTTGTTTTTGTTGGTTTTAAGTAAATAATAATATTTATTTTACACATTTATATGTCAATTATCTGTTAGTATTCGTCTTGAACAAGAAGTACAAACTTCTCTTTGTCATCAATTTTTTGTATGAAGTATAAATCTTATAAAGTTGAAGGATTTGATTGTTTTTTTTTTCTAATGAACAAATTCATCTTGTCTATGTCATGGTTCAATCTTAATATTGTTATCTTCAAGCCTTAATGAATTAGATGCATTTAATATTGATATTAAATTCAGCAGCTAGTGACCCAAGTGGTGTCACATTAATAGTATAATTTGGGTTGCCGACAACCCAAATAACTTTATAATAAAAAACATCACTTAGATGGTGATGGACATGAGGCAGTCAACCTATTAAAAATGGTCTGGTTCTGACTATTTTCCACCTTTTCATAAACAAATTAGTATAAATACTGCACTTGGTAAAATATTTTTTTGAAAAATTATGCTAAAGAAACAGTTGTACACGTTTGTTCATTTGTTTAATTATATATCTCTTCAAATCATGATAGATGTTATTCCAAGTCTGTGTTTTTGAAATTATAGAATATTCAACTATGTAATAGCTAAATGTTAATGATATAATCTTTGGAATTTCAAGAAATTGTTTGGTTAATTTTTTATTTCTTTGTTAAGTTACAAATTTAAAGAAAATTATTCTAATATTAGTAAAAGAAGCTCTATGCTCTTGTAAATACTACAATTAATTTAATATTTAATTTTAAGTAAGGTATTCAGATATTGTGTTAGCCAGAAGTATAGAGTGTTGATAAAATTGCAGAACCTTAGAATTTCAAATGGGATTCCCTTTTTTATACTATCTAATTTAAAAATATAAATACTTGTTTTATGTTATTTCATATTTATTTTTTTACTAAGGTTTGCTGCTGTTTCAAGACCAGCAAGTGAGGTGTCTAATAATCACAATGATAACAAATACATGTCTGGACGTCGTAAACCTGGACCACAGCAGCCAGCCAACAGTGCATATGGTTTGTTTAATAGAAACCGTAAACACCCAGAAAAATATCCTAGCAGTGGATCTAATGAGCGATGGGAATGTGTTTCTGGTTCAGGGACAAAAAATAGCAACCAGAATCGAGGACATGGTCATCAACAAAATGGTAACAACAACGTTGTGAACAAATCCACTTTGCCTCCTTATCACAACAGTGCTAATCAAACATATGCTGCCAATAGTCGTGAATCACCAGTCTCAGTCAATGGCCAAAGTGATAAACGAACATCAGCTCCTATTAATAATCGTAGAGAAACATCTTCGTCTGGTTCAAGACATGGTATTTAAAGTTCTATTTTATATGTAATAATAATATATGTTAATTAATTATTTTTAATTTTTTTTTTTTAGTTTCTGGTCGTAATAATTATTCATCTAATGACAATCAATCATTACCTTCTTCATCAAGGTCATCTCCTCCAACAGTTCAAGGTCATCATAATCAAATAGCAAGTGTACCTCCCCCTAGATATCAAACAGCCACTTACACACAACAGACTAGTACAACAAATTCTCGGCCTAATGTTAGTACATCATATGCTGCAGCAGCTGATAAATCTGTGCCAAAAACACAACAACCTCCCCCACCTATTAGAGGTAATTAATTATTACAAATGGTATTATAATTATTAATAATAAATCCAATAAAAAAAAAAAAAATAATAATAATAATGTAATATTATTTTATTAAACATTTTTTTTTATATTTCAACAGTTAGGGATGAAAGTCTTAATTCTGAACTGAAGCGATTTAGTACAGACTTCAATTTATCTTCACCATCCCCACAAAATAACCCTAGAGTTACTTCACCTGCATCAGTTGTATGTGAAACACCTAAACAACATGCTGCTCAAATACCACATTCTGAGCCACCTTCTCCGTCTGTTCAGGAAGTATCGCACATACCTGAAGAAGTAAATGAATCTCCTGTATCACCTTCACAAACATTATATAAACTTCAAGAAGTTCAAATTGAAAAAAATGTAGAAAATTTAAAAAAAGATCAAACTGAAAAAACTCCAGAAGAAAACATAACTCAATTGCCAGATAAAACTGTTGTGCAGACATCAAAGCTCAATCCTAATGCCAAAGAATTTGTTTTTAATCCAAATACTAAACCTTTTATTCCAGTAAGTTAAATTACAACTAACTAAACTATGCATACATATTATAAATATTAAAAATATCTAAAACTATTTATAGCGTTCACCTAGTACTCCAAATTCATCTAGACCAATGACACCTCAAACACCAACAACAAATATAGTTGCTACAACTAATCAGCATCAACAAATGATCCAAGCACAACATGGACCAGCAATAGCAATTCCAGCTGCTTATCATCATCACCATCATCAACATGCACCTGGTACTGGGCAGATGGTTACACATCAAGCACCACCTCATCCACATCCAGCATTTACCATGTTACCTACTGTATTTGTTACTTCAAATTCTGCATTTAATCATCATCCTCATTCAATGCCTCCACAACCACCAAATCAAGCAGGACGATTCCGTAAAAGTTAGTTTTAATATAGTATTTTTAAAAAAGAATATGAATTAATAATACTATAAGTTAGTTATTACTTTATTAGTTATAGCAAGAATATTTTAAGTATTCAATTTTTTATAATTTGATGTTATAAATAATTTAGTGACTGTGGGAATGTCTCATAGAAGTGATATAGCTTCACAAATTCAAGTTGCTGCTGCAACTGGACAACCCCTTTTGGCACCAGCACCACTCCAAGCACAATTCGCTGTACCAGGATATAGTCCACAACCTATGCCCACACCTCAAGCTTATCAACAAGTTCAGGTAAATAATTATAAACAAAATAATTTTTAACATGTATGTCTTGGCTGGGAGTCATTCTGATAATTTGTGCGACACCGAAAATGTTACTATGAAGTCGTGAGAGTTTTATGTAATGTGTGTGCATGTGTATGTGTGTAGACCGGTTATCGGAAATTAGCAAGCAATTATATGAACGTTATCGGAATCGGTGGCGTGTGAACTAGCAGTAACATTAATCGTTTAATAATTGTATTGACAATAAAACATTTTTTTGATTCTTATGTCAACTGTATTCAGTAGAAAGAAGATATATACATGTATTGATGTATCTGCATGTAGTATAAATACTCTTTGTTTTTATTTTTATAAAATATGCAGTGACTTAGCCATGGTTGAATATATCTCTCCTCCTTCAATTACTTGTATTATATATTCATACAAATAATTTTAATTCTTAATACTTAGTGTTACTATCAAAAATTACTGAGGAATGATGCTCAATAGACTTTTTTAAACAAATTTTATTGAAAATCACCTAGAACTAACTTAAGCTATTTTTATTAGACAGCAATATAATTACTGAAAAATCTGAGAAGTTGTTCAGCTTATTAATAGTATATTTTTAGTATACCTGTAACTGACAATACCAAACTTGATGTGCTTTTAATGTCAACACTTAAACTAAATGAAAAACCATTTACTTAATGTGTTATATTTGATTTCAATGAAAAATTGTATAATTGTATTTTTTGTTAATATTTAAGCTTCAAATACTTAAAAAAAAAAAATATGATGCTTATTTCTAAAAAAAAATACAAATATTCTGTTTATATTCTCTTAAAAATATTCAAAAATATCCAAAATTATGCAAAAAAAAAAAAAAATGCAAATTTTACTATTTATTTTTACATTACTTATTAAATATCTAATTATACTTAAATGATAAAGGTATACACTTTATTAATAGAATTATTGCACTATAGTAAAATAATATATTAACAATTTAATTAAAATATTTATTATATCAAAACCAAAAATAACAGTATTCCTTAATAAGTCAGTGAAATGAAATTTTATATATATACCATACTATTTCTTAGCAAATCTAATATAAATATTTGTGTTAATGAATCATTATGCTAAATATTCTATAACCTAAAAAATATTGTCATATGTGCAAAAATAATTTTTTCCTACGAATTCAGTGTTCAATGAATCGTCCACAATTTTTACTCTTATCAGACTGCATATCTTTAGTAACATAAAAATATATTAATCCGAATCCTATTTATGAGGAATCATGTTTATAATTTTAAGTTTATTGACAGAAAAAATATCTGCCCTTTTCCCTCGATCAAAAATTCTGGCTACTTCACTGAAATTATTCAATTGTAGAGTTTTGTAGTATGACTTAAATGTGATTATAAATATAAAAAACAATTAATGTTGTATTAGTATACTTCTATTT
Source organism: Melanaphis sacchari (assembly GCF_002803265.2). NCBI lineage: Eukaryota > Metazoa > Arthropoda > Insecta > Hemiptera > Aphididae > Melanaphis > Melanaphis sacchari. Next base: position 2,165,123 of record NW_020271114.1, on the reverse strand, counting down.
ACTTTTATTTTAGATGGTTCGTATGGTACCACAGCAAGGAGGAGGCATGATGCCTACTTTAGTGCCTACTTCAATAGCTTACCATCCAGCTAATGCAGGCCAGTTAAGTCAAATGGAAAGTGGTGTACCTCAAGGTCCACCCTCTTATCATCACCATCATCATCACCAAGCATCACAACATCATATATTGAATCAACAACAGACTGCTCAGTCTCCTGCACCACAACCTGGGCCTCCACAAACACCTGGACAGTCTCAAACTCCAGTAAATTTCCAACAACCTCCACCTCAACAATCACAACCACCTCCTTTCCCTGCGGGTACTACAATTATGTGCCCTATCTTGCCGACACCCACTGCATCGCAACAGCCATCGGCACCTAATACACCTGGTTCGGCACCTCCAATGCAACAACCTCCACCACAGCAGCACCAACAATATATTTCCCATCCACACCAGCATCACCAAGCAGCATCTGCGCAAGCGCCCCATGGGCAATACCACTTATATTCAACCATCCGGGAGTCATGAGATATAGCCAACTCATTTGATCCTAGTCCACATTTAGTTAGAGCAATAAAAAAGTAAGTGTTTACATTAAGATGTTATTAAATTATATATATATATATATTTATTCTGTTTATTAAACTACTATTTGTATTAACTAGTTTCTCGGCGTTTATCAAGTCATACAAAACAATTGTCAGTTCAACCGAAAAATCTTGATTGTCAAGAAGCTTCAAGCTCAAAATTTACCATTATATATGGTTACAATGATATAATAACTATGAGCTAGCTTTGGCTAAATGTTGTTCAGTAACTGTTATTTATTTATTATTATTTTCTCGTTCTTTACAAATGATTATTATTAATTTTATTATTTTTTCCATTGAATCCTTCAGAGGTCATTTCATTTTATTTGTTATGCCAGTATAAAAAGAAAATTCTAGAACATTTATTAATTCGTATATAAATATATATAATAATGTGACTCGATTAATGTTTTTAGTTTTCATTTATTTTTGCATATGACATCTTGTTGGCAATTTGAAATTGAAATTATAAATTCAGCTGTTATAAATACAGTTGTTAACAATATCAGCTTATAAATATATTATTTATACATTATTCATTTATATATATATATATATATATATATATTTATGAATACTGTGTCAGTTACATTGTTCTAACTTAACTATACTCTTCGGCTGATATTTCTTTTATAAGGAGAAAATGTCTTTCTAGGATATGTGATATTTAGCTGAAATTATAATTTTTACATTAATAATTACCAGTAAGCAGAGAACAAAATCTTATTATATAATCTCTGATTACTGGCTATTTGTTTTGAAAATTAATATGTATTGTGATTTTTTCTTCTTTTTTTTTTAGACTTGTTATAAATTTATTTGCCGTATGATATATAAATTGCTCGACTTTTCTATTTAGTTTTAACAAATTGTTAGATTGGCCGCAGCACAATCGCAATTAAAAAAAAAAAATAATATTTTGTTAGTTTTTTGGGAGTAATTTATTTAGTAGAATTTGTTGTAATATACGTTTACGTGCTGCGGCCAACCTTGGACTTTCATAAACAAAATGTATTGAAAATCTATGAGAAAAAATTGTTAAACGCTGCGAGACCTTGTTAAAGTTTTATATAAAAGTCTTATTTTGTACATTTTGTAATGCCACGTTCAGTAAATAAAATATTAAACTGTCTCCCGAAATTAATTGGTTTTGATTCCTTATTTAATTATTTATAAATTATAATGATAATCCAGTAACACTAACTGGTTGCTTTTGCAATCCATTTGAACCATTTACTCCTGTATATTACCTTAAATGTATTAATTTGAACAATGTTTGTGTTAAAAAACAATGAACAGGTGATGGATACCAGGTTAGGTTTATGTGTTGTTTCAGTGTATTAATTTATTACCTGTTAAAATAGTCACAAGATAATAAAAAGCAAATAAATTGATCTATGTTGTACCATGCACTCCAAAATAGCAGCATGCGATCAACTGACTGATGAACAAATTACAGCTGCAACAAATAAAGAATTTATACCTACGACACGTTGAATCATATTTTGTTCACGGCGGACAACAATTTGAACAATTTATATGTTAAATTAATTAATTACTAAATAAACTTATTACTTAAATAACAATTGAATTTGTTATTAATTATTAATACATCCTAATAGGTCCATTAAATGTAATGAAATAAACAACATATTTATTTACGTTTTTTCTGCTTTAAGTTATAAGTTTATAACTCATACACAGATTACAGTGAAAATTATACAGAAATTAAAATTATAATTGTGTGCGACTATCAACTTAATAGTTAGGGATAAAAATGTCAAACTTAAACAATCCTAGAATAATTATTTTTAGAGTTATAAGTCAAAAAACTGTAAATCGCATGAACTTTGCAATTTTTTGGTTAAATTGCTATAACTTGGTCAATTTTGGACTTAGAAAGTTAGTTTAACTACCAAAATTCATTAAAAAATTAGGTAAAAAATAATTAATGATTAAAATAGGTGGTTACCATTTAAAACAAAAAAGTTGTACTGCGCATGCGCATGTCTAATTAAGTTGAAAATATTCAAAGGCCATAAAAATGAGTATTTTTATGTCATAAAAACCGATCAAAAGATTTCAAATCGCAGGACTCTACGCAAATTTATTGAGTGTTCTCAGTTAGCGTTTACACACTGTATACTGGACACTTTTATGGTAATTTAATTTTAATTTTGACAATTTTTATTGTAAATATAGAATAATCGTAGAATGCCTATTTAATCTAATCTTACTATATTGTATTATATAAATTATTATACAATTATAGTTTATCTTATTCGTCCATTATCGCGTCGATGAAAATATTTTTCTAGTTTATAGTCTGTGAAGTTATCCTACTCTTATTTAGTTGTGTTTGTGATTCCATCGTATTCGAACGTGTTTTGTAAATAATAAACATTGCAATGACTAGTAAATAAAAGAGATAAGTTTGAAAGAAAAAATTGAGATTGTTGAATTTAATATGGATCAAGGACCAAGGTCTTAAGCTAAAGTAACTAATTTTTCAATAAATGTTAATTTTTATTTTAAAATGATTTTTGTTTAAATTTTTACTTATTTTTTCATACACAATATATTATAATATGTACATATCATAATTTTAAATAATAATATAATATGCACAATTAATATTTGCATTAAAATAATACAAATGTATAATACCTATGTATACAAATATCATTATTATAAATATTATATGTATACATATAAATAATAAATGTTGTACATGTGTAATTATTAATTTCTCTAAGTTATTTTCAAGAATTTATCCCCCCCCTCTCTGAATAGTGGAAACCTCTAAATAACTGACAACATTACGGTGACCAAAAGTATCCAGTATTTAGAGGTCTGAGGTTTCACTGTAGATCTATATTAACAAAAAAACTTCGAAGAATGATGTATATATAAAGAAATTTAAATAAAGTTCTAGAATTACCAAAACTTCAGCAGATTCATCTAGCATTGGTGGAATCGATAATTTCATATGATATAATAGGCTGGGGTGGCGTTTTTGAAAGTACATTATATCAGTTTCAAATTTGTCAAAATCAAATCATTAGGTTACTTTTTAACAAAGCACGTATATACCCTACAAGGAAATTATATATACAGAATAAAATGTACTTCCTGTTAGGAAATTATACTTAAAAATAACAGCTATATTTTTAAAATTTATAATTTATTACCACTTAAAATGTATGAAATCAACACTAGATACGCAAAAAATTACTTTTTAATTAAAATAACTAAATAAACCACATCTAGTAGCATAGCCGCATAGGCATGAATTGGGGGAGGGGGAGCTTAGAGAGACTTGGCCCCTTAAAAATATGTATAGTCCTCTACATTTTTTTTTTAAGTTTTTCAATAAATTCAGGTTTTTTATAAAAGAAAATTATAAAATGTACCTACTACATTGTACCTAAACAGGATATCCAATAAGTATGTATTAGGTATGTGGACGTTTAAGGTTCATGGCGTTCATGCAGAAATGCAACATGCACGAATTTTGTATTGTAAATGTATAATAAAATTAGAATGATTGAGATACGTTAATATTTATTTATAGTAATAACTTTTTTAGTTAACATTTTGAACAAAGTACTTACTTACTTCATTGATCATTATAAAGTAAATATAGCGATAATATTTTATGAGAACCATATATCTTATGATATATCGGTTAATATTTAATTTTATATTTCATATTTCTTTAGGATTTATTAAGTATTTTTGTTAATTCATTGAAAGCTGAAATGACCGTCGCTAAAAATTGTATAATCCAAACATATGGTACCTACTTTAAAAGAATTAACAGCAGTTAATTTAAAGCTTGTTTTTAGGGCTGTGAATTTAATGCTCTAAAAAACCTAAAAAAATTCATTAAAAATGTCAACAAAAAATGAAATAAAATATGCAATACAAAATGCCAAAAATTATAGTAGGTATAAAATACGCTTAAAATAGTTTTTAAGTTAATTTTTATATTTATATTGATATTATAGTACCTATTTTATAAATGTAGTAAATTAATTTTACATGCATAAAAATATGTTTATTTAATAAAAAAAATTAATAATAATCTTGATTTTATTTGAATTTTGTATAATGCTATTCACCTGAAAATTTTTTTATATTTTTTTCATGTATTTGTTTTGTTAATAATTAGGTTTTTAAAGATGTTAATTACCGGAAAAAAAAAATACCGGAAAATGAACTAAAAATGAAAAATATGACCAAAAAAATTAAAATCAGAAAATGCAAAATAAAAGTTTCATAAATGGATTCGTTGTTATATAATTCAACTTATGTACTTACAAGTTATAAAGCTATATTTCACAATCGCCAAAAAATTGCACTTTCCTACAAATTCACAGCCTTACTTGTTTTAAATTAAAATGTATACCCAAACTTGGTTTTATTTGTATAAAATAGCTATAACATTACCAATTAGTTCCTCCACGTGTGAAAGAACTGAGAAGCTTCTTTGATATATGCGGCCGGATAAAAACGTGGTTACAATGTCTATGACACAATATAATATAGATAGATCTTATAATTCGTTACAATATTTGTCAATATAGTATAATCAATTTTTAGCTAATTTTAGTTTAAAAAAAATTGATATTAAGATAATAAATTTTTAAAAATGTGCAACTTTTTCTTTTTTTTTGTATACCTGTAATTTTAATGTAACGATATTTTTGAATTCCTGGGCCCCCACACGAGTTTTCTAAATAGAGTCCAGTATTCATTTGTAAATATAATAAATAAAAAAAAAAAAAAAAATAATAATATAGACTCGTGGAGCATGCTACTTAAAATTATTCATGTGAAAAAGTGCCTAAAAATATGAGCTAGAAGCTCACGGATTATATAAGCGCTTAATTATCGATGTATATAGATGTACAATTTGGACATTAAATTTTTTTTTATTGATTTTAACCCTTTAAAACTAAAACTTTTATAAATCCTTTTTTGAGCATGATAAAATAATAAGATTAATCTATTCTCAAAAATTCAAATTGAAAGTTCTAATACAGTGTTTCTCTATCTAAGGTTGTGAAATATTGTTTATGGGTCCCCAGTGGCGACCTATAATTAAAAAATACACGCAAATAGTTTTAATAGAAATATTTATGAACACCTAACTTATATTTTATTTGATACCTCTATGTATAATAATAATGTGATGTCTCGGTTTCGTTAGTATTGTAAATTCTACAATGTTGGTAATAATATATCTTTAGTAAAATTTGTATTATATTTTTATGTAATCGGTAAGTATGTGCTAATCACTGTCGATGTAGTATCGGTCAATTTTCTGTACAGTTGAGTAATAAGCAGTACATAGAGATAAGGAGAGTAGGTTGGTTAAAACGAAAAAGCTTACCTTACGATTAGACACCCAATTTAAATACCTACTCAAATTTTATATAATGTACATTAAAATTTAATTTTCTAATGGATAAATTTATTGTTTGTAAAATCACATCTGTTAGTATCAGTCGACTTAGGCGAAACTAGCTAGACACTTTTATTAGGACAGGACAAATGAAAAATATAACGTTAGGTTATACTATATTATAATGTGCCCAAAAATTACTTGTCCAATGCCCAAATATTACTTGCCCAAAAACTAAATGTCCAAAAACCAAATGCCCAAAAACGATAAGCCCAAAAACTAAATGCCCAAATATAATATGACCAATCTCCGTTGCCCAAAAATTAATGCCCAAAAAATCAATGCACAAAAAGTACTTGCCAAAAATAATAATCCCAAAAACTAAATGCTTAAAAATTACGTTCCCAATTCTAGTTGTCCAAAAATTACGTGCCCAAATATTTATGCCTAAAAACTTAATGCCCAAAAATAATAATCCAAAAAATAAATGCTAAAAATTCACGTGCCCAAAAAATTATGCCCAAAAATTACATGCCCGAAACCTATAAGCCCAAAAATTCATTGCCCAATTCTAGTCGCCTAAATATTAATGCCCAACAAGTACATGCCCAAAAAAAATTCACTCAAAAATAACTTGCCAAATGCCCAAATATTACTTGCCCAAAAACTAGATTGCCAAAAACCAAAATCCCCAAAAATGACGTTCCCAATTCTAGTTGCCCAAAAATTATGTGCCCAAATATTCATGCCTAAAAACAAAATGCCCAAATATAATTTGACCCAAAACTAAATGTCCAAATATAATAAGCCAAATCTCCGTTGCCCAAATATTAATGCCCAAAAAGGAATTGCCAAAAACAATAAGCCCAAAAACTAAATGTCAAAAATTACGTACCCAAAAATTACATGCTCAAAATTTACGTGCCCAAATATTCAGTGCCCAAAAAAAACGTTCCTAAAAAATTACTTTCCAAAAAACTAAATGCCCAAAAACATGCCCAAAAACCAAATTCCCAAAAATTACGTGCCCAATACTAAATGCCCAAAAACAAATTGCCCAAAAACAATAAGCCCAAAAACCTAATTCTAAAAAATTACGTGCCCAAATAGTAAATGCCCAAAAAGTATGAGCCCAAAAATTCATTGCCGATTCTAGTTCCCCAAAAATTAATGCCCAAAAAAACCAAAAATTACGTTCCTAATTCTAATTGCCTAAAAATTAAGTGCCCAAAAATTCAAGCTCAAAAACTAAATGTTCTTAAATAATAATCCCAAAAACTAAATGCCTAAAAACAAAAGGCCCAAAAACCAAATTCCAAAAAATTACGTGCCCAAATACTAAATCCCCAAAAACTATGAATCCAAAAACCCAATGCTCAAAAATTACATTCTCAAAAACTATAAGCCCGAAAATTCATTGCCCAATTCTAGTCACCCAAATATTAATGCCCAAAAATTACATGCCCAAAAACTAAATGCCCAAATATAATTTGACCTAAAACTAAATGCCCAAATATAATATGACCAATCTCCGTTGTCCAAAATTTAATGCCCAAAAAATAAATGCCTAAAAAGTATATTCCCAAAAATAATTTGCCTAAAAATAACGTGCCCAAAAATTCAATACCCAAAAATAACATTCCCAAAAATAACATGCCCAATAATTATTGCCAAAAAAAAATTGCCCAAAAAGTACATGACCAAAAACAATATATTACTTGCCAAATAAGTAAATGCCCAAAAACAATAAGCCCAAAAACTAAACGCCCAAATATAATTTGACCCTAAACTAAATGCCCAAATATAATAAGCCAAATCTCCGTTGTCCAAAAATTAATGTCCAAAATGTATATTCTCAAAAATAGTTTGCTCAAAAATAACGTGTCTAAAAATTCAATGGCAAAATTTATAAACCCAAAAACCAAATGCTCAAAAATCACGTACCCCAAAAAAATGCCCGAAAACTACATGACCAAATATAGCTTGCCCAAAAACTAAATTCCCAAAAGAACGTGACCAAAAACTAAATACCCAAATACAATAAGCCCAAAAATTCATTGCTGATTCTAGTACTCCAAAAATTGATGCCTAAAAAGTACATGACCAAAAACAATTTGCCCAAAAACTAAATGCCCAAAAATTCATTGCCCAATTCTAGTCACCCATAAATTCATGCCCAAATACAATAAGTCCAAAAAATAAATGCCCAAAAATAACGTTCCCAAAACTTACTTGCCCATTGCCCAAATATAACTTGCCCAAAATTTAATTTCATTAATATGAAGAAGTTTTTGCTTTTGATTTGGCTTTTTTTTCTAATTTTCTTACTAGAGTAGAGCATTTTGACGAAGATAACATTAATGAGTGGATTAATTGTGTTGCCACTGTTCCAGGATTTGAGCGTCTTAGTGATGAACAAGTAGTAGGTGGAGCATTAGTAACAGTTTTGGAAAGTGAAAATGAAGAAGAAGAAAACGATGAAAAACAATGTGTATTAATGAATCTGTGCCATGAAGCAGTTCTTAAATATATATGTAGAAGAACAAGACGATACAACTCTGTGTGACAAAATGTTATTAAAAAAACTTCAATAACAAGTTTAAAAGAAGAGTTTTCAAATGAAGAAACAATAAGTTGTGACTGGTTTTTTGCACATAAATAATTTATAATTTTTATTTATTTTTAATTATTCATACATGTGTATCTTTTTTGATAATATGTAATAATTATTTTCAATTTCAATTTCCAATTTATTTTTTATAATAAAATTTATTTTTGCGCATTATCCGTGAATGTCCTGTCACCCTATTCCACGGATAATCGAGAGTATACTGTACTTATAATATAATATAAATTTTATTTATACATAGATACATTGTTTCCGAGGACGTATATCAATTTCCCCGAAATGACCTTTTTATTTGTAAGAAATCTATTGATTACACTGCATATCAACTCTGCCAAATTTTTTTTACATATTGATTCCGCTGATTATCGACTTTGCTGAACTTTTTAATACTTTGATTTTAACGCGAGGTAAAAAAGTTCTATGATATTGATGAAACATCAAAATTTAATTTAAAAATGTGGGCATTGTCTTCAATTTCTTCAAAACGAACAACTATAACAATTATTGTGAATCGTTCCATTTAAAACTTAACACGCAATTTACCAAAGCACATCTAAATGGTTTTTTAATTGCTCACGTATTAAATTTAAAATATAAATTGATTCTTAAATAATAATAAAAGTGATAAACAATAGTTAAATAGGCAAAAATAAAAATTATGAAATTAAAAAAAAAATATGTAACAAAAATTTTTAACAATTATTTAAATAAAAAAATTAATAGATTAACTTATTTAAAACTGGCATCAAACCACTATTTAAAAAAATAAATCGACTTAGATTGTATTTAATTGCTTTTTTACCATAATATATAATTTATCTTCTTGTGTTATATTCTTCACTGTGGACGACAATTAATTGTTTTTTGAAATGCTTTTATTTAATATATATTATATATACTGTTAATTAAAAAATATATTTTATATAATCAACATTAACAAATATTCGGCGGAATCAATTTATACCTATACACAAATATCAGGCGGAATCGATAAACTATGGAATTGATATTGAAACAGGGGAATCGATAAAACTTCGTATTAGGAACGTATGTGTAATCGGGCTTCAATCGGGTATCTCCGAATTCAAGTAATTGATTTGCTTTGTAACAACAAAGAATTTATAAAATTACTTTTATTTTTAACAACGCCTGCATTTATTTTAAATTCATACCAAATGAATGCTAATCATATCACGGTCGTTAGAAATGTATATCTTCAACTTTACGAATAATCAAACAATTTAAAGAAACTAGACTGAGACGTAAAATTGGTAAATATGTGCCACCGTATGAGACTTGTATATTACTCGTGTGTACCATCCCAATAATCCATATCAGATTGTACTTTGATATTGACATATTGAAATGGTTTTTTAATATTTACTAACAAATAAAATATTTCTGATCATAATTTTAAGGCACTACGCCTTTATAACATTAGTTGATGTAGAACGAAGCTTTTTACTCTACAAAACTTTGAAAAATTTACTTAGCAATTAGCAATAATAGACGCAGTTACAAGTTTGAAAAAATTAAAAAAACCATATTAGCGCAGTGTAACGCTAATAATGATACCTAATAATTAATAAATAATAATGTAAATTAAGATAAATAAAATTCCATGTTATTTAAAAAATGTAATTTAAATTGTATTAAAAAAAAAAAGTAAATAAAAATAACTAATAGGTAATAAAAATATTATATTTATGTTTTATGAATTATAATACAATTTTTATGCATATTTTGGTGTTTTTATTGGCTAAAAATACATATTTAATAATTTTTTAATGCATAAATGCATGCAAATTATTGTAATTTTAAGTGCATAAACATCTGAGCCCTAGTTATGATGATTTAATATAATTATTGAAACATGAAAAAAATATTCACTGTACAAATAATAATTATTTGTTTAACTCAAATACTATTTCGAAATTTCGTTATTTCATTTATTATTTTCAGACTATATTGTATTAAATATATTATTTAAAATATAATATTCATAAATAAAATACATTTTTTGGTTATAAGTTAGGGTATAGCATGAGAAATACGTATTTTTGATTTTGATAAATATCGTTTAAGTAATGTGCATGATTTGATACATCGCATATTATTGCAAACGTCAAAAAATAAATAAATATCTTGATTAATGAAGTTTATACTGCCGTATACGTTTCCTTTATATATTCAACACTAACAAGGTTAAAATTGCAAAATGTGTACGAACATATTATTATGATTGTGCGCATGGTGTTTTAAAACGTGAATTACCTCCCTCCTTTCTTTAAAACTTCCATGCACTACTATACACGAGACACTGAGCAACTATGGAAAATAATATTGTCCGGAAGGGCTTTAACGGTTTTTGGGTGATTTGAGTTTAGTCGCAGTGTATTTAGCGCGCCGGTTACAACCGCACTACTGCACCGACGGCACGCGTCATGCACTCCTTGATCGTCACTTCTCGCAAACTCGACCGCCAACAGGTAATAATTTACTTACGTAGTTTATTTGATATTATTTTACTATTTTTTTTTATAGACAGTTTAAATTTTATTTTGAAATATAAATAGAAACGATATTAATACAGTGGTTATTGAGTTTTATGTCGATACGTATCTATGTTATAATATAATGTAAAGTGTTCGATGGAAAAAAAAAAAGAGTATTTAATATTATAATATTTTTGTTAGCCAATCAGTTATTATTTTTCATGTTATTAAAACATATTTAATAAAATATTTTGTCATCGACAGTTCCAAATCGTTTAATCAATACCCATTACAGTCATTAAACGTTCTAAGTAGACTTTTTTTTATTTTATTAAATAAAATGCAATAAAAAAATTGATTTCTACAAAAAGTATTTTATTAGTCATTTATAATTATTATTGTGGAATAACACGAGTATATAAATTATGATAATCCGCTACTTAAGAGTACAAACTAAATAAACTTTATATTACTTTGTTTAGTTTTTTTTTATTCAATCATTTTTTGCATAGATAAGAAAATTTTTATAATTTTATCAACATTAAAACATGATTCTTAAAATTATTTATATATTTAAACTAATATAATGAGGTAACATTTGTTCATGATTGTTATTTATTTATTTATTATAACGTTTTAAAGATATTTAAAATGCAATTTAAATTGTTTTATTAATTTTAAAATTAATTGAAATAATAATTGTTTTTTAACTACGAAGAAAAAAATATAAATTTGTATAAGTACTCTATAATTATATTTAAGTCAAAATAAAATAATATTCAATAACAATTTTGAAAAAAAACAAAACACTGTTTATTTTACTTAATTTGTATATAAAAAAAAAAAAAAAAAAACAGTGCTTTTGTAGTGTTATAATTATTATTTTTTTCTTTCCATAATAAAACCTCAACCCCCATTTTTTAATAACTATATCATGATATAAATAATTTCATTAGAATTCCAAATTTGAGTGAAATTAGTTTATTGTACATGTTTATAGTAATTTATGTTATAATTTTTTTTTTAAATTTATATTTTCAGTGTTGATAACAAAATATACTTAGATATTTTCAAGTAAATAGTAATAATTTTGTAAGATTCTTGTAAAGATATCAAATATTTATTAATCATTTAATTTATTAAATGAGTTACGGTTTTAACCATGACACAATAAAATCATAAGTTTCGAGAATTCACGAATGTCATTAATGTATGTCTGCTCATATTAAAACTTATCATAAAAATATGTATTTTTAATTATTAATTTGTTGACTTGATTATATTTTTATGCAGCCCCTAAAATTGCGTAAAGTTCGACACACTTTGTGCACTGCAAAAAGTGAAGTGTGCAGTACGAAATTTAAAAATGTGCTTTAAACAATATTTATATTTTAGTTATATATTACAGCACCATTTTAAAATCGATAATTTATGTATATAAGTAAACTAAACGATTTTAATATAATATAATATTATACAATGTGTTAATAATATTTTAAAATAAATTAAATACATTTTTTTTTTTTTTTTTGAGTAAATTTATTAACAGTTATAAAAAAATATATTTCTATATATATTGTTATTTAATTTGTATTATGCGTTTTTGATTAAAGAAATCCACAAGTTTTCAGAACATTAATTTTTTATTTAGATTTGACAATTCGGGAATATCTGTGTAGTATGAATGTATAGATATTTTAGAGGCTGTTTAAATGTATTCTACCCTTATTAATAAATGTGCTCATTAAATACAAATTATATATTATAAATAAAAAAAAAGTTTTTAAGAAAACCTTTTTTTTTTTAATTAAAATTTTTAGAAATAGTTACGTTACATTAAAATATCATAACAATACCATTGACTATTGAGCATAAATAAATAAATTATTGTATTTCGTCACAATAACTGCAAATATTTAAATAGTTATAATAAATTACGTAATTATTTTAGATGCAAACAATATTATTAAATGACTTTTAATTGGTTTATTCTTGACATTCTCAAAGTGAACTTGTAAATATATTATATTACGATTTACAAGTGATTTTTTGAGTTTTAGAATCTTCATGGAAATAGTATATATTTTGTTTAAAAAAAATATATTATTTTCATTATTTTTTTTATATTTTAATCTTGCAAGAATTAAACTAAAACAATGTTTCATCAATCGTTGTGATATTCTCAAAGCAAAATGTTGAATATAAATAAACGAATAAAAAACAATAGTTCACTTAACGACTAACGTGTTTGTGCTTCAGCTTTCCTGCAGATTTGGCTTCAAACCTTTAGCCTGTCATAATGCCTACGTTGAAATTTTTAGCTGAATGTACACCCTTAATTTCTATATGCATAATATAGTCTATCCACGATAAGCTAAAGTCAAATATTTAAAAAATCACTCTCGTTCAATAAAACATTGTATTTTATCAAACACTTATCAAATAAGTACCTAAAATTGTGCATTTTATTTTATTTTTTATAATAATTCATTAAAAAAATAAAAACCACGTATTTTACAGACATTTTTTTGCTGGAAATATCACCCGTAATACTGTTATTATATTATTATTAGGTACGTTATATAGTTATTGTATATAAATATGTGTATTCTTGTGTAAACGTAAGTCACCTGTGTTATTGGCCTTGGCGACAGTGGTAACGGGCTATAATACGACGTGCCCGTGGTTAATATAGGGACGACCACATACCTATAAGAATTGAATTAGGAAATATCGATTAGCATTTAGATATACATATTTTTTATACTATCTTATCCCACCTCAAAAGTTATGCCGCGTTACTGTTATTAATGGATATTACTATCGTGTAATGAAATGTGTGATTTAAACAGCCGCGGAAACCAAATAGCGTTATTTCTTTTAGTAAAGTTGGTTGGAATAAAATATAACGTAACGTTTGGGGTTTCCTGTGGCGTTTTACGCCAATCTCATGAATTTATTTATTTTTGAAGTCTTTACAAAGTGTTTGTAGTTCTTAATAGGAACTATTTTAAATTATAATCATTGTATTATAAGTACCTACCTTAATTCTTTCAACACATATTATTTTTGTATATATATATCAAGAATAATGTATTTACGGCACGATTAAAATGGAATACATCACATTCTGTTGATTGATGGATCGCACAAATCTTTTACGATTCACCAAGTTATCTTCTAAAACTTTAATTTAATCTTATTCGAATGCGAATATAAATTTTAGAAAATTGTATGCTTAAATAAACATGATTAAGTATAATATAAATTATAGATAAATATTTCAAATACTTGATTCATAAGAATTTTGCTTATATTTTTAATAATTTGATGTATTCAACAAATTTCCAATGAAACTTTAATCTTATTTGTTTCCGAAAACTAATGAATATTTTCATATATTTTTAGTTAAAAGATATTTATTATCCTTAAACAGTGTTTCTCTCGTTTATACGTAATAGAGATAATAGGAAATTATAATCATTAACTTTCTTTGCTTATCTCTTTCACAGTTTTATTTAATTTTGTAACTGCTGAGATATGATGATTTCTGTTGAGTAAAAAAAGTAAAATATAAAAAACATAAATGTTCTTGAGATAATATCACTATATCTACTAAAAATTATTAATAATGACATATATTTTTTAATTTATTTTATTTTACTATAAAAACATAGTAATCTTGTCTTTTTAAATTGCTATTAAATACTACTTCCTAGCTTTTTATTAGCTTTGAAAATTCAAAATTCAAATACTCTGATGTTCATTTGGATTAAGACTCTCAGTTTAAGCTGTCAACAAACTAATGCGTCTTTGTACATAATTGTATCGTTAAGTGACCATTCTGAAACAGACAACTAATTTCTAAATAATTTGACGATAGTAGACAAGATTTTCTCATATAAATATCATCAAAAATAAGGACTCCGCATTTTAAACAACCCAATATGCCATTATATGCAATGTACAATGTATAAATATGTTACGGGCAATGTGAAATTGTGAACTATGAAATTTTTTTTTTAACAAACCAATATTATTTTTTATTTTTATTATAAATTATAATTTTATTATTACCTATTTAAAATAATGTATAAATAGTTAAATATATATATAGGTATATAAATATAATATATAATAATTTATATAAATAAATTATTTTTTTTTTTTTAAACAATTATTAATAAATTTCATTAAATTTTACCATATTACGAATATTTCAAAACAATTATACATAATAATAATTATTATTATATAATATTGATAAAATGACAAAAACTTTAAACTACTACAATTGTACAGCAGGAATCAATTTACGATTTGTAAAGATAAATGTCTACAAACCAAAGACGTAGCGGCTAATTTAATTTCATTGCGAGAAGCAGCTCGCTCCTTTTTTAATATAGGAGGATATGATTGGTGTACTTGTACACAGAGTTACAAAACAAGTAAATGTAATTATAGAAAAGCAGACAGATTATATAATTTCAAGTGCCATGCTTCTAAATCTTGTGCAAATAAATAGATAATAATAAAATTATAATTTATAGGTAATAAAAATAAGACGATAATATTTGTTAATTTTTTTGTGTTATTCCATCAAAATATTATCGTAATATTATGATAGAGCTCGGTAATTGTAGGAATTGCATATTGTTCTGTATACTCTCAATTTATAGCAAACCTGTATATTTCAATTAATAATAAATATAAAACTTATAATTTTCAATAAAGGTATTTATCGCATTTTTAAAAATATTGAAAAATTAACATTGGTTCATAATTTCACATTGCCCATAGGCCGTAACATATAACTTAAACATTGTAGGTACATGTGTGACAAATTATTCGAACACTAATAATAGTTGACAATAAAATATACCCAAGGAGTTGAATAAAAAATATTTTAAATATTCATAACTCACGAGATTATTTGAATCGGCTTTTGAAGAAATAAAATATTTTAAAAAGTTTGTGATTGATTCTAGTTTTTTTATGTAAGGAAAATTGTTACCTATCTGCAAAAACGCAAAAACGACTTTTATGTTACGTTATTTTGTGAACATAAATTATTCAAAATTCAATCATATCATCATGAGTTATGGGTTCTTATGTAGATATATCAGCTAATTAAACTATTTAGTCAAAAAGAAATATTATTTATTTGTATTCTAATCTGTTAATTTGCATTAATTTTATAAAATCAATGTTTTTTTATTAAGTAATAAGTAATTTAGATTTAACAAAAATAATATATTTAGTACCTAATGAAATTAAATTATATTTAATTAATTATAAATTTTATATATTAATATAATTTTATAAGCGGCTAGAAAAAAAGAACCTTAAAAAACTTAAATTTACAGACTAATGCTCTTAAGATACCCTTGACGGCATTTTAATATTAATAAACATTAGAAAAATGTTAGTAGGTACAATTTTATTTAGCTTATCAAGATTTTTTTAGTCTAATTATTAATTAGAAACTTTATTATTATTATTATTATAATTAATTGCTTAGATATAAAAATTACGATTTTACCTTAAAAATAATCGTATAGGTATTACAATATTGTTATGAAAAGTGTAGTGTAATAAATATTTTTTAAATCGTTTTATAAATTGTCTAATAATTAAAAATAATTTTAAAACATAATATAATCGGTAATAAATATTAAAGTTGATAACTAAGGCTTTGAATTTGATGACCTAAACATTTTTAAAAAATGCACTCAAAAAAGTATTAAAATAACTTATTAACATCGAAAAATGGCTTAAAAAATTACCCTAAAAATACCAAAAAATTACATAACATTTTCAAAAACTACGTTTTTTAATAATAAATCATTGTTTTAAAATTAATATTTTTAATCATTTATTTATTATTTTTTTTATCTGAACTTAAACAATGCTAATATTTTTGTACATTAAATATGTTTTTTTTATAGACTTTAGACGTTCTAAACTAAATTTAAAACGGACATGAGAAATAATGTCAATAATACAAAATAATTACAAAAAATAAAAGAAAATCGATATTTTTAGAAAAATAGTTGAAGGATTGGGCTGTACAATACGTTAGTTTTTTCAATTATAAAAGGAAAATATAAAAAATACAAGTTTATCTACAAAAATGCGAAAAGGCATCAAAATCACTAAAAAATGACTGTTTAACAATAAATTAACGAAAAATGCAAAATAAAAATGGTTCCATTGAATTTTACATAACAATAATATAAGTCACATTTCTGTAAAAACAAGCCTCGTATAAACACATTAGAAAAAAGATGCAAATGCATAAGTTCTGAGCCTTATGGATAAACTACAACCTATATTTAGTATAGTTAATTAAAAAATGATTTGTATCGATATTTGTCGATTTTATTTTTAGAATGTGGTGTATTATTTATTGAAACAGGCATAGATGAAAACATGCAATTTATCACACTCCCTGTAATACTTGACTATCACAACAAAAATAGTACCAATAGTATTGGTATCCAATCAAAGATCATTTATTATCAGTCATTTTTTGTCTCTTTACTTTTCGTGATATGTTATTGTTCCCTGTCTTTTTTTATCATATAAATATCTTAAATAAAAACCTTTTAAACAGTTTTGCTAGTTTGTATTCTAGTTTAAAATATATTTCAACAATTTTCTTTGAAAAATGAAAATACTGAAAATGTGTATTTTATTGTTTGAATTGTAATATATGTGTACTGTATGTAACAAGATATTACTATAATTGAATCTAATAAAGTAGTATGTTCTGAAAAATTCGTGAGGTATTTGGTGAGATGATTATTGAAATTGTCAAGTTGTAAATGTCTATAAAAAAATTCTATACTCTAGATGTCTTAGATGTCTATCTAAGAACAAATCATTAAAAGTATGTAAGTATATCCCACATTCTTGAATACAAACAAAAAATATACATCTACTCGACACACAGTCCAAATTTTCAGTGCATTTAATAAAATGCAAGCAGAATCACCCGGTTTCGCTGGTGTGTATTTTTGTCGATAAATTTCTTGGAACAATTCATATCTACACGCTACACGGCCAGTATGAATATAGGTTGCAGAATGCATGTAGCTGAAAACCCGCCCGGCCAGTCACTGTGCTGCACAATACGTATTAATTAACAAATAATTGAAATTATTAATTAGACCACTTAAACGCAACATTTTTTTAAAATCCTTTCGTATTGCACGGTGAAAGTACTAAAGGAACTACTATTCCAAATTTCAAGCTCGTAGGTTGAGTAGTTTTCGAGATATAGCGATCAGTGAGTGAGGTATTTGGACTTTATGTATAATATAGATATTATGGTAAACAAAGATAACGATTTTTTTAAAATTTTATCATTGCTTTATACCCTTTAATTCTTATAATCGCCAGTAATAATTATTTTTGAAAAATAAATGGGGACATTTTTGTTTTAAAATATTTTAGTATTGACTTAAAGCTCGAATTTGTAAATAACTTAATTGCAAAGTATACATATAATATCATGCAAAGCATGAAAACGAACAACGGTAATAGCTGCGGGAAAACCGCGAGTAACAACAATAATGATATTATAATATTGTAGGTAGCTTGTACGTACATATTACAAACGCGCATACGACATAGTTATCTGTATAGCTATTTCAAAGTTTTGTGCGAGACACAAGTTGGCGGCAGTCGGGCGAGTTATCGTACACGTCATCGCTCTGTCATTTCGGGGTTTCGAACGAATTTACTCGTGTATTTACGTATACCTCTACGCGTGCACGATATACCTGTATGCCGCAACAATGTTGATACTTGTTATTATTATACGATGTCTTTACATAGTCTATAGATATACATGTAATAATAATAATAATTCGTAACTCGGGCGTCACAACTGATAACAGATTCCTCGTCGATTTCAATCAAATATAATATAACATAATATACCTACCTAGATGTTGTAAAACACACCGACCGCAACGCGGGGTTGAGGTCCGCGTCATTCCAGTGGCGGCACACGCCAGTCAACAACAGCAAAAGCAGCACCAGTCAACTCTGTGAGTGACAAACGATCTATGTCCGCCTTTACCTTAACAACCATCTATATTATACATAGCACACACACACACACATTATACTCGTACACGCGCGATACGACTTTTGAGGACTATTTATCTGACCATCCTCACCCGCCCGGACCTGAGACGTGGATATTTACCCGTATTATTATTATTATTAGAATACATATTTTGAAAACGCAACGACAATAAAATAATGTCAAACGATATTTCATTAACGACGCAAATGTGATCTGCAGACGTTTGATCCTGAAAATATTCGTCCGTCCTCGGCTCAAACGAATGTCCTCCACTTCTCCTGTCACAACCGCTGGACAATCTACAAACGAGCAATACAACGAAATATTCACTGACGTAAAAATCAATCACTCGCCTTTTACAAACGATATCTATTATTATTGTTCGTATTTTCTATATGAAACCTTTGGTACGCGTATATATAGTAATTCAAATGATCGATGATCAATTTTTTTTTTTACTTGTGAGAATAAATCAGATTTCTACTAGCGCATAAATAACAAGTGTTTTCAATAGCCTATTATACATAATATATTCGTAATATGTGTATATTTGTATAATTTGGTCAATTTAAATATCAATAAAGAAACCGAAACGGATACAAAAATAAATGTTTAAACATTAGGTATTTACGTTTTAAAACCCAAATTCTGTGGATATTTAAATTTCATCTGTTGTAGTATGTACTCGCATGTTAAAAATCATTAAATAATAAATATGACGTCATTGTTATATTAAGAAGTGTATATTATAATATTATATTTTATACATTTAAATTGTATGGAAAATAAATATGTCTGTAATTTATTTGAATTAATTGTACAAATTAATAGAATACAACAAAACAGTAAAATCAGCTAAGCAAAATAAGAATAATAGATAAATAATAGATATAATAATTATATTATACTATACCAGATAATATATTAAAACTTTATGGTTTTTTTTTTTTTTTTTTTTTTAACTTGTATTATTCTCTGCGATAATATTATTATAATATATATTTTAAATCTTTATGTTAATGTTAATTTCAGTGACATGGTGATGGGTGAGGGTGACGGAGATATGGAAGGAGGAGGTGGTGGAAACGACGAATGTGTCGACGATGGTGATGAAGAGTTAGTAGCAATGATGCCTACGACGTTTTGTGGCTCTAACAAGTGTAAGAAAATTAGGAGACCTTTGCCACCTCGAGAGACGTGGAAGAAGAAAATTGAATTTTTATTGGCGGTAGTCGGTTTTGCTGTTGATTTGGGAAATGTATGGAGATTTCCTTACATCTGTTATCAAAACGGCGGAGGTAAATAATATTTTTAATTTTTTAATACTTTACAGATTTAAGTTCTGAAATATACCTGCTATATTAAAAATTAAATACATTTTTCAATGAACTGTTTATATTCTAAACTATGAAGAATCAAACTTATAATATACACATTATAAACTAAAGTATCTCTATGATTTTAAACATGGCTATTATACATTTTAATGAGCTTTAGGGTTTAGGTTTTTTTAACATAACATTATTAATAGAAGGAAGTTAAAGTTTAAAATAATTATTATCATATACGCTCGATTATTTGAATTTATCGAGACATATTTAGTAGGTACAGTGATCAAGGTCTTAGAGATTAGTTTATGGTTATTATCTTTATCGTACTTGAATGAAATACATTTTCGGAAAGACAATTTATAAATAAATACAAGTCGACAATTCAACTTATAATTATTAAAGCATTTAATTCGTATATTTTGTTTAATATGATGTATACGTATAAGAGATAGATTATGTTTTACAAATTTAACTAATATTAGATATTTTGAGTAAATTTTTTAATTTTTGACTTTCAGTCATTATTGATTTGTTGATTATTGTTAAATATAAATACAGTTAAATGTATTGGAAAAAATAGTTTTCAATAAATTCTGTATTAAAAATTATAAAATTTTTAACTAGACTTTTTCACTCCAATAATTCCACCATCCTTGTTGTCTTAAAAAATATTGGTGCTGTGATCTTTTAAATTAGATTAAATTAAATCAAGTTCTGAAAGGTTCTATTAATGGATAGTCACTCTTATCAAAGTATTCTAAATTATAAATGTCTATAAATCTTTGGATTTACTTATTGTGCTATGTAAATATAGATTATAAGTATTTTAATAAAAAATAAAAAATTACTAGACTTTAGATGTTTTATTTGAGTGCACTTAGTTTATAATGTTTATATTCTGTAAATATGTATAAAATAGAAATATTAAAAATTATGAAAATATTTTTTTGTTTTATTGTAATTGTAATGATATTTTGTTTCTGGTTATCGGCAAAGTAATACATTATTAGTTGTAGTCTGTGTGTCAGCTAGACAATACTAGCTTAGACGTAATGTTTGTCAAAAATGTAATTATTTTTTATAGCTGAGATCCCAAATTATTAATTAAACTAATAAGTAAGTTACTAATTTAATGAAATTTACGATTTTATTAAGTTAGTAATTGTTAATTACCTTATTACTATTATTTATCTAATCTAAATGTTAAAAAAAAAAAAATTAAAAAATAAAAACATTAAAATGCAATACATGCAACTATATTTATATAAAAATTAATTAATTAACTATTTTTGTAACCAAGTAAATTATTTAATTTTGACCCGTTTGTTTTTTATCGCTATTAAATGCAATAAGTACTTGATTATTTTGAAACCTTTAGAATTTCAAAAAAATAAAAAAATCAACCCGAGTGTTGTAATATTATTATAATGTAAGTATACATAATTTCACTAAAAATCACATGTTATAATATAACAATTTAATTAAAATTTTAGCCAGGATTCAATTATTCAGAACCGATAGTTATACAAATAATTTTATAGTAAATCAATGTTTTTATGTGATATTTAGTTAATATTTACATGTAATAATAATTGTTTGGTTAATAAACAAATAAAATGTAATGTTGCGTTCTCGTTTAAAACTATTTGATAATAATTAATAAATCTCAGAAAGAACACGAATGGATTGATTGTTGTGAAATGAGTTTATTTGGTATTTCCCAACGCGAAAACCACATCTATTTACCCAAATCCGTTACGTTTAAAAGGAAACAATAGTATTTTTGCTGCCACTATTTTAATTATGACAACAATGGTTTATATGCATTTCAATATTTGAGATCAATATATAATATGTTATATTTCTCTGATTTCTAAAGACCAAATGCACTTTTATAGTTTTATAAAATTAATATGTTAAAATATATTTCTTAATCGGTACAAGCAAGGTGGTTATCTGTTTGATCTATTGACTATTGTTAAAAATGCAAAACGCAAACATTGGAACGCTCTGTTGTATTGAAAAATAAGTAAATCTCGACGTAACATAATAGACTGAGATTGAATGCAAATAACGTACTTACTGTTGCGTTTAAAAAAAAAAAAATACCATTTATAAAATGCAAACAACTATCATTCAATCCAAATAATAAATAATAATTAAATCCAATAATGACGTTAAATTACTATTGTATAAGTTATAATTTGAAATTATAATTGGATTTGCAATTATTTTAGTATAAATTATCTTTTTGTGTTAAATTGTAATGTTTTTATTGTAAATAAATATAATCATTTAATTTACTTATTTAGGTGCGTTTCTTATACCGTACGTGGTAATGTTGGTATTTGGTGGATTGCCTTTGTTTTACATGGAATTGGCACTAGGACAGTTCCATCGATGCGGATGTCTCACAGTGTGGAAGAAGATTTGCCCGGCTCTAAAAGGTAGGGTATTTAAATGTTCATATCCCTTATCAGAAACAACTCGTGGAATGCTTTGAAAGCGTACAATAATGGAATGTTCTACAACAAAACAATTTGCTTGGAGAACTATCAATTTAGAAATAGGGATAGTCTGCAGTAATGTACGTCTTAAATCAATGGTAAAGAAGGAAGGGAATGAGAAAAAAAGGTTTTAAGAATCGAAAATACTTAAGATGAATATCCGCTCTTTTATGATAATTGAACGATAATCTGCTGTATTGGCTGGAACTTTTGTTTTTTATTCTCTTGTTTTCAGTTGCATTAACAGTAGCTGCACAAAAGAGTAACTAGGAAATTAAAAAATAAAGGCACAAAATAAAGAAAAGAGAATGCAAGGACGCTGGGAGAGAACGGGAAAACAATTGATTCTTGAGAGCATTTTCAAGTCTACGACAAACATTGAGTCTTTGAATTATACATTAAATGCAAAAATGTGAAACAAATAAACCGATAGAGCTTATTTAAAACGATTCAGCGAGCAATAAATTATTAGCCAATAAGGAAATATTATAGGATTGCATCAAATATTTAGTTACTTTACTATGTTATTTGTATTTGTTTAGTTTTTTCCGTATAATATCTGTTGTTAGAGTTTTTAGCTATTGTATTCAGAGATCTAATAATTTATAATAGAAATATATTCTCTTCTAAACATCTAAACAGGTAATTGGCTCGTAAATAAAACTGAAACATGTTTTAAAATATTGATAATATTAATCCTAGAAGAATTAGTTGTTATTATTGACAATTCAATGATTTTAAACTCTAATCTTATTTTAGCATGGCTTACATAGTGATAATATGACTGTTCATTATAAATTATAATTAGTTAAAGTTGTATAGTATAAATATTTAATAGTACACTAATATGTCTGTAGCGTATTATACTGATTAATTTGAATTATTTTTGTTTAAAATTTTGGTCAATCAAACATGAAAATAGACAAAAACAGATAAAAAAAATAACATTTATCTTTCTTGATTATTACAATTGATTAATACACGATTTCAATATGTTTATGGTTTGGCAATCGAAATCAAAATATTTACTTTGTTGAAAAATCTGTTTTACGAATAAAAGTAATAAGTTATACGTAATACATATACATATTAATTTATTTACTAAAAAACAAACCAAGATATCCTATTGCTATGCTTAATTATTTAAATCATAATCAATACATCTGTGTAAAATAATATTAATAGGTTAATTTTTGCCTTTAACGAAGTTTCAAGTTCAAAAAATGATTTATTATATAATTTAACTGCGGAGGTAGTATTTCTATAGCATAAATAATAATATAATTCATTATTTTATGTAAAATTTAATTGATCATTGTTGTGCTCACTCAATTTGAATTGAGGGCAATTCATTTGGTCTAATAGATATTATGTTACATCATGTCACGACATATTGTAATTATGTGAAAATTAAAAAAATTTTCGTTGTTTTGAATTTCTGCTACAGTTATGATGAAAAAAAAAAAGCTGAATCGTGATTTAGGAACACGGTCTGACCTTAAGCAATTTACCATTGTCAATATTGACGTTCACAATATAACAACTGTTTTGTGTGACCACCACCACCGTTGTGGTGCTTGATCGACTGCTGCTGTAGCGCATCCCTATACGACAAATATTTACATGCCATCGTACTTAAGCCATGATATCGTGTAACGTTATAGTAAAAATTATGTAGCAGTATTGTGAAGCGACTGCTAAAGAGAAAAAAAGTATAATATATAATTAAATAGCAGCAAACCGTTTATTCCATATAATACCATCACTACCCTTGTAAACAGTCGTCAATTTCTTTCAGTTATTCAAAAACAGAGTGTTTGTTCTATTGTTATAATTTATTTTTTTTACGTTTCCATTTTGATTTTCACTCGTCATTATATCGTTCTTTGCTACGTGTCCATACGTGATTTTTGTTGTACTCGTTATAAGGATAATTTCAAACGTGCGTTGTCGGTAGCACGAGGTAAAGTAATGATTTGGCCAATAATGAGAAGTCGGAAAAAAATTGTCATAGTCTTATAGGTTTATGCCGATTTTATTTGGATCATCAATTTTTGCTTTTCACCGTTAGCAAACTATATTGTTCCAATTTATGATATTCGCAATATTGAGAAATTACTCCGGGTAATGATAATACGATTTAAAAAAAAACTTTTACGAACGTGTTAAAACACAGTTTTGTTATTAATTTATCTTGCCGTTTTGATAGAATACTAAGAACTCCATTGGTCTGGTTTTTATATCAATTTATGATTATTTTTTCCTATGAACATTTAACGCTTAACAACAATTCGTTAGGTAAAAGCCAGCAACGCTTGGAATCAATAATTATAATTTTTAATTTATTATTTTGTTATTATTATTATTATTATTTTTTTTTTTTTATGTCACCTACTTTAAATTTAAATTGTTTTCTAATAGTAAAAATAAGCAAACACACATAAAAAACATTTCTTTCATATAATTCTAGATAGTAATTGACTTGGTATAATTAATTAACAAATTATGATTTTTATTCATAATTTTATGCTTAATAAAAAAAATTATGTGTTTATAGTGTAGTTCTAAACTTGATTTTTTATATAAATATATAATTAATAAAACGAGTTTTTTATTTAGTAGTTGGAATCGATTTTTTTTTTAACCAAAATCTAATTTTTAAGTACCAAAAATACTACTTTTTGATTAAAATAAACTTATCATAAAAATCAAATTAAAAATTTATACTATAAAACAATTGGATGGCCTATACATGGTTTACTATTATTACATATTTTTTTTACCATAGTAAATATTAGCCATAAACAATTGTATATTATTAATCATTTATTCGATTAATATTCAATACACAAAAAAAAAATTATAAAATTAATTTTACTCTTATCTTATTTAAATAGACATTTTTTGGTCAATATACAACCTAAGATGTTTTACACTGTTCATATTTATTTTCACTTAAAAATTGTAAATAAATTATGAGTAGGAATTTTAAAAACACTTTAAAAATATTAACTTTTAGGTGTTTCAATTGTCTATAAGAAAGTTATAAAAATAAGACAATAATAATGAAACTTATTGAAAATTATACAGTTCAAAACTAAAAAAAAGTCTTTTTATCCTTAAGAATATTTCAAAGTTTTGTTACTTATAATAATGTATAATTAAAATATGTTAATTCATTGATATCTTATTTACCAACTGGATAACATATATTTAGTTATTTATTGAACAGATATGAAACCAAAAAATTACTTTTTGTATTAATCATCATAGTAGGTACAGTTTTTATTTTCAAAGAATTTTTCTGATCGAGTAAATTGTTACTTAATGACATTTAATAGATAAAAAAAAATGTTATTAATAACCAGGACTTGTAAGTTCGTGCACTAAAAAATGTATAGATAAGCATGCAATAATGCACTAAAATGTGGAAAATATGAATTAAAGTTTGCATTGAAAAGTTCAGTAATATGAATTTATATCACTAAAAATTTAAAAATGTGCATTTAAAATTTTAAAGTACGTACAAAAAAAATTAAAATAAATTTATACCTTATCGATAAAAATAAATTTATAGAGGTACGCATGTGATTGGAAGGAGAATGGTAACGTAATAACATTATTTCAGTGGTAGGTACAACGTGAAATATATAAAACTCAGTGTCATACAAAATAAAAATAAACTGAAAAATACTAAAATTTTGTAAATATGTTCGGAAAAGTAAAGTATATTAGAAAAAATTCTAGCATTTATTCGTATAATATTTTTATTATATAATACCTTTCATGAAAAACAATTTTATTGAATTTAGATGAAATAATATGCCCTAATATCCCCTCCTACCCCCAAAAAAATCAACAATATGCCAAATATGCTCCAAAGCCCAAAATATTAAACTTTATATTTTTATTACTATTGTTATGAAATGTATTTGTAACTCACTTAGCATGTTTTTCAATGTAGCAAAAAAAACATGCGAATGCATGAACTTACAAGCTCTGTTAATAACCAATAGATCTTATTCAGAATAATTTAATTCACGGGTTGGGGTTTAATTTCCAGAACATTCATTTAGTCTCGTGGCATCTGTTGTTTTACCTTCTTTCAGCAGGTGTTCCGTAATCCATTTCGGGTAAAATATGATTGTGAAAATTTTATTTATTAATTTTTATATAATGTTATCGCATCGATTTTTTACTGATTAAAAAATAGTATAATATTGAATTTTACATATTTTTATTAGTAAATAAATTCAATTTATTTATTAATAGCTATAAATTATTCAAATAAATTGCATAATTTTATAACACCTGTTTTATAATAAACTAAAACTTAAAATATAAGATTTTTATAATTTTTAAAAAATATCAATTATTCGTCGGTATACGATACAATTAATTTTTTTTTTTGCTCAAGAATTTATTTCCAATTAATTTCAGGTATTTTATGATATCCTTGGTTTATTAAAACTCTTTGTAAGAATTCATTTTTGAAATAATCAATCATAGTTTTAGTTTGCTACGGTTTTAATAATATTGTTTTCAATTAGTTTCATTATTGTCATGGTTTGTATTTAGTTTTCCTTCAAAACAGAAATTATTACATATTATGATATTATGCATAAAACGCTGCATATTATAGAATTGGTCATTGTAAGTTCTATGTAAACTTTCTATTTCATTAGTGATTCTTAAAAATACAATATTTTTTATAAATAAGCAGACCAAATTAAATTAATTAAATATATTAACAAGTTAATTATCTATTGATTCTATTGTAAATTAACAAAATAATTAGTTACTAAGTTACCGTGTACTTTGGATTTAACGATGGCTCTTATGCCCAAAGAATTAGTGGAGGTGATGAATCATGTTTAATGTACTCACGCAGTTAGCTCGTAATCCAAAAAAAAACTGTTTACGTCTAAGTTTGGACATAATGCCATCATTTGTATAAAAAATGCATTATCGACGTTAGTGGAAAGAGGAAATAGCAAATCAAAAAATAATTTTTGTCATTGATTTAATTCATCATCATTGTTTTTATATACACCCTGTAATTTTGATTCTCCATTTATCTGTGAGCTATATAAATATTATTATAATAATTAGTAGTAAAAAATAAAAGTACGGAAGTCAAAGATAATTGTTCATATAAAAGTTTAAGAAAAAAATTATTAACAATAAATATTTATTATATTTAATTATTTAATTCGTATTTATTCGTATTTCTTACTTTTATTCATCAAGCTTGGACTATATGAAAACAGAAAGTTTTAAATATTTCTTTTGCTGCTTTGTAAGCACCGATTTTGAAGTTAAAATTTAACTTTTGAACATTAAGAGATTGACATATTTTCAAGGAATATTTTCACATTTTAATCTAAATTTATTTTAGGTAATAGATGCATAAATTTATGTATGTGTATTGAATATAACTGTGAAAAAAATTTGGTCGTAATGTATAAGTAGGCGCTATCTACAAAAAGTTCTATTTGTTTCGACATAAAATTTAAATTTTGACTTGTTGTAATATAAACGAAGTCGTTAGTTACAGGAATAAAAAAAAATTTATTACTTTTAAATAAATATAAATCATAATTTTTCAAATTCTTCAATTGCGATATAGCTGTATTATTTTGTACTGTTTTCTCTTCTTGTAATAAATCGCCTTTTGCACTTATGTGATATCATTGTATGTAATGTTTGGTACGTCACAATTGAATAACTTTGTTAGTTAATTCGAATAATTGTTAAAGGTCTTGCAGATGTATTTTCTTTAGTTTTTCAAATTTATCTTATAATTTTTTACTTATTATTACTAAGATAATAACGTTCACCATTTGATGCATGAAAAAAGTTATCATTTTTTGTTAAAATACTAGCATTAAAATTTTTTTTGGAATATTTCTATTTTATTTATGCGTCAATGCGTTTTTTTTAAAATTAATATTTAAAATTATTTAGTAACTTAAGTTATTTTTCATGTTCAGACGTTATAATTTTCAAGTTTTCTATTACGGAACCAATCAGAGCATCATTACTTCTATCCATCAAACCACTAAATTTGAATATGACTTATCCAAAAATGACGACTTTTAACAATATCAATAATTACTTACAGTAGAATATCGATTACATTAACATGATATCCTATTTATTATTTTTTAATTGCTATAAATATTTATAGGTACAAGAATATGAAAAATTAAAATAAACGACAGCGTCGGTCGAAAAATCGTTCACAATAATCATTTGCTTATACACACTTTATATACAAACGATTATTTTTTAAGCTTGCTTCTTTAAGATATCAATTATAGGTCCAATATGTGACTAGCAACCACTCCCAAATACGAACATCGAAATATTTTTACTTCCTGAAAGATGATAACAGATAAAAAAAAAATACACACATTATTATAAATTCAATACATTCATCGCTTCGCTAAAAAAAATATAAAATCATTGAAACTCTTAATAATTGGAATTAACCGTTTTTCTCTTTAAAATAAATATTATGTTATTTTTAAAATGTATTTAAGTGTAAATATTAAAAGTGAAAAAC
Source organism: Melanaphis sacchari (assembly GCF_002803265.2). NCBI lineage: Eukaryota > Metazoa > Arthropoda > Insecta > Hemiptera > Aphididae > Melanaphis > Melanaphis sacchari. The sequence goes on along the minus strand of NW_020271114.1, from coordinate 2,135,491 downwards.
TTGAGTGTTTCCTTTCACTTTATATTTCAATGTAATTACGTTTTTCTTGTATTTAATTTTTTCATGTTTGAATTTTCTAAATAAATTTTAATATTAATTTGGTAAATTATTCATTTTCGAGTTGCAGCATTTGACTCAAAATCTGGAATCAAATGAATGTTGTGAAATTAAACTGACGATACTATTTATCTGTAATTCAATCATTAAGTCATATTTTCGAACGCGCGTCGTATTTCCATAGCTATTAATTCGATTCTAGTGAAGATGGCCATATCTTTGGTGTTTTACTAATAAGTATTTGCAATTAATGATACTATTCACAAACAAGTCCCTTATAACGAATACAGTGAGATAGCTATATCGGTCGGCTGGAGATGTCAATTTGAAACATTGTTCGAAAAATCAATCAAAATTGAATTCCACCATATACACTGTAACTGTACAACTTCATCAGTACGTATGTGTACTCTTATTATTAACATCAGTCTCACTTTTAACGTAGAATTTCATATTATTTACATCAACCAACATTTTATTATACATTTTGAAACGTATATTACTATAGCAGTCGTTTTTTAAAATGTAAGTAGAAGTTAATACTTATTGATTACATACAATATTATTAAGTGCAGATATTACAACTGCAATTCATATAGTAAAATAAATGAAACTGGATATAATTTATTTTCACAGCTTTGTGTTCCCTAGTCATAGCATAATTTTAATTTCATAATTTAGTGTGCAAATAAATGGAATGAGGAATGTCAACAATTTGTTTTCGTTATTTTAAACTGTTTAATTTATGATATTATTATAGCAATGAAACTGAAGTATGTAATTTTTATATATTTGCATACTTTTGTATACTTTTTAAGAGGTATTTTATTGTATTTTTTATAATGGTTGAGTCATTTTCAAACTTTATATTAATTTCTTTAATAACGAATTTTATAACTAAATACACGAAATACGTAGCATAGATATGTAATATCATATAATTTCCGGATATTTTTGTTAGTTAATATTGACATTATATCTCGAATAATATATTATTACATTTTTACTGAAGATTTCACTTTGACTAAGGTATAGATATTTTTTTATGAGTTATATTATTTATATTTTCTGTATATAAAATTGACACAAACAGTTATTAGCTTTTATTACATAATAAGTATATGAATACATTAATTAAAATGGTTTTAAATTATTCTGAATTATTTAAGTAAGTTGTCATTAATCCATTTCTGCAGTAGTTTCCAACCTTATTTTTTATGATCCCTCGTAAATTTTCAAAAATCTTACACCCCGTCTTAAATTAAAGTTTAGAAGATTTTTTTTTTTGATTTTTTTTTTTTTTTTAGTGATACAATCTAACAACCAATTTATTTTTTTATAATTTTAAAAATAAAATATAAATCAGCTTGCTAATTAATCATATTGTTTTTATAATTTTGAATACATTAATTTTATAAATATTTGTATGTTAAAAACTATAAATAAATTAAATTTAATAAGTAGTATGGGATTGTTTTTTTTTTCTTAAAAAATCCATAATCCGAGGTGATATTTTTGTAACGAACAACGCATATCATTTTCCACATTTAACTGATTTCTTTGTTTAATTTTTATTTATTTAAGTACGGAAAACCCAAACTCACAGAGATTTCATCATCACTTTATTACCTCAATGTAGTATCTAAACCTCTCTGCCGGTTGGGAGCCACTGTATTATTGGTATAATTATAAATATGAACAAATTATTATTGTGTAATTTTGATAATTCATTCAAATTTTTTTCTATTTTCAATTATTGGGCTATAAATATAATAATTACGTAATCATTTTTGCCGTTTAAGACAAAATAATGTATTAAATTTTCTAATACAAATAATTTTAAAGTCTGTTTTCAGAAACGTGACATAAAAAATACGTCTTTATTATTTCTGAATACTTATTATTTATTCAGGTGTTGGATATGCAATATGCCTAATCGATATGTACATGGGCATGTATTATAACACTATAATCAGTTGGGCGTTATATTATCTGTTTTCGTCGATGAGATCCGAACTACCTTGGACCAATTGCGACAACCCGTGGAATACGTTGAACTGTACACCAGTGACTAATTTGTCGGGATTTACAAACTTTTCAACGAGTCCGGCTAAAGAATTTTTCGAGTAAACTAATTTTATTTTATTAAACATATAGAACAACGTAAGATATGAATATGTTCATAAATAAATGTAATATATATCACCATGTATGGTGTATAATATGTATATTATATTATATTATATATTTTTACCTATATACTCAAAGTATTATAATTTTATTATAATATTAGGTAACTATGTATAATGATAAGTGAAAATTGTTTACAGGAGAAGTGTTTTGGAACAGCACAGAGCTGATGGGTTGGATAGAATCGGACCGATAAAGTGGTCGTTGGCGTTGTGCTTGTTGGCCGTATTTCTATTGGTGTATTTCTCTTTGTGGAAAGGAGTAAGGAGCACAGGCATGGTAAGTATTGTCATTTAAAACTGTTTCACCGGAACGCCCACGTGGGCACAGATACAAACGATTATTGATTCCGTCCTCCAGCCATGACACCATGTGTGGTTTTATACCACATAGGTGCGTAAACGTATAAATTACGTATATAGTTTATTAGCTGAGGTTAAAAAAGAAGAAAATAATAGAAAAGAAAATAAATTGAAAAAAATAAATACTAAGTGTAATAATATGTTGGCGCGAGCGTGGCGTACAGTCAATCAGCCTAAGTAGTCGGCGCAGGACTTGTTATTGTATGCAGCGAGCTTGGTTCATTACCGATAAGTGTGTGGTTTATGTAGGTATATGGTTTATAATATAGTGCGGTGTGGCTGTGGGGACGAAAAAGAATCTGTTATCGTATGCTCACTGTTTTTAAAATCATCAGCCCTTTATACGAGACTGACCGTTGAGAGCAAGTGAGAAGGTGATTGAACGCCGTTTCACATATACTACTCCCTTTATTACTCGTGTTTTTATCTGTTTGACGTCTAATGAATTATAGATTGAACCGTTGGGTGGTACGATTTTTCCATCCTTATTCCTTGGTGGACTGAATCGTTCCGGAGACTTTTGATTAAGCACGTTGCCCACTGTATATTATTATCGCTGAGTGCGATAAACACGACCCACTAGCTAACGAATCAGTCACGGAAAACACATGAACTATAATATTATGTATTCACTGGCGTGTTTATACTCGTACTACATATGTATGACGTGTATATACATATGCCATGTCGATAAATGACTTTTTTTGTTCCAGGCGGTTTGGGTCACGTCTCTTGCGCCGTACGTTGTATTGTTCATGTTATTGTTTCAAGGAATCTCGTTACCGGGCGCTGGCGAGGGTATACGATACTATCTGACGCCGCAGTGGCACAAGCTCGTTAACACTAAGGTGCACATTGAAATTATACGCAAAACTAGTGTTTTTTTTTTTTTTTTTTTTTTTTTTATTTGTTACACGCACTTCGAACTATTTTATTAGGTATGGATAGACGCGGCGTCTCAAGTTTTTTTCTCTCTGGGTCCAGGATTCGGTACTCTCCTCGCCCTGTCCAGCTACAACAAGTTCAACAACAACTGTTACTGGGATGCCATACTCACCAGTTCAATAAACTTTTTTACCAGTTTCCTTGCCGGGTTCGTTATATTCACCATGCTCGGTTATATGGCACACGTACAAAACAAGAGTATATCCGAAGTAGGAGCTGATGGTAAGTCTCGAGATATTAAGTCATTGATGTATTGCTTACTTAATTTCTTTTGACTTACAGGGCCGGGCTTAGTATTTATCGTGTACCCGGAAGCAATCGCTATGATGACGGGTTCAGTTATGTGGGCCCTTATATTCTTTTTATTACTCATCACATTAGGTAATATCATTTTCAATTACGTTTTTAGTGCTTACTAATAGTGTTACAGTTAATAGTAATCTTTATAGATTTCGCTTTTAATTTTATGATTTATTTCATTTGTTTTTATTCTGTTAATTTTTTATAATATTTTTACAAATAAAAATTATAAAAAATGTTGTGTAGTCTTAAATTTAAGTACTTATACATTCATTGAATGGTATACATAATATATTTATCTATTTTGGTTCAGGTTTGGATAGTACATTCGGTGGTTTGGAGGCAATCATAACTGGTCTCTGTGATGAATATCCGAGTGTATTAAAACGACATAGAGAATTGTTTGTTGCTGGTTTAGTAGCAGTAATTTACATATTATCATTACCAACTACTACATACGTAAGAATCACATTGTTTATGTTATTAGTTTGTTGCTCATTGATTATATTAATTAATCTATGTAATAACTAAAATAGTTATCATAATAGCTTTCATACTTAATTTCGTTTTGTAGATATTTATAACACTATGAATATATTGTATATACTTTTCAAAGTTTAAATTAAATTATACTCGAGAAAGAATATTTTTAAAACCGCTTCATGAACTGTTCGTATTTTTGAACTACCAAAAAATGTATTATTTATTTACTTACGCCATATGGATTTTATAATATAGTAATAATAAATTCAGTTAAACATACGAGTATTTATAGGTATATAATATATAAAGATAAAAAAAAAAAAACTTTTTTAATAGTCTAAATATATTTTCTATCAAATCAAAATTAAATTATTCAAAAGAAACATTATCATGTAGGTATATCAGAAACCCACTAGTCAACTAAAATGAAATTGTTTATTGCCCGTATACAATATTACATTTCATGATTTAAGTAACTCAAAATAAAAACTTTAGGCTATGCTTGAGTATCAAACATAATATTTCTTCATCCACGTTATTTTAAATAAAATTTTATTAACTTTTGAAAATCTTTTCGGTTTATATCTAATAATAATAATAATATGATGATGATGATGATGATATGTAGGTATAAATTATTATATTCGATTTAATTGTACTATACTATTATCATAACTGATTCTTGTATACTATGTTGGTACTTAAACTATAGGTACAAGTATAAAACAATGGAATTATTTATGTTGTTTAAAATTTAATTTAATTTATGTTGTTATTATCTTATACAATACTACGAGTAAAGCATATTATCTATTAAAATTTAAAATTTGATTTATTTCTTACTTTTTTTTAAAAGTTAGGTATCCATGCTGTTTTTAATACCATTGTATAATGTTCGATTAAAAAAAAGCTATACATAATATAATTTATAAATTATTAGTTTTAATTGAATATTAGTTTATCTGGAACGTATTATTGCATGTTCATTATAATTTATATGTATATTTATAATCTTTAGAGTTACTAATTTATTAAAAAAAATATATATTAATGATATTATAAAAATGTGTTATTAAAATCTATATAATACCCAAACAATAATTTGTATTTATATAATCTAGTTATTAAATTCTGAGATATCATTAAAAATTAAATCTGATGAAAAATTATTTCTGTATATTATTATTGCGGAATTTATTAAACAATGAACTTAATGGGGAAAACAATTAATTATAAGAAGTCTTTATTTATTGTCGGTCGATTTCACACGGATCGTTAATTGACCATTTAGAAAAAAGGTTTTAATAAGGAAAATAATTTATAAAAGGATAATTTCGTAGTTAATATATATATATCGGTTATAATAGGTAAGCTATAAAAGTGTGTATTTTATTATGGATACAATGTTAGATAATAGATATACTAAACTGTTGAAATATAAAATTAAAGATTCGATGATAAAATTAACTAAAAATCAATTTATTAGTAAGTTAGAGTAGTAATGTACCTCAAATAGTCATACTAATTTGGTCGTGGTGAATTTCGTCACATGTAAATTAGTCATAACTCATAAATAATATACACTGATCGTACGTATGTACAATGTACACATTGTTCGCAATATCATAATATGTACTCGTTTATTAGTTTTAAATTTAATTCAGTATTATACTAGGCATTTGGTAATATTATTTTTATATTTTATTATATACTATTTAACGGTTTATTAAATTGTTTTGTTTAACTTTTTGTCTTTTCATCTAACACATTACTAAAATATGACTTTTATGTACTTTGAAAATATTTTTTTTATTTGATTTTTAATTTAATTTAATGAATAATGCCATGCTTACTAGAAATAATTATTTTAAATACTAGATTATAAAATGGCACACGTTTAGAGAGGACTGATCTTTTAATACTAAGAATGTCACTATTTTACTGGTCCGTATATAGTGTAGCGTTGTATATCGTAAATGTAAAATGAGTATTATATTGAATACGATAATAAAGGCTCTAGAGGTATAATAGTTGTAACGTATTTATCACCTAGTACATAATATATAATACTCAACTCATAGTAGACATTCTTAATTACATAAATAGCCGATTATTATTCTATAATTACTATATTATATTGTCTATATTATTTTGTTTTTTTTTTTTTTTTTGTATTTAAATGTTTAAAATTTACTGTTATAAAATGTGTGTACCTAGTACCTACTACATCTAAATTTAATGTCATATTTTGCTTATTATTTATTATTCTAAATAAAACAAAAATAAATTTTATCATTACATGAATAATATTGATGTCAATAGTATCAATGAATAATATTTAAGATAAATGTTTGTTTAAAAATATATACACAATTATATATTATTCAAATAATAATAATACAAAAAACATTCATAGTATAGTGTTATTTTACACATACAAATGAAAATGTATATATAGGCACGGACTTAATATCTAGATATTATGTTAACACACTACTCCTTTGTTTGAATCAATTCATGAAAATCTTTTCATTTTTAAGGCGTTTTTGCAATGAGAGGTCTTTACATCAAAACATATTTAAATACTCTAGACACGACGACGACAGAAACGTATTCTATTGTGCATTTTTGAGCTTTTATCAACACAGTAACCTTATTGATTATTCGTCATCCTATTTACCTTAAACGAGTATCTATACACCATATTCTGCGTTATATATAATATACTCTTAGGCTTCGGCGATTTCAAGGATAAATTATTTACATCCGACTAGAAGGACTTTGGATTTTGACGCGTAATGTTAAGTGTTTGCTGTGCAGTCCGCGGCAGTAGCCCTAAGAGAAACCCATAGGAGTCGTCAATTATCATTATTGGTATTTTAAAAAGGTGTTGTTCAAGACTGTACGTATATAATATATACATCACAATCCCATTCGAAAACCTTTAACCTGCTCTAATCGTCCGTTTATTCTATCAACGACGACGTGTCCGTCGATGTGTGATGGAGGAGGGAGCTGCGTTACAGTGCCTGTCGTACACGTTACACGCTATATGAATTTCGGAACGCAAATGCTTTTAACGGAGAAATAGCGAAAGCAATAAAACGAATGTCGTGTATCTGGCGGTCATCGGGCCACCAAAAGATTGGGGGGCTCACTCGTTGAATCCAATTTGATAGGTCAAAAGTTAGTGTTGGTCGGTCATTAATTTTCACCGAACGTGTACTCAACCGATCCACTAATGGCTGGTATTAGATATATACTTTGGCCGAATGCTTAATATAATATATATAATAGGATGTCGAGCAGTCATATAAACACACACACACAGTTTAACACAAAATATACGGTGGGACTCAATTGCAAAAGGGTATTGCAAGACATGTATGATTTTCCATCGATACCGATTCCGTTATAGCCACTGCGAGAGCTGTGTGCACTTGTGCACAACGAATACAATATATGATATCTATGTGTATAAAACGTTGATATTGAACATACTATATATATATAACTTATTATACATGAAACGGTTGTTAGTTAGGTAGTGGGGTGTTGAATGGGGTATCGATGGTGAAAATAATGATAATAAAGTATAATAATATATAGTGATATAGTAATACATATATTTATGATATATTTTTGCCAGAATTATTTAGTCCGGAGAAACAATTACAAAGTTCACGGTTGATCGTGGCTGTAGCCTGGAAGTATGATATTTGAAGTTTTCTTTAAACAGTGTAATTGTCAACTTCAAAAAATAGTCTCTTAACATTTATTGATTGTTTATTTTTAATTATTAACCTTCTTAGAATTGTTTTTTTGTTTTTAAAAATTATATAAAAAAATTAAATTATTATATGTATTTATATTTTATGTTAAACGCTTGAGCTAGAAGTGTCAATAACAATTTACTCTTAAAAAATATTTTATGTAGTAACAAAGTTTAAAATATATCTAATTTATGCGGTTTTATAACGATTACAATCACGTTTGAGTATACGTTATTTTACTATGTATATCTAAAAACTTTATCTAAAGTCAAATACTTAATTATTAGTAATTTTGGGACATTTTAGTATTTTAATCAATTGTTAAATTTAAATGAAGCAAATCAATGTTTTGAAAATAAAGATATACAATACAAAAGTTAATGAATTTATAGTTCAAACGACTAAAATATTTGTTTGAATCGGATACGTTGGAATTAAACAAATTTAATTATGATGATTTTTGTTTCGATAACTTTAGTTATTAAAACCAAATTATTTTTTTATTTATGACCCACTGTGAACCATTTAATTTAATTTAATGATAATTTATCTCAATTTACAACGTTTTAACATCAGCTATGTGCCTCTTATAAAAATATGTTTTAATACAAATTTATTTTTTGATATTAGTTCATTAAGAACTGAGATTGTTTCAATTTTTATGCTCATAAGTTAAAGGAATTAAATTGAAAAAAAAAAAATAAAAAACCGTTTATGTTCTTTGAGAGTGTTTCTTTTAATAAATGTGTAATTGTGAACGTCTAGTACCACAAATATAATTAGGACAGTTTGTAACAACATAAAAAGTATTGAAAGCTCAAATACATTTATTATTTTAATTTATATTATTATTTTGTATTATCAATAGACAAATAATAATTCCTTTTAATATAATCAAATTTAGGGCGGAGTTTATTTAATCACATTGCTGAACGTATTCGGACCGGGAATCGCCATATTGTTCGTTGTGTTTGTGGAGGCAGCAGCGGTCTGTTGGGTGTATGGAGTGGACCGGTTTGCAAACGATATTGAAATGATGATCGGACATAGACCGGGTTTATTCTGGAGATTATGTTGGTGCTACATAAGTCCCGCATTCTTGTTGGTAAGCTCATTTCATTATTGTATAGTAAGTAGTAATACATTTTTCGTTCATCGGTTTTAATTTTCAAACACGTTATTAGGTTTAGTCGTTCGATTAAAAGTTTTTTATTTTCATAATAATGAGGTATTATTAAATCGTATAATAGAAGATCTATTTTGTACAATAAAGTTCCGAGATAATTATTTATGTTTCGTGTTATTAAATTTGGAATTTGTGTATTTTTAAGTAATTTTTGTTCCAGATATAAATTCAACTGATTGCATTTAGATTTTATTAAAACTATAATTTATTTAACAAATTTATTATTACAATTACGCAACGGGTTGTATTTAAGTTCACTTAACACTTAACAGTGGGTTAATGTTCCTTTAAACGTGATTTAATAATCCGTAATAGATTTATTAAATTTAAATTAAATAATTTGTTTGTAAAACACTGAATTTTTTCAATAGTAATTTGTGTGCAAATTATAATGAAATGAGAAGAAAGTAATAAAAAAATAATTTCCAAATAAGTGAAAATGTCAATGATATAAATTAATTTCAGTATTAAAAAGAGTTGTGCGCAACCATTAAAAAATGTGTCTTTCCTGCATCAATGGATAAAATTATGAAATCAATTGATGTATTTTTATTGAAATTCTAACATTTACATATTATTATTAATGCTTTTTTATATAACTTTTTAACGTCCATAACTAATTGTGTGTTTGAATAAACTTATAAATTTTCAACAAATACCCAATATTTTTTTTTTTCAACTTCAATAAAAAAACAATTAGGTTAAGCATTAATTTATTTTCTAAACTTAAATATATTGAGTGCCATAAAAAGTTTAAATTAAATATTATTGGAATATTAATATTAAGATATTTTTATTCCTTATAAATTATGATAAAATTTATTCTTGATACCAGATTAAAATAATAATAATAATAAAAAACGATTTTATAAAATATATTATGTATATTCATATAACAGTATATATTTTTCAGTTAATTTTTGTGTTCTCAATATTGGGATACAAAGAAATGATGGCTGGAGATACGTATGTTTACCCGGATTGGAGTATTAATATGGGATGGTTGATGACTGCTTCTTCGATTAGTTGCATTCCGGCTTACTTCATTTACAAAGTGTACAAGACACCGGGTCCATTCATGCAGGTTTGTTATTTTTTTTTTTTTTATTTGAAGTAAATACTTAATACTATTTTATTTGTAGTTAAATATTTTTGGTTGTTATTATTATTTTACTTTTTGGGATAATTAAATTTAAAAATTATTATGTATAAAAATTAGAATATGCTAATTTAAATATTTAAAAAAATAAAAAAAAAATATTTCTATTTTGTCAAAAATTGATTTAGCTTTACTTTTGACTCCACCAAAATATAAATTAGCTAATGCAATAAACTTGAAGGTCAGGATTTAAACAAAGATTGTAGGATTATATGTTATTATTACTTATTATGTTTATCGTTTGTATTGACAGCTATAAATTTAATTTAATCGTGAATTATTTCACTAAAAATGATTTCTACTTTCTACTGCGCACAGAGTGATATTTTGATGTACACGGTATTCAATTATTGTTACTGATATTTTTCAATTACATTTTCATGTACACGTTTATATTAATTTGGTAATTTATGTTCAAAAAATACTGTTGTATTCTCTTTCAGTTATATCCGTTTGGGGTTTGTAGCATGAGCGTCACAGGGCACTCCTCCCCCTCTAGAGTTTTAAATTTGTTACCTATTTGTAATAATGACGAAACATAATAATGAACTATAAATAAAATTTATAAAAAGAATCTTCATTTATTTTTTAAATTATTTTGCCCTCTCCGGCCCCTAGAAAAATGTCTGACGACGCCCATGGTTTATAGATTTATCTTCTAGGTATGGAAACAGATATATTATTTTGAAAATTAGTCTCAGAGGATTGCATTAGGTATGAATTAAATATTTGATCACTTAACTAAATGAGTCGAGTATGTAAAATTAAATACGATTGCCAGCAATGCTCATTCGGTTTTATCGTTATGGTGTCGACTGGCATTCCGTTAAAATGCTTATTGTTTATAAATAATATTATATTATAAGTAGGGATTTCGTATTTAATTTGTGTGAAGTATTAGATTTATTATTTTCTAAGAAATAAATTCGCCTTTTAGGTTAGGTATTACAGAAAGAATAATTTTGTAATAGATAATAATAATATTAATTGTTAATTATTAAAATAATCAAAGAAATCCGTTATTCTCTTAACCCTTTCAGAGAATCAGATTGATCATGAAACCGGAAGACCCGGAACCGAACGACCGGAGCATCGTGGCAATTGCGTCGGCTGTACACGGAGGTAGTAGCGGCGCGGGCGGCGGTGGAGGCACACATGTCTGATTGGAATGGCTCGTCTAACCCGGCCGACCAAAATAATAACAATATCAGAAAAGAAAATGAACAACAGCAAAAGTCTCGGACTCTATCAGAGAATTTTGCTTCGACAAGTCGGGTTATAGCTATCACATCTTATAATTATTATACAATATTATATTATCATCGTAATATATTATGCATATAAATATATAACAGTCAGCAATGTCCACTCCCGGAATTAAACAGATGGCTCGTCCTACAGGTTACGATATCGACGACTATCACATATTATCACAATAGTCGTGTAATATCGTTACGACGACGTGTTGAATAATAAGACGACAAACGAGGATGTATCGTGAGCGCGCGTGTTCTTGTGTGTACATAAACGGATAGTAGATTGATTTACTATACACGTCGAAAAATATCATAATATATTTAAGCATATAGTGCCCAATAATCTTATTGTAACTTTCTAGAGTGTGAAATAGTAGTGTAGAACAATGATCGCGATTTATGCGATTTTTTTCCCCGCGATAGATACATTTAGCAGTGAGATAATAATAATCATTATCTGTCGACAAGACGATACGCACGTATAAAATGCAGACAATAATACCTATGATGTCTGATAATTTTAGGTATCTATGCGTGAAGTCTATATACGGCGTATTTTTAGTGTGTATTTACTACATTATATTATATATTATACAAAATTGCTATTAATTATTAAAAGTAGATAGTTGTAGGTATGCATAAAAAAATTTAAAAATTAATAATAAAATATTATATAATTATTTTTAGTCTTATGAAACAAAATGTTCTGATTAAATCATCATTACCATCTAACGTGTTATATAAATGAGTATCATATTAATTATGATAAAGTTCATGTATAATGTTATTTTTTAATTTTTGTGATGTATAATTTTTTACGTAATTTATCGAGCGTTAGACAATGAATATTATAGTTGTAATCGTTTAGTCCAGGTTATTATATTAATTATACCTGTAGAAATTTTAATACTATACTATACACAATATATTATGATCATATATAATGATATTATAATTAAAATAATTTTTTTTGTTCTATTTTATATTTTGATCGTCAAACGGCGGTGATAAGTATACTGTTTTTTAACTATTAATCAATTGTATTATAGTCACGCGTGTACAAATTTACTGCTGCACATTGACTATAATAACATGTAATAGTATTTCCTAGAATATCCTAGAATAGGTTTTAAAGCCCTCTCTAAATAAACATTATTTAGTCCAAATGATACGTTACCGTGTAGTGAAAGAGCTTTATAAAATCGTGTTCAAAAAACGAAAATTGTTTTGACAGTGCCGTTTATTAAGAAGATATTGTTAAATTATGTATTTATCAATTTATTTAAGACAAGATATTATTTAAAATTATGTATTAAATACTTATTTCAGGTATTATTATTAATTAGAAAACATTTTCTTTAATAATATTATTATCGTTATTATGACATAAAACGGGTTACCATATGTATTTACTTAAATGTTATAACATTATACGTTTAGAGTCTGACACTTACATATATATTATTGTAATATAAATTATTATTTTGAATAATATTACGTTTAATAATAATCACAATTATATCAATAAACTGTTCAACAAATGTTAAATCACTTCAAGTGTAATTCTTACATGCTATACGTACAGTGTCAATAATGTCATTATCGAATATTTTATGTTATCGCGTCAGTAATACATAATTATAATGTATTTTGTAAATTACGATTATTATAATAGTCGTATCGTTTTGGATTCAATTTTTTTTTTTTTAATGAACCAGATAAAATATTTTCTAATATATTCTTTCAGATAGTTTATGACGTATCGTGTTTATTTTAATTGATTTTCTTATGTACAACTTTAAACTTTTAATGTTATAACATTTTGACTGTTTTATAAATAAATTTATATTAAAATGTAATATTTAAGTAATTATACTATCCTAGTAATAAAAATAATTTATACTTATTTAATTATATTATTAAGGGTCTGACACTTAATATTTATTACTATATTATAACTATTATTATTCTTATCATTAATTAATATTATATTATCAATACCGTCAAGTCCTTGAATATTTTATTGCTTGGTAATAGCTTGTAAATTATTTTAACCGATTGCTAATTATAATACTAATACAATAAACTATGTGTTTTAAAAATATCTTCTTGTGAAAATCCTTCTTAATCCCTTAAACATCTCTTGAATGATAAAAATATAGAAACTATCTCGTAGTTTACTTACTTTAAAAGTTTTCACTCTGCTAAAATACATTGGTATACTAAAAAATACCAACAGTATAATGATATGTATAAATATATATTATATTGTTAAATTAATAAATTTATAAATAAATATTATTTGATACAATTTATTCTTACTTAAATACAAGGCAGCTGGATCTAGCATATTTTTACCCGAGGCAAAGTATAAAATTAGTGTCCTTTAAAAATTTCAGCTCCCTCAATAATAACGCCACTGTTATATTTATGTACCAGTTACTCTAAAAAAAAAAAGATAAAGGAAAATAAAAAATAAAAAAAATAAATACTCGATTAGAAAAAAATAAGTATTAAATATAAATTGTTTGTTGGCTAATACGTTTTCCAACAAAAAATGTTTAACACTATATTATAGATAATTTAAAAATAATAAAAATAATTTTACAAAATTCTAAAAAAACAAATTAAGACAAGGCTTACATATAAATACAAAAAATAAAAAAATAATAAAATAATATAGAATTCTACAAAGTTAGCTAACACATTAGGTATAATTGAGAATAATTTTTAGTAAAATGATTATTAATTATGTATATTTTATTTAAGTAGAGAATATATTATAAAAAATTATCATTAAAATTTTGATGGAAAAATCGTTAATAATATCGTTATAGTCTAAATTTTTGGCTATTTAATTTTCTATTGAAATAATTAAAAGATGGTTGAGCTTGTCTTGATTGGTTGAAGATTTAAGATAGGTTTTATCAAATTTAATTTAATAAAATTTCGTTTGTAAGATACTATAATCACAGATAAAGTTAAAAAATATTTGATATTTTATTGAAATATTAGGATAATCATCTTGTAGATTATTTTTATAAATAAAATTTAGGATTTCAAAATAACTTCCATATCTTAGTGACTCATCTAACTCAAAAATATGTCATTTAAAATTTTCAATTTCGTATATAAATTAAATTAAATTTATATCTTTTTTATACTTATTACACAAATCAATTTAATGTTTTTTTATAACATATAATGGCATTTTAAGCAACATTTTATCATTTAAAAATTAAATGTTGATACAATAATTTTTATTGGTTCAAAACAGTTTCTTAATCCTGATAAAGTATTATCTATAGCAGATTTTATTAAAATGTTGAATTTTTGTTTTTCACTTATAGTTGTTACCTATTCAGTAAGCTCAGCAGTTATCTCATAATAAAATTAAAAAAAAACTATTAATATATCCGCTTATTATTTGGTAATTTAGCATCTCCCAACCAAAACAAGTTTCCCTATTCGCTCCCCTAAATCCAGTCCTGCTTAAATAATACAACTAAGCGCATTTAGGTACAATAATAGTTCTTAAATTTTAAACAAGAAAATAAATAAATTAGTTTTACAATTAAGTATTTAATATAGTTTAAATCAATAACAAATTAATTACTACGAGTATAGTATCTTATTGCTGTTTATTCATGTATAAGATATATAATTTTTATTTTTTTTTTAAATATTTTCGTCATTTAATTTAGTTTTGTAATATAATCAGTAGATACATAGAAATTGTAAATATTATAAATAATACAGACAATTTTCCCAGGTATAAAATTACACAGTATATATTGTTCAATAACATCATTTTATTAGATTGTTGAAATTATAAATTATTTTTGTTCTAGTTTTAAGTAATACGAGGATAACAAGTAATACTATATTACTATACTATATTGATAGCTGAATGATGGTTTTAATTTTTATTATCTCAAGGTGCAGTCCTATCACCAACTCTTTTTAATCTATACTCTGCTGACCAACCTATCAATCCAAATACTCAAATAGCCGAATATGCCGATGACAAAGTAATATTCGCCACCTACACCGATCTCGACTTAGTCTCATTTACTCTTCAAAGCCATCTGAACGACCTAACGCACTGGTACTCTCTCTGGTGCGTCAAAATTAATGAAAATAAATCTATGTACACCACCTTTACTCTCCGCCACAGACAACCACCTCTGGTACATATAAACAACAAACCAATACCATACTCCGACACATCCAAATATCTAGGCCTAACCTTCGAAAAACGTCTAACATGGGCCAGACACATACATATAACAAAACTAAAATTAAATCAACGACTCTACTTTCTCAGACCTATTCTCAGAAAATTCTCAAAACTATCCCTCAAAACAAAAATTCATATCTATAATCTTCATAAGCTCATCTGGCTCTACGGTATCCAACTTCGGGGCACAGCAAAGATATCAAATACTCGGAAAATACAAGTGTTCCAATTAAAAATCCTCTGACTCATAACTAACGCCCCTCCGCTTATTTCAAATCACACTTTTCGTACAGATCTTCACATTCCTAAAGTCACTGATACAGCTAAGCTATATTACAAACAAATTATGAATTGCCTTCAAAATCACAGCAATTGCCATATTAAAAAGCTTCTATCTATTTCCATACCAGGTAATCCTCCCAGAATACTTAAACGAAAATGGACCCGAAATCTCATATTATAAAATAAACATAATAGGAATACCTTAATATCCAAATAATTGTAAATTCAAATTATTTGTACAATAATCAAAAAAGTGAAAGTTATTGAAGATTTGATTTTATAACAGACATTAATTTTTTAACAATATTGATTAAGTACGGATAAACTCTTATGGTAAAATTATCTATTTTATATTGATTTTGTCTACCTATTTAATTAACACGTTTACAATAAAATAGAACAATAAGAGTAGAATATGAAAATTTGTTTTTGTATAAAGGTGGGTTTGTTTAGTTCTCCTTGGTTGGTTTCGTTATAAAATACAATAGCTACTAAATTAGTTACCAGTGGTGAACTCTATCAGTATACAGTGCATTTAACTTGGAGTTGGTAATTTTTTTTTTTAACGAAAAATATACAATAGATGTCAGGTCTATACCTATAAATTGTTAATATTTATTCAATTGTATTGCAAGTCAATAAATATGTCATGAACTCATGAAATACGTCATATTTTGTCACTTGATTAGGTATAATACTGCAAAGAATATAAAATATCATATGAAAAGTATAATAACAATATTCTAAATATTAATTACAGAAAAGAATAATTATAATGATTGAAAAAATATTTATACTGAAAAGAAAACTATGTTTTATTATTTAAACATCATATAAATAGTAAATATAATACCTATATTAACGCCATAGAAAATTTTATCAACTAAATTGTAAACAGATCGATGTTAAATATAGTTATAACTGAAAGATAACACATTTTTTTAGAATGAAATTAAATATATCAATGCCATCATTCTAATAAATATTGAAAGAACACTAAAGGTAGCGATTGAAAAATGATTAATTATACATAAGATCCAATACATGATCACGTGGTATATAAAATTTGTAATAGAATAATCTGACAAATTAAATAAATCTTGTTCTAATAAATATTTTTTGTTTATTTAATATATATGTATAATTTACAAATCCTTACGCTATAAGTGAAATAAAAAAAAAAGTATATTTTTATTTTTTAATACAGAAAATAAAAATGTTTAAATTTGATAACATTTTTTTAAGGAGAATTCTAAATAGCCAATTTTTAAATCTAATTCAAAATAGTTAATAGTAAAAATGTTTAAGTCAAGTTATTTATTTTTAAAATTTTCAAAATATAAATATTTTTTTGGAAAAATTAATTTAAAACGTTATAGCTTTTATCAAAATATATTTTTAGGAATTTTAAATATAAGTAAATCATACGTTATTTATTATCCATAAAGTTTTTTTCTAGTGGCTTTATTTCATCATATTGTGTATGTTATTTGCCATATTTCGTTGGAAAACGTAACTTTGGATCGCACATACGTATTATGATAATATGCAAGAAAATATTTTTACTGGAACGTTATTTATTAAGAGTTACATTAACTATCCTGATAGTAAAACCATATCAATTAAAAAACAGTCATAATTTCTAGAATATATTATAAATATTGTAAATAGTTCAATAAAACGGTTGATAACAGATAATTATATTATACGCTTACCAAATCAAAATGTTTGAACTAAAAATTATTAAGTATTATTTTTACTCATCTTCATGAAAGTAAAATTGTAAATATTTTTTTAAGATTGATGCTAAAGGTACAAAGTTTTAAATCATAGTATTTTTTTCTCAACAATTTTATATTAATTATTTATCATAATATTCTAACAGTTTTTGTTTGGCACAACAAACTTATACATGGTTAGTCGTATAATTAAAGTTATCTTAGTGGTCGGTATGTTTTAAATTTAATTATTAATAATCGGTGACTTATATGAAGATTTTAATAAAAATAATCTCACTATACAAAACAATAATTTAAACATTTATTTTATTCAAATTTCAATTTTTATTAAACATTCATATATATTACATAATATTATTTTAGTTATAAACAATACAATTTAAATTTGTTAACGAAAAATAAAAGAATATTAAAATATAAAAATATAGCTAAAAATTAAACGACAAACTACTAAAAATGGATAAACAATTTTAAAGATGAAAAAAATCTTGTTCTGAACATAAGGTTAAAATTAAGTGACAGATTTTCAAGGGGTGAAGTGGTACTTAACTTGATAGTAAAGTTAGTATATATAGTGGTCTTTTAAATGCATTCAAAGATTTAATATTATTTTTTATTTTTATTTTAAGAGGAAATATGTATTATAGTAGGTATAATAATATATTATAATTTTGTATAATTAATTAGATGTATAAATAGTAGAAAAATTAAAGAATTTCCCACTGATTTTGAGTATAAAATGTACATCTATTGTGGTTTTGAATTAGTAATATCTATAATATTATCCACTTATTTTGAACATAAAAGTTAGTATAAAATGAAACTGTTGTACGGCGTAGTGTATAGGCATTTTCAGTACATAAATGTGTAGGTGGCTTTCAAACGGTTTCTCGAAATGTTTTAATTATAAATATTATTATCCTAAATTCCTAACAGTTCTAACTAACAAAATACTATTAGAACTGCCACTATGTCAAACTTGAGAATTATTACTTAATAAAATTTTTAAAACATATTGTACCCATTTATTATATAATACGAGTACATTTATTCAGATATTAAATTACAGTTACATTATATGTATAACGTTACGATTATTTTTCAGATTTCTCCCATGATGATGGTAGTAAGGTAAAAATAATGAAACTTAGTATAAGTACATAAAACAACCACTATAAATTTATGTTTATGTTATAATAAGCTTTTAAACGATAACAAATTCATGCATACGATCAGTTAATAAAGAATATTTACCAATAATTTATAATTAACAAAATATTTCTTCAATAACTTTCAATTCAAAAAATAATTTACCCATATATTTGAACTATTCTGTTATATACATTTTATTTATGTTATTAAAAAAATAGTTTGCTTTTTTTAATAGTCATAATAATAATAACTGTTGAGAATAATATTTAAGTTCATGTATAATATTTTTCTAAGTAAATTTAAAATATAACATTATCAGATTTACGGAATTTTTTAAATATTCTTTGCAACTATTTACAAGTTAATATTTAAAAGTCTGTTCTAAATCTTTTACTAAGATCTCCGCTATATTGATTTATAGTGTAACTTTTAAATCTTATTTAGCAAAATATAGTAATAACGGGCCCAAAAGTTTTAAAATATATTTTAGATTTTGAGTGGAGTGATGAACGTATTGATTTTACAATGTTTGTGCGTGTAAGAATACACGACACATGCCATGTCAATATAATTCTTCAATTTTCAAAAATGGGGGTGATTTTGGATATGAAATTGGATCTAGTTTGTACTTTAATGAGGTCAAACTTCAAAATTCTGAGGAATGACTCAGAGAATTACTAATTTTCGTCTTTCATCGTAACTTAATATATACGTTAATATAATATGGTATAAATATTATTAAATAATAATTATAAATATTAAAAATATATTAAATGCAATATTTTTGGTAAAAAGTATATCAACTTACTAAAAGTAAAATAAATTAATTTAAAAATATCATAAAACATACTTAATGATAAGGCTGACACTCAGATAGATCTTCTTCGCTCAAAATCGTTTTTCGTGTACGATGATGTCATTGAATTTAAATTTAATACATCCATAATATACGAGTGACTACTCGGAGTAGTGACCCACTATAATGTACCGCAGATCGTTACCCACTTGTTTACCTTTTTAAATATTTTTTTGTGATTAGTAAAAATACTGAGTTATACAATTTTTTTAATTTAAATTAATTTACAAAAACAATAAATAATGTTATATCATTACAATATCGATAATAATTGTGCAATATTATTCGTATAAAAAAATAATTTAACAATGTCCTTATTTTAGATATATTATCTGGATATCACTTTAAAGACAATATAAACTATCTTCTATATTTATTACTACAGAAAGGTTATTTATGAATGAACTTCTTAGTTTTCTAAACAATTACGATTGTCCAAAGTTAATTAGTATGCATTGGTTACCCGTTGCAATCATTATTTGATTTATATATTATTCAATACATTACTCATACGCCCATTATATAAATAGATTAGTGGTATTGATTGTTTGTCTGTTAGGCCATTACATTTTGCCATTTTGTTTAGCGTTACATATTTATAGCCGAATAGAATTGCAAAAATAATTACAGGTCCTTGCGTGCAGGAGACGTGGTATTTGTATTCTTCTAATTTTATCCATACTAGATTATATGTTTAAACTTGAACAAAGGTTTAATAACTTTATATATGTGTATATTTTAATATCAAAATTAATTGAAATGTATACAATGTATTTTTTGGTCATGGTAAAAAAGTATACAAATAAAATAAACATAACCTACAATAATACTATATAGGCATATATGGCAATGTTTTATACTCTCAAACTTAGTAGTGAATATTATAAGCTATACATTTTACTTATCATTATAAAAAAATAAAGAAAAAAATATAGTAATAATATAATAATTACAATACACAAAAAAAGAACAATTACATGTTATATCTAGGTATATGTTCTTATTAAATTATAGTTATTGTAATTTGTAATATATTTTAGATTCATTATTTTAATTTATTTTATTTCTCTTTCTGATCTTTTAATAACATTTTTGTGTTGATCTTTACGTTTTTTCTCTACTATTCTTACAATTTTTATCTAAAATGTATTTACCATCTTTGATACATAACACCTCATTATTTTTTGTTTCAGCTTCATGTTGTACTGTAGTGGTTATTTGATCTAGACGTTTTTCCCATTCATAATTGTCTGTGGTTTTGATTAGATAAGTTTTATCCGCTAAAGTTTTAAAATCTATTCCTTTAAACTACAACTTTTTGCCATCATTAATTTGATACAAAAGATTTGTATAGACATTTTAACTTTCATATAGTGTAATATAGTTTGCTTCGCTAGTATTAGATTTACTTATGTTTTGTTTTCTGATTAAGTTTTATCAGGTTTTAATTTGTCGATTGAACATAAGTTTAGTTGGTATTTCGTTTATATTGTGTTCATCTATAAATTATTAAATAACGAAAAATTAGAGTGTTTACAGATATGTTTTATTACTTGAATCTTTTAAAGCTTTGATTGATGAAGTTTTAAACAATGTTACTGAATTTTTAGTATTACTATTTATTGCTCGTTTCTTGTAATTGCCACTACTGTGTTACTATGTAAAAATGGTTCAATATAATCATTACACCACTTAAAAATCATTTTAAATGCATTTAGAATTAATGTAATTTTTGATTATTTGATATTTTTTATGATTTGTTTAAGTATCTACTGAAATTTTAAAATATTAAGCAAATTTTTACGTGTCAGTTGTTTTTCATGACGCAATACTGATAATTTAAAATGACACAAAATAGAAATAGTTTATAAATTATTGATAATTAATATTGATGATTCTATCGTGCTGAAACAAGTGTTCACACGTTTATCACTAGTTAAGTTTTGATGAAGCAGTCATAATAAACGTTTCAACTGACACGTGTGAACCCGACTTTAAACATTTCTTTAGTTGTGAGTTATAAGTATTGGTCAACTTATAAATGATGGTTTATTATTATTTTGTAGTCTGTACATAGACGTACTCTACCATTTAGTTTTAACACTGGGACAAGTGGAGTATCCCATTGCAGGCTGTCATTAACTTTAACTAATACACCTTCATTGATTAATCTATATAATTCTTGGTCAACTTTTATTTTAAGTGAATTTAGGGCTATTTCAGATTTATGAAATACTGGTTTAATTTTACTTAAATTTAACCTTGTCATATTTATAAGTGTCTAATTGATTTAAAAATACTTCTCTGTATTTCTTAATTAATTAATTTAATGCTCTTTTCGAATTTTTAATTTATGTAGATTTTAAAGTTTTATGTTTTAAATATAATAAGTTTAAATTTTGAATGAGCTCATTAGATCATAAAAAAAAAAACAAAAAAAAAAAAACAATGACTTGTTGATACTCACAGTTATTAATTTACATTCCTCAACAATATTATATAACTGAACATAAAGATAAATTTCACCCTTAGATTTAATTTTAACTTTTACACATGACAATTAAAAATTTGATTAATATCATGTGTTAATAAAAAAATGTCAGCCTCTTAGTCTAATTCCATATTTACAAAGACATCATTAATTATAATTTTAAAATATAGAAGTGCAAGTTTATTTTGATTTGTTTTTAAACATATTAATACAAATTAATCACTGGTTTGTCTGATTGTCCCGATATACTTTGTTTAATTAATTTCAAAATAAATTCTTTTAACTCAAGAAATCCGATATCTTTTTATCCTAATTATTCTGATAAAAATTATATGCTAAATTCTTCTGCTAATCTATTAATGATTGCAGGTAAATACGTATACTTTTGATTATATCTAGTTATATTTTAGTTGTCTTACATTAGCGTATACGCTTATATCTCACATTTATATTTTATTCATTTAGTTTAATCTAATTTTTAGATAATATTTACAATAATTATTGTTGTGTATTTTATTTTGTGTATCATATAAATTTATTTTTGTGTATCTTATTACTGTTATTGTAAACCAAACTGCATAAGGACGATGTCCGTTTAATTCAAATAAATAAATATTTAATCTTCATCGGATGTATTATTATTAGTTTAAATAAAATAATTGTCTCTTATATTTTTAGAACTAGAGTCAATATTGTGTTTTTGTGTTTACTTCTAAAAATTACAGTTAAATGTCTTAATTTAGAGCAAAATTTACATTTATATTTTTATATTAAAATTTTGAAAACATATGATTACCTTGATCACACACTTAACATATTGTTTGTCTATTCAGCATTGTACTTTCTAATTTTAATTTATTTATTGTCATCACGTGAATCTTTTTATTTGTTTAAGAGTAATTTTTTATTCTTGTTGCCTTGACTTGGTACTCATTGGTTTGTGATTTAAAGATTGAATCACAACTTTTTTTTTATTCGCTATGTCTATTAAAATATTTAGAACTTAATATAATAATTTACTATAAATTAATAAGAGTATTTTATTTTATTTATACTAAACTTGTATTTAAAAATTTTATTGAAAAAGTGAATTAATAGTTCAGTTATATAATATACCGAGAGAGGCGGAATAATAATTATACTTATCTAATCTATTGAACCTATTACCTGAAACATATTTAATTAAAAGTACACGCGCTATCTCGCTAGACTACGCATTCATGAGTTATTAAATCAAGTATTAACATACTAAAGTAGTTTAATAAAATATAATCTTTTACTTACTATAGTGTAAACTACATCATAATATAATTTATTTATACTAACAAATAGTATCGTATCATCCATGATTACAAATATATTTTGCTCTGTTGCAATTTTCAATTACATTTTTTACGAACTTATTTCCCTTAAATAATAATACATAATATGTTTCATCGCACGTATTCAAACCTAGTAATATCACATTTTATTTATTTACTTTAAATAATTCCTTAGAAAAAACAAACAACATTTTTCGATCCTGGATATATAAAGCCAAATTCAGATAATGAATATTTATCTTGAGTTTGGGTAAATGGGAATGAATTTTATATTTTTAATCTTGATGAAAATATGGTTTATCATAAATTTAATATTTTTCTGGATACAGATTGTTTTATACTAAATAAACTAGTGAAAAAAAAATAGTTGATAATTTTTTTTCAAATTCGTGTATTTATAAAAATTGAAAATAATTAATTCTAAAAATAGTTTAATAAGAGAATACTTTATAAAAAATTTAAAAAAAAACAGTTCGTCGATAACTAAATAAATGTTTAAACTTTTATTTTAAAAGTATATTTTATCAAATATGATTGTATTCAATACCTAATTTACAATTTAATGAAAAACTGTTGAAAATAATATAAAACTTCAGTGTAACCAAAATGTATAATAATGTGTGTATAATAAATATTTATACGTGTGAAATAATCTTAACGGTCAAAAATCGTGTAATCTCTATAATTGAATAATTTTATTGATTATAGTGAAATCGATGTCCTTTGAGGAGAAAATTACCACTTTGTTATGGTGTGATGATAGTAATAAAGAACGTGAAAGGAGTATGAACATATCAATATTATACAATTATTTATAAGTATAAAATTATTAAAATTATTAATTGTGCATCCTGATAGTTTTTATAATGATTAGTAAAAACAAAAAGATAATTGGCTAATGAATTATACATAATATGGCATGTATTATATAATTTAATTTATAAACGGAAGCGACCAACTACGATTGGAACTTGAAGAATTATTTAGTTATTACTAAAAATTTTCTCGTATTTATTTTTATGATTTGTTTAACAGATAAATGTGTTATAATATAATAATTTTAATTGTTTATTATAATGATTTAAATTTTTACAGAAAGTAATAATTTACTTTAAAAATAAAATCATAATATTATTACATATTAAATTATCTGAAGGAAACGTTTTAAACAGGTAAAAGTACATGACCCATAATAAAGATTTATTATTTATTTATGAAAAAAAGTTGTTTTATTTACATTTTATATAATTCAAAGAAATGAATTCTAATTTAACGCTGTAGTATTATAATGCTCACAGTTATTACAAGTATTATGTATGTGTTTTAATAAAACTAAAACCTTTTCAGTGTATGGACGTAACATAAACTCAGTATGTATACGTATATTATATTATTAGCACTTTAATAAATCACATTTAAAACATAGTATAAAGGACCATCCGTTAACACGACTTTAATTAACCAAACTTTACCTATACAGAGTGCTAATTTTGTTATTCAATACCCAGAATTCATTATTTCAAAAGGTATAAATATTTTTAGAAATATTAATGTTATATGGTTTATAGTCTTTATGACTCATAACAATATCACATTTTAAAAAACTAAATTTCTTTTTACTATTTTTTAAGTTTTTACTTTTTTGAATGACAATATATCCAAATTTATAATTACGTATTCGGATAAAAATAGCATATAAAATAAAATTTCGAAATTATAGTTAGTCTATTAGTTGTAAGTATTTTGAAGTTATGATAAACAACATTTTGCGTGGTACCCCGATAAAAGTTGACTTCGCTCATACATCCTTAGCTAAATATATCTGGTTAGGTATTTAACTATTTAACTACCTACTAATTTAAAATTTATTTTTTATGTCTTGGTATACATAATATCGTATTACTCTGCTTTAAGATATTAAATTAAAAATGTATGAAACGTAAAATATTTAAAATATTAAAAGTAAAATTATTTTCAAAAATGTTGTTTTATAAAGAATTAGAATCTTATAAAATAATATTTTAAAAAATATTTATATTTTTCAAACTAATAAGTATTTAACGTTAATGAAACTAGCCTGTATCATAAATGATACATTTTCATTTATTTAATTTATATTAAATTTATAATAAGGATTTAAAAATATTAGTTTTACAAAAAATATCACATATTATAACAATATCCAGTTAAACTATCAAACAAAAAAATCTTAGTATTTCAATCAAGCACATTACCTGATAACGGGTGCACCTTTCTATATATCCAATTATACATATAAATACCATATCTAAAATTGTACTCACCTTTTATAAACAGTTCTGATTCCAAGTAACCAACTATCCAGACCCATCATTAGAGACTTAAACTCATATAATATGGAATTTTATTGATTCTGCCGTTTTAATATAAATTCCGTCTGATATTTGTGTATATTGATTCCGCCGAATATCGATTCCGTCTGTTATTTGTCTATATTGATTCCGTCGAATATTTGTCATGTTGGTAATATAAAGTATATTTTTAATTAATAATACAAGTTACAGTAAATAAAAACATTTCAAAAAACAAAAAATATAACACAAGTAAACACTATACATATTATGGCCAAAAAAACAATTAAGTACAAATTGTACTTGATTTATTTTTTTAAATAGTGGTTTGATACTAGTTTTATATAAGTTAATCTATGAATTTTTTTTATTTAAATAAATAATCGTCAAAAATTGTTGTTATATATTTATTTTTTAATTTCATAATTTCAAATAATACCAATGTACCTACATATAATAAAATATTAACGTAAATTTAAGTGTTTAAAATTTTGCTATTATTAAAATAATTTACAAATATTCAGTGGAGTGATAGCCAGCGGAATGAATGTGTGAAAAATGTTCGATGCAGTCGATAGTTGGCGGAATCAATATGAAAAAAATTGTCGGAGTTGATATTATACAGTGCAATCGATAGATTTCTTACAAGTAAAAAGGTCATTTTGGCGCTATCGGTATACGGACAAACTCGAGTTGGGTCCCAAATTTCAAAAACAGCATGTGTTTGGTCCCGGTATACTTTATGTAATACTCGTACACGAGTTGGGTCCCGGTATATTTTATAGAGTAATGAGTTAGGAATAGCTTATTTGCGTTACCCAGGAGACACCATGTGGAGGTTGGCTAGAATGTCTCCCAAAAATTTAGTTTTTTATATTAAGGTCTGATGTAAAAATGATTAAAATATTGAAGTTATTATTAAGTAATTAAATTAATTTTAGAAAATAAAAAATATTATATATTATTTAGTAATAAACATTTGTATTAAAATAAAAAATAAGTAATAAATATTTGTACTAAAATAAATATAAACTAAGGAATATATTTAAATAACACTTCTTTTACAAAATTTAACCGCGTCAATTCTCCACTAGTAAAAGGAAGCATCTTTTCTCTTAAAAAATAACACTACAAAACATTATACTTATTTTATTTTATATTTTATTAGATGGACACTTCTAGCGTTGACACGTGTCGGTATATTGGCAAGTTACAATATGTTATCCGGCGAAAACTGTCCGGTAACATTGTATTATACGTCTTATTAAGATAAGATATGATATTATTATTTAATAATATAATAACAATAATAATAATATATATACATTACTGCGGACCTAACTCGTGTTTTATCTAAGGAATCAAATATCTCGGGACCCAACTCGCTTTTTCCCCGATATACGCCCAATAATATCCCTGAAATTTCACCTAGACAATTAACTCACAAATGAGGTAGAGAACCTAAACCCAAATTATTCCTTAGTTAATATTAAGTGTACTTGCATTATCTACTCATATGGTTATTGTCAAAACAAATAATCGATTGTTTATTTCAAATTTTATTTTAATGCTTTCTCTCCTACTTAAAAATCTGAGAATATTTGAGATATCTATGTATATTGAGATTCATATACTTAAAAATAAAATAAATTGTATAATATTAATATACAAAAGAATTCATTGATATTTTTAATTATCATCTGCTGAAAGTAGTTAACTAAGTTAATTATTCATTGTTTTGTATGGTGTGTAGTTGTATTATATATCCTGTATGCTTTGTACTATATAATATATATTATATGTATTTATAATTGAATATTTTTTTTTTTAACAAGTATTAATAAATTAAATATTCTATAGTTTAACAATAAATATTATACTTTATAAAGTATGATACATACAGTATTATCTAATATTGCTTAGCACGTAATATAATAATTGTACATTGAATAGGCAAATTTTTGAAGTAGTTGAGAAGCATAAAAAAAAATCTTTATAAAATCCAAATCTATAATAAAAATGAGTTAACCTTAAATAATACTTCAAGAAGCAACATAAATATGGATTTTCTTGTAGCCGTGGTTCTAATATAAAACCACCGTCGAAGACCGATTACACTGATTTGTGTTTCAATTAAGTATTAATCTAAAGATTTACTATGGTTTTTGAGCCTGAATTATACATCTTTGTCACTGATAGTTACTCGAATAACCACTAATTGGACCAGTCATTTAATTCTATCTTCGTTTAAATGTACGTACACCTATACTATTATGAAAGTGTGTTTATAGTTATACATATTTTAATGTTTTGTATAATAAAAATTGTAAAAACTAATAATATATATCTATATATATATATTAGAGCACAGAAATGAAACTAATGTTTTGAAATTGAATGCCGCGTACTTATCAGTGTGATATACACTAGCTGGGATATAATAAGTATTAATAACAAATTAATATTGCTCATGAGTCGCTATTTTTTTGATTTAAGTAAAATCGAGTAACTTTGGAATTGTTTAACCATATAGAGTATCGATTTTTTTGAAGTCCCCAAAAATTTCAAAATCTACAAAACCACCGAAACGTTAAAATCTAATGTCCCGTAAACAGATTTGATAAAAACACTCACATCCTGGAAAGACCAATAGATGCATTGCTCCACACAAAAAAAAAGGTTATTACCCAACCAATGAGAACATTTCAAATAAATAATAAATAAATTTAGACAAACTAGGGTTGCGTTACGGTTACAGTATTTCGTAGGATTCTTAAAATTATTAAAACTTTTGGGAACGCAATTTTCACCTCATTCGTTATTTAAAAAACGAAAATAAAGTTATGTTTACTTGACCAAGTGTAAAACTCAATTGTTTGTATTCCATCGGCACGCATTTTAATTTCTTCTAGTGGTTATATTTTTACCAATCGATATATTTATAAGTTATAACCATATTATTAAGCCCGGGTTACAAATTCGCAAAATAACTTCACCACAATATAAGGTAAATAATATATTCAGTTATTTCAAATATATTCGTTATTTTCGCTCAATTTCCGCCTTTACAACTATTGCCGTTAACATTAATCTTTGATTAATAGTAACTTTACACTGAATGTATCATTCGTTTAAGTTTGTTTTTATAATAAATTGTTGTTAAATCATTAAATTATTAGTAAATATATGGATTCATATCGTAAAAAGCTAAGACCACAATATTAAATAATATATCTATGAGAATAATAAATCACATTCGATGAGTATATTCGAGAAAAAAATGAATAAATAGTTTTAAATAAAATAAAATGTACATTATATATACACATACACACACACACACATATATATATATATATATATATATATATATATATATATATATATTGTATTTATTATTATAATTATCTATAAAAAAAGGAATAATATTTTTAATTTATCTGTTAAATAAAAATTAAACAATGATTTATTTACTGAAAAATTATAAATAAATAAAAAGTAAAACTTAATGAAATATATAAGTTTGAAAAATTAATATTAGATAAAGTAATATACATCACAACAAATTAAAAAAAATAACTTTTCATAACATTATTTAACAACTTTCATTTCTGTGATACTTGTCAACTATACAATTAAAATTTCGTTAAGCTAACATTATGTAATTGATCACATTAAACAATAAAAACAAAACAAAGTTAAAGACTATAAAGTACATAATATATATTTCTATAAATTACTTTAAATTATTATAATTCTGTTTTTAAATTCAAACAAGTTACCAGTTGCTTATATTAATATTATATCTGTATTTGCTATTATACTAATATTTTTGATATTTATTTAAAGAATAAATACTACTTCTATATTTTTATACTGACGATTAATTCATAATTATTATCTGTAATTCATGTTGTAATATATTTTACAATTGAATATTTAGACGAGTTTAATGAACGATGTGGAAAACGTATAGTTAAAATTACAGTTATTTTATAAAATAGTGTTTAAATAAAGTTCTAATTCATTGACAACAATTAACGAAGTTATAGTTTTACATAATTTGAATTCATTATTAATGTTAAAAAACAAAGGATATAATTGTTTTCATCTATTCATATTATAGAAGACATGGCAATCACATAATTTAAATTTATATATTTAAAAAAATATAAAGTCAAAGCAAATGAAGAATAGCACATTCAATAATGGAATCTGTAAAATATTTTAAAGCAATGCAAATAAGATTAAATGGTCTATTTACTTTGCACGTAAAACTGTTCGTGCTAATTGTTTTATATATTTATAATAAAATTAATTATTTTAATATTAAAAAAATTTGGTCAAATAAAAGAATATTTTAATAATTGTATCTACTTAAAATAATATGTTGCTATAGTAAAACAATTTTAGAATTTATAATTTTCAATTTTTTATATCAATGAATAAATTAATTTTAATAATTTATTCATGCTATATCTATTTATAAATTTAAAATATTATTTACACACATATACATAAATATATATTTAAATTATCAAGTAAATGAAATAATATAATTTTTTGTTCATGGAAAAAATATAATTAGCTATTCTCTGCTATTTGTATACACAGCTAATGTGAAACAAGTTAGAAATATACAATTTCAAATATTGGAGAATAAAACAAAAAAATACATAATTAAACTATGATACAGTAAAATTTGAATTTAAAATGTTTTATTTACTCAATAATTTTATATCTTCATTATACAACAATCAAAATTACTGTAATTTTATATAATGTTAAAAAAAAATAAATAAATTACTCTGCACTTCAAAAATAATTGAATATTAAACATAATAATAGTAAACATAACATATTTTGTTCATTTGTAACCATAAAAAATATAAAATTTTTATTTAATAGTCTATTTATCAATATAGACATATAGACAGAGTAGTAAATATGCATACCTAAGAGAAAATTCAAAGTATCGATAAAATTAGTTACCTAGTTTAATTGTTGTAAGTTATATACTTATAATTTATATCATGAAAATGTATAATTATTATGATCGCAAAATAAGTACTTTAATTACACACACAAACATATATGTGTGTGTGTGTGTAATTATATTTATTATATATCGATAATTATTCTTTTTGAAAATCCAAATTCGAAAAAATATTTCTTGAATAAACTTATGTTTACTTTACGTGATATTAGCGATAAGATTTTTACTCCTTTTTTCTACATTTAAATCATATTTGATAACATTTTTGGTTTTTTTTTTATTTTGACCTAACGTAACACAAGAAGCAAGTGATTGATTCTAAATTATATTTTATTTATTCAGTAATTTTGTACTTGTTGTCTACATTACTATAATATTTTAAGAATATACTAAAATATTTTATACAGTTAAAAAATAATAAATACTATATTTTATAAGCTATCTAACTATAAAAATAATTGTTCAAAATACTAAAATAAAGTCAATGAAGATATTTTCATTCTTATATGAGATTATTAAAAAAACTATATGTTGGCCAAAGGGTTAAATATCTACTCTAAAAAAATTGTAATAATAATTTATGTTTTCTCACTACACTAACAATTTATACCGAAAATAATAAATGGTCATGGATCATGGTTTATAATAAATTTATAATTAACAGTGTACAGAATTAACAATATGAGCCTCTATTTAATTTTTATTTTCATTTTACAAATACCAAAATTGAACCTTGTTTTTCTAAAACATTGTACATTTAACATAGGTTTTAAAATACTAAGATTTACATATGAGATAAGTATCACAATATGAAGATGAAAAAATTATATAGAAATAAGTTGTACGTGTAAAGGATTATTTAACCGTTACGAATCTAAACGCTAAATCTTATCACTGCAGTGTAGATGCATCCAAAAAATTAATTCGAATAACTAAATAATAACTATCTAATACAATACAACGATACTTTTAAGCTGCATTGAAAACTAATGCATCTAAATTCGTTAAAAAGTATATTTAAGCTGTACGATAAGATTAAATTTATTTATTTTTGTTTTTGTTCTCAGTTTTAATTTATCATATATTTGTTAATAATATTATTGCAGTTATTAACTATTACACTATCCCAGTGTACTCAATAAATACATATTAATATGTCATGGTTTAGTCGTCTAGATTTACATTTTAAATAAAACCAAAAGCCAAGGATGCCGATTCGAATGGTTTTCGTAATATCCACAAAGTAAGACATTTATTCATCCAATACATACAAAGCAAATTGTTTTGAAGACGAAAAACAAAACTTAATTATTCCGTTATTATATAGAGATTAGGTTAAAGCGGATTTCGCTGTGAGAAAAAAAGTCATCCAGTAGGTACATAAAAAATTGGTTTATTAATAGCAGTGAATCATTTCGTTACGGCACGTGTACAAATGAACATACATTTATTATATGGACTATAGATCACAACAATTGCAGTCTTATCTGTATAATATATTTATACATATATAATATATAATTTAATATATTTTATACATTCAAGTAATCAGATGTTTTCCAATAACTAACATTATTCCATCATGTGAATTGACATTTAACACTAAATTAATATTTTTTTTTCTTTGGCAACTGTGTGGGGAGAAGGAGGAAGTTTACCACATGTTCATATAATTTGATTTATCCAGATTCCAATATGGAACATAATAATGATAATATTATATAATGCAAAAAATATTCAAACATTACTCTATAGACTACGTATATCCTTCGACGAATGTTGACGTTGACGAGTGCCTATATATCGCCGGCGGCGTGATAGGATCAGTTAAGGTCTGGCTTGTGTTTCATTGGCATATCATTATTAGACTCGAGTCGATGGACAATCGTTGTCTATCGCCATCATCCTTTGCAGTTTGTTTCTTTTGGTTTCCACTTCCGATACCTTTAGTGCAGAAAAACATTAAGTTAGTTTAAGATAGGTTAGACAACCAGAGTATGGTTAGAATAAAAACAATATGCATTTAATATAATATTGTACTCGATTTCATTATATTTATTATAACCATGTAAATAATGCATTTTACTATAAAAAATATTTAAGGGTATTATTTTTAGAGGTTTCTTGATAATTATTATTATTAACGTTGTTATAATATAAAACATATCATATTTTTTGCACTATACGTGAGCATTATATACAGCATAAGCTAATATTTATTTTAGAAAATATAATGTAAAATATTATAATATAATGCGATCAAAAATTTAAATAATTTAAGAAATGACATAACTTTTGTTTAAGATAATTTTTTTTTTTTTTTTTGACAATATAAATGATTAAGTTGTTGAATAAAATAAAAAGCTGAAAAAGAGTTATAATATTTTGAAAATTAAACCATTATTTAAATTAACATTTTATAGACATATTAAGTTAATATAAATATTTTATGAACATTTCTAGTATCTGTATGGTTATTTGTTTTTAAATTATAATAAATCGTCAATGTCCAAAACTGGCGAAGTGCAAATATCTTTCCCATTTTTTCGTAATATTTTTAGTTTTTCATGATTATTAAGAAAAATACAGCTCATTTTTTTTACTTTTGACCACTTCAAAGTACCGACTATAACCAATTTTTATCAAAAGCCACACTTAAAGTTTATGATCAAAGCATTTTTGTTAGTACAAAAAGATTCTTAAGATATAAAAAAAAGTCACTCATCATTATAAAACCAAAACATTCATTGCTACGCTTAGAATCAAAATTTTACGTCCATGTATCATACATAAAACATATTGTGTATATGTTTGGTTGAAACTATAAAACAAAGAGAATGAATCCGATAAAATATCTCCGTGGAGATCATAATAATCATGCGGTCGGTATAACTATATAGTAAAAATGATTGGTCACCCTTAAAAATAATTGGCCTCAAATACATGCAGTGTTATAGTATTATATTAGTAATAAGAATTTTTTTTTTGTTTATTAACTTAGTCAATGTTATTCGTATGAAACATAATAATATGATCAATAGTTATATAGACGACCACTTTATATGTAAATATATTCGTGTTTATCATTTCTGCGATTTCGTGTAAACTAAAATTGGATTTTGTCATTCGCAAACGATATATTTCATGGCTCTGATAAAATATATAGTAATAATATCCTAGTATTGTAAATATCTATACACATTCTTATATTATATGTGTTCTGTACACCGATGTATAAAGAGGTATGACCATTTTTTTTTTTTTTTTTTTTGTTTGTTATATAAAGCACACAAGAGTATTGTCAAATAACACCTGTCGATAAATAATTATTTATACACTATATTGTATAATGTAAGATTCCAAAAATCATATTATATTTTTCTGAAGACATTTATGCGATAAAACAAAGTAAATATTTTCCAAAATATTTTTACTCGGAAATAAATCAATAAAACGGGATAGCATTTGGACAAAACTTGCTAAATTTAAAAATTCAAAAAATATTCGTTTGATGTTTGACAACAAGATTGAGAAAAATTCTCGGATATCAGAAATACCATAAAACATTATAGAAATAATTTTATACTGTAGAAATATTTGTTAAGAACTTTTGCCGATACAATGCACATTTTTGGTAAATATAATTCTATTCCTTGGACATATTCCATTGAACCGTGAAACATTTCGTTTTCGATGTCTTCTACTAGACTGAGCTACAGCTTAGTTCTTAGATGCAATTTAAAACCTACTACTGATAGGGTAATAATTGCTACGTTTTAACCTATAGAACGTCTACGGTCCATGTATTTCTGATGGGGTGTTTTATTACACGCAACCTATTTGGATTATTATTTTCTCTCCGTAAGGTATCTCGGGCTAAGTGAATTATCTAATATTTACCAAAATTTATTACTTTGTACATTTTTCATTATTCTACTCAGTACTTGTTTCTTCTCGAGTATATTTTAAGGTGATACTACTGATTCATTTTTTTCTTTTTGTTCCTATATATTTTAAAATTTGTTTTGATTGCTTGACATATTTGTTTCAATTTATCATTGCTCCATCACTTAATATGTTCCTCGTTATTAAGCTAACCCTTGAAAGCTTACATATTTTTTTAAATCTATATACAATGAAAGGCAAACCATTTTTTCGATCCTATATGTTCTTTCATCCCTGTCAATCACTTCTGCTCCCCGTTTATCAACTTGATTTCTCTCTCTCTCTAAAAGTTCTTCTTTTTTGTTGCCATTCAATAAATGTTCTAACTTTTTTTATTGCCTTTTTTTGATTCACGTGATAAACGTCTTTGTTCCTTCTTATAGGTTGTCATTACGGGTACTATCAAAATCTAGTTTATTTTCTTCACAAGTAATAATATTTATAATATAATATACTATAAAAATAAATAAGTAAATATTATTTTATTATATTTGTATTTATAATATTTCAACTCAATATATAATAACGGATTCGCATATTATTTTTAACGCACCTTATTTACAAAGACCCTTAATTTTTGTTCCACTCGTGATGGTAAAGGCCATATTTTAAATCCTTAAGTTATTGTTGGTCTGTCTATTGTCGTGTACAAATATAATTTTTATTTCTAAGGAAAAACTTCGATTAAAATTACTTAATTAATGAGTTATTTATCTTTTTCACATTGATGTTATAGCATATTTATATGCTTCAATTTTATTATTATTTTATGTAATTGTTAACTCTGAATATATATATATATTTATTCATATTGTTGGTTTCTTTTTTAAAATAAATAGTTCTCAACTGGTAAATTTTCATAATGACTTGACATTATTTTTATAATTTTATTTTTTTCTTCATTCATTACCAGACTGATTTTTTTACTTAATGTATAAACGCAGTTGTATTTTTCATTATAGTTTAGATATAATATTAAAACGAAAACTAAGAAATATTAGAAAATATAATTTATTAAATACGTGTTATAATTAAATAGGTACAAACAATATTTATAATTTATTATGGTTTTAAATAGTAAAAAGTTTAACATGAGATAAATAATTTATGATCAATGGTAATTTTCATTTAAAATTCAATTTTAGTTAGTAAGTATTTTTAAGGCTATGACTTTATATGTATAAGTAAATAATATTATTAAATAAAGAATTAAAATATACAATTTTAAATAAATTAAATCATCTAGTTGTTATTTGTTAAAAATTAAAATAATTTATATATTTTTCTCAGAATAAAAATTGTACTTTTTTGTAAAAAAAAAAAAAAATAATGTTTCTAAACATGTTTAGAATTTTAAGTACCTATTTCTCGGTAAAACTTGTACTTTAAAAAAAAATACTTTTTTATAAAATTAACAGCAAAGTGTGCGCATAATGTATTTTAAAGTGTTATAACAAATGATTTTTTCAAAACTTTTACTATGCTTTAAAAAAGTTAAAAATACATTTATATTTATGTATACAAATCAGCAGCACCATATTGTAATAAGTAATAACATACAGTTTTGATGATTTTCTCATCAAATAAAGGTATTTATTCATATCTTATACTACCTATTTATTTTAATAACAATAATAATCAAAGAATAAAAAATAAAATGAAATCAAAGGTATGAATTGCATTAATGTTGTGGTAATAAAAAAATATACTTTTGAAACAATAATAACTTATACAGTAATAATTTTATAATTATTATACTATAACATGAGACTTGATGTTAACTGTAGTCTATTAGTAGATAGCGTTATAAACTGTTTATAGGTACATATTCATTTATATTAAAAATCATTAATTAAGCCACGGGGGTTGAATCCTTTGTGACATTAGTTTCAGTTCGGTTCATTTCAATTCTTGAAAGAACAAACACGTCGGTTCCGATTTTAGCATGGTTTTTAGAAAGGACAAAAATTCTATTCTAATCTTCAAAATTAAAAATATTTTCTATTTTGTTTAATACTATTTATTTTGCACATACGAGTACCTATTTGTTCTCACATGCATTTAGGTAATTTAATCATACACTGAAACAATGTCTTTTTTTTATTTTATGTTATTATGCAGCTATTGTTGATATTGCGGAGTAAAGAATTATTTATAACATAAATTAGAATAATCTAAAATTAGTAAGTCAATTCAAAAAGATAAATAAAAAGTACCTGTTCACTTCAACTATATGATATAATTTTTAATACTATTCAGATCTATGCAACGACGAAGACACATAATATAGAATTCTCGGATTCACCTATATAATATTATACATAAGTTTATTATTATGTTATACTGTAATACTAAAACAACTCAATATTTTTGTATAATTATACAATATATATATATATATGTATATATTTTTTTAATGTATTTTCATATTACTAGACAGTAATATAATTTTATATATTTATTTATAAGTTATAACAAATGGTAAGTAATATTTGTCGTGAGATAGATGATATTATGATTTTTATGAGTGAAAACTTTTGTAGGTTTTCGAGTAAAATGTATACCTATAATATATATAATATATTTATTTTGTATACGTTCGTTTTTTGTATCGTTATTGTATTTCAGGGAAAAACTTTTTCTGATCCAACCGTAGCCCGAGTCTACGTATAGTGTATCAAAAATCAAAATTGAATGAACGGCCTATTGATAGACAGTATCAGTATACAAGTAAGCATTGTTGCTTGTTGGTATAGGTACAATGATCTAAATCTAACGCACGTACATATGCATTATTAATAACATTATTCAACTCGTGACTATTGTAGTGACTGTACAAATGTTATTATATAAATGGAGTTATCTTCCATAATAAAGATTGGTATTATTATATTATTTAAATTTAAACTGTTCAAAATATTTTCTGGAAAAAAAGTTTTAAGCCAAGTTTAACAGATATAGATGCTTTTTTTGCTTCAACAATAATCTAACGCGTAAATATAATTACTATAATTTAAACCTAATAAAGGCGTAAACATAATTTATACAGCTCATAAGAGTTATTCAACTGTTTCAAATATAATTATCTGAACAAACAAAAAAAAAACAAAAAAAAAAAAAAATAAAAAACAGAATAGTAATCATAAATACATTAAACTCTGAGTTTAATTTGATATTTCATAGACAAGAAAATGCATAGTATAATATAAATTACATTGTTTTTAGATATAATAATTATAAGTATGTATGATGTTTTAGAAAAATCTTTTTTTCTAGTATTCTATACAAAACATATTTTAAAGAACTTAATTTAGAAAAATAAAATCATTAATCATTAGTTTTCAGACCATTGTTCAAAAATACCGTAACATTTTTAATTCTTCGAAATATACAGAGGCATTTTTAACAAACCTATACTGAAATTCAATAAATATTTAATGTATGAATGTATGAAAAAGTAAATCATGTACTGATTAAATATTTTTTTAGCCTGAACCATGGATTTATTTAAATACAAATTGAATTGTATATTTTAAAACAAATAATATGTGCATTGTAAAATATCAAATGCAAATATTTGAAATTCTTAGAGAATTAATACTATACAGTAACGATATAAATTATATATAAACGTTACAATTAAAGCCTAAATGTATATCCAGGTCAACTTATGAGTTATTACTTTAAAATTGTTTTGATATTATAATGGACGCTTATTAATGATATTTCAACTTGTATTAATTTCTAAATTATCACGATAAGTAATATTATTGAATAGGTATTAACTATTAAATGTATTTCAATAGTAACAAGAGTGTATATAGATATGTTATCCATACTTAAATATTATTAACTTTCAGTAAAAATGTCATTTGAAAATAAATTTCTTTTCAATGAATTTAATTGACCATGTGTTATTTTTTATTCAATATAATTGTATATGATTTATATGTTATTATGTAATTATATTTTGTTGTTATATTATTATAGTAGCTATTAAATACGCGTATACAAATATTAACTTATACACATTTCAAGTTTATATTATTATTTTTACTTATCATAAATGAATCAAATAATATTTAATATTTTAATTTTGCATATAACAATTTATAATATTTAATATTATTTTTAACTATTTTGGGATATATTGCTTATACTTACGTTGTATAATAAAATTACATATAAATTGAATCCACTACATAAAAATAACTATTCAAAATTAATTATAAATACAATTAAACCTATTAAATACAATTTTATCAATTTAATGTCAACATTTTTCACCTTGTTTTACAAAATTTAAATGTTTTAAACAATTGTATTAAATGTATTTGGTTACGTTCGGGTTATCACACACAATTTTGAGCCTAATAAGCAACTAAATCTAATTCATAAAACTTATAAGTAGCGTCTAGTGTGCTTATATTAGTAAGAGGGAATATAATAGAAAGTGATAAGCTATTTCAAGTTCGTAATAAAAAGGTTTCATAGAGTTTGAGCTTCCCTGAAATTTTTAAAAATTAAAAATTAAACGTTTTTTAAATCAATTATGTAAAAAAGTAAAAATAAAAACTGTATTCAAAATTATTTAAAAGCCTTCTCCTCTTTTCAAATAAAAAAAAAAAAAAATCCTGGTTAATACTTCAGGTCAGTGCTAATAATCATTTTTTTATGTAATAAATTATAAAAATTTTCAGTTTTATATCTGATAAATTTGTATAATAAACGGAACACTACTAATGAAATAATTATATTGTGTTCTCTTTACATAGAGTTAGATAATATGGATATCCATTTGCTCTCAATAATTACCTTAAACATGACGATTCTGTTTTCGTTGTTGTTGTGATGTTTTGGCGTGTTTGGTTCGCTTGATGAACGGTTTTTGTTGATCAACAATGGATAATTACTGCTCAGTGATGAGTCCGAACTCTGTCTACTGCAGTATTGGCAACGACGTTGGGCCAATCGGAATGTAACACTCTCGTAACGTGTACACCGCTCTGATCCGTTTATCTATAAGATAATAAAAAACAGTAATTTTTGTTCGTCATACAACTTTATGTACATTATTTTTGTAATGCCAAATACGAAAATAATATTCACGACATTCTTTGATTGTTTAAAATTCAAAATAAGAGCATAGAACAAGCTTTATACTGTATTTAACTTGCAGTGTTTTGTCAATAAATGTTGTTCTTTCACAACAATGGTGTTGGATATCATTACATGTCTTGTAAAATTTAAAAACTCAATTTTTAGAAAATTAATAACAATTGAAGATTAATACCATTTAATTAAAAATGAATTAACAATAAGCTTCTTTCATATTTACATATTAACCACATTTGATACCTACTATAAAACCTTAATTTACATTATTACATCATATAATTTTTTTAATAGTTTTCAGAAACTAGTATAGGCCATAAAATGATATGTTATATGTTATATACTATTGTTGTTTATATTAAGTTATCTTATACATTGAAAATCAGAATTTTAATGTTCTGTTAAAACTTAAAATAATTTAAATTTGTTATATTTAATTTTATCACAGGAAAAGTTTTTTTTCTGTTTTATTATTTATTTTATTTTTTCTTTAACTTATAAATAATTAAATAAAACTTCTAAATAAACTCTGATTTTTTGTTTTTTTTTTTTTTTTGTTTATCGATATAAGCCAATTTTTTTTTTTAAACATTTCAAATACTTCTAACAACAAACAATGACATTTTATCCAAAGAACAAATTGATAAATAAAAAAAAAATTATATATTTCTTTATAGTTTGACGTGTTTAATAATAATATGATATCATTATAAAATTTAATAAAATTACAGGTAAAAATTGACTAATGATAATGCAATTTAAATAATAATAAAAATTATATATATATAATATTTTATATCTATTATAGTCTTATAGAAACAATTTTTAGTTATTTAAATTAATAACGTTAACTAATGAACCTTATACTTAATTACTATATATGAAAATAATATAACGCCTTCGTATTATGATAGAATATTTGGACATGCATAATTTTCGGTATTTATTTTAATAAAATACATTATATTTATGTGTTGATAAAAAATAATTAAAGATGAATAGTAACCGTTTACTATAGTTCTATACTACCTAATCTATTTATATGTCTGATACTAACAATTTAATCATTTAAAGGTCTCATAGGTCAAAGTACCTATAATTAAAATACAATGTAATTATTTCTATCACCTTATCACTACCCTGTTCAATTTTAAACCAACTCTCTTGAATGTTAAAGAGAAAATAAAGTCAGAGAAAATTAAACTAGAATGACAGCTTTTAATTTATGCAAAAGCAGTGATATTGCTTAAATTTCAAGGAGGATAGAATATGTATAATATGGTAAAGTCATGATTTTAGGTCCGACAGCTTTGACTAATGGTAGAAGAATCGAAAACTCAACGTTGTGTACAATGACAGACAACAGCAACCATAATGTATTTAAAAAAAAAAAAAAAAAATGAAAGAGCGTTGGAAATTTTTTTTTCATGCATAGCAATTAATAATATAATATTGTACCTATATCAGCGTTAAATAGATATATTTATTGTACAGCACTGTAGTTTGTGAATAGATCAATTTCATTCCCATATTATATTTTATAGATTGCAGTAGTGTCATTATAAGGTCATATGCGAAAATTGTTTCATAGTTTTTTTTATTTTAAATTATTAACGGGACGGTGAATGTATTAATTTTAAAATTATGAGTGTTTATTCTTGATTTTCATTACTTTTTGGAACAGTAAAAATGCTTTAAATTTCAATTTTGGGGGAGATGGGTTAATGGAAAATTGGATCTAGTTAATACTTAGGGAGTCAAAAATAACAAAATTATCAAGAAAAATAAACAAACAAAAGTAAGCAAGTGGATAACTCTCTGCTGTACATTAGGTATCAAGTAGGTCACTATTATGTGTATGTTAAACTTTAATTCAATGATATATCATTATACATGAAAAACGATTCTGAGCGGAAACTGTCTGTCAACCCACATCACCGAGCGTTTTAGTTATTTTATGTTTTATAATTACTTTTTAGATAAATATAGCATCATTGTATACAGTTCATTTTATGTAATAGCGATAACATTGGGGATTCGCATGAAATAAAAATGTTCTTCATAACTTTTCGTAGGTACTTAATAATAAAGTAGGTATATTAAACGTTGAGTTTAAGATATGGTGAATAGTTTATTTTTAAGTTTTTTAAATAGACTAATTCGTCTCTTTGGATTAAAATTTGAAATAAAAATATTTTTTTAATTATTATTGTATTATAAACTTTCTTTTTCGCATTCATTTAAACGTAAAAACAAAAGGTAAATAAGTATTGCTGTGCTGTACATTAGGTATCAAATTTTTATTATTATGTGTATTATATATTTTAAGTAAAATAATAAAAATGGGTACATAGTATAATTAATAGATAATATCTTAAAATAAATCAAAACTTGTCATTAATAATATAAATCTAGAACAATCTAATCTAGATGAAGCTGTAGATGTGTTTGATAAACTAAAAAACTGTATATATCCGCTTATTTAAATTTAAATATATATATATATATAAAAATGGAGCCAAAAATGTATAACAATTCATCAATTGAGAACGGCTGTGCCGATTTGGCTCAAATTTTTTTTAAATTGTTCGTAATTGCCAGGAGAAATTTTTTACGAAAAAAATTTTGGAAAACTTAAAAAAACTTAAAAACTTAAAACCTTAACGAAAAACATTGTTTATCATATTGCACTCAACTGATTTCTGTTTCAATTCAAATAAATCAATAAATAAATTCTTGAACTATATGTTTTATTATCACTCTAAAGTTTATCAGAAGGCGTTAAGTTCGCCGGGTCCGCATAATATTTAAAAAAATTTTTTGGCAAAACAACGTTTGCTGAGTCAGCT
The DNA here is from genome assembly GCF_002803265.2 of Melanaphis sacchari. NCBI lineage: Eukaryota > Metazoa > Arthropoda > Insecta > Hemiptera > Aphididae > Melanaphis > Melanaphis sacchari. Next base: position 2,092,463 of record NW_020271114.1, on the reverse strand, counting down.
AGTTATATATATATAAATATTTGTGTGTTTTGCTTATATTAAAGTTTTATATATGCATATAAGAAGATTTTTAAGTATAAATATTATTAGGTATTATATTTTTACTGCTGCATTTGTCTTCTTCAAGCTTTTTATGCATCGGTTATTTGTTTTCACTGGTAATTTAATCAATGATTTATTATGTGTTAGTTTTTAAATTGATTTTTACTATTTATGTTAGTGTGATTCATAATCTGTAAAAAAAAAAAAATTGAAAACAGAATAATATCTAGGTACCCACATCTATTTTTATTTAACTTGCTGAAATTTTAAAATGGCTAACTGAAACTTCGCACAGTCACACATGCGAAGAAAACTGAAATTATGCCTTTGTTTATAATTATTTTTGGTTTTTTTTATATATTTAAATAATAAAACTATCTGTTAAGTTAAAATTATTGAAAATTTAATACAAAATTTTTCATAAGTTATTCTTATGTATATATAAAATTATTAAAAATTCATAGCCACATTTTTTTTTTTTTTTTGAGTTTAAGTTAACAATTATTTTTGGCTTAAGTCTATTTAATTATTATATAACTGAATGTAAAAAAATTGATTCAGATAATGACAATATTAATTATAAAAATTATAATGAAGTACTTATAAAGTGGGTATAAATAGATTTTTAAAGGTAGTTATGGAAAATTACAATGGTCTTATTTATAAGGAATGTGAGTAGAAAAGTTAGAATGTTTAATTAAGTTTTTATTTCAATCAAGAAATTTTTAGTTAGAAATATTATTTGTTGGTTGAGCTGCTATATATTTGCGTATGATTGATTCACAAAGCCCAGATTTAATGAAATGACGATAAGTACGGATATTTTGTGTTTGATATTTTGTCTTGTTTGGTTTTTTTTAATGGTTATTCTTTAAATATTTTAATATTGCATTGAAGAATAGATGGTTATTTAATGGTTAGTGGATTATTCAGATTGATGGTGTGGATTTACGCAAGAAAAAAATTATTAAGATCCGTGAATTGTATTAATGTTTTGTAGAATATCGAAAATTTGCTGACATTTTTTACGTAAATTGCCAACATACGAATAGATTTAAGTATATCTTCGATTAAAAGAATTAGCTCACACTTTATTGTATTGTTATAGAGCAGAAATAAGTCAGTTTCAGTCTTGTCACCTGAAATTGACAAGGCCGTAAAACAATTAGGTGAACAAAAAGATTTGATTTTTTTATCCTCATATCAAAAAGAGCTAGAATGCAAAGACGAATAGCATTATTGTTTTTTTGCAATTGATGGTTGAAGCGACAACATAATAGGCGGGTCCAGTACATGATATTACATATTATCATAATGTTGCATGATATAAGTTATAACGAAATGAACTACTGCCTCTGAGACAATAATGATACGGAGAGCAATAAACACGTGTACACCCGTGTATTAGTAAAAACTGTACTGATTATGAATTTTATTGCATCTAATTTAATTTTCAAAATATGTAGATTAATTTTAAGCTAGTATAGATTTATACTTTTAACCTAATTATTTTTTGCGGTAAGCGATACTAAATAAAAATTTAGTATAATAACAATAATATGATATGGTATATATATATTATTATAATAATTAAATACTAATAAAAGGATAAATACAATGTTTTCGGAAAACAATTAAACTGAACAACTGTAATACTAGAAGTAAAATAAATTACTTCAATAACTATATCAAAAAACAAATCTTAAAATATACTTAGTGATGTAAGTTGATTAACCATCTCCACTTAGAATCATTTTTTTGTTTACAATAATAAATCATTTAATTCAAATTTAACACATCCATTACAATGAACTACTCGACGCCTCCCTTATATACAACAGATCGATACCTACTTGCCTATTTAATTTATTTAAGTGTACTGAAAAAAAAAACAAAATAAATAGATGCGGCTCAATTAAAGTGCCTAATAGTTTTAGAGATCAGTTAAATCAATATAACTTAGATATTTTTTAATTACGTTGGTGATTAAAAAAATTAAATGAAACATTCAAATCAGTATAGGGCACGTCAAATATATAAGTTGCAATTAATTATGGAATTAAAATATCTATATATTTCAGTAATACTTAAAAGTAGTAAAAACAAATGTTTATCCGACAGTAGTCAATCTCAGTGGGTATATAATACATAAGTATAACGTATGCATGAATATATAAGTAAATAAAGTTAACATAACAAAAAAATGGCAGTTGTATTAAATTTAAATCACCATCTTATGCTTATGTTAAATATTATTATAAATTTTATTACGTTATAATAATATATTCTGAAACAAAAAACTCATAAATGAATTATCACATACTATGTATACGATATTATAAGCATTACCGTGATAATAAACATATAATAAGCGAATTTCAAATTGAATTTTGTAATTTTTCCTTTGACGTTGATTACTTATTATATATAGTTAATCTTATGGGTATTATATGCTAATCGGATAAAAAACATTAAAGCGGCGTTTTAATATAATTATTCTCAGATATTTAATCGAAATTTGCTAAGTTTGCACACTGTGCAATACGCGGTAAATCTATACCACCAATGGGTAATGAAGTTTTTTGCATAAGTGAAAGAATGAAATGAAGCAGTCAGTGCACTGAATGAACGAAATGTATCTGTCATATCGATTGTAAATAGAAATAATTAAAAAAGTTTTAAGAAGACAAAATAATATATAGATGACTAAGCCAACTATTTAGATATATTGTATTTCAATTGCAATAGATGGTTGACAAAATGTATTTACTGTTAAACATATTAAACGAATTTCTGATTAATACGTTTTATTTCTAAAATTGTAGCAGCAAAACTCAAATATAATTTTGATTATTACAAGAAGATCTTTGAAAATATATTTAGATTAATTTATTACGTCTTCAAATCAGAAATTCAAATTATATTTATGTTTATAAATGTTCCGATAGTAAGAAATATCAAACGATAAAAATATAAATAAATATTTCAATAATACGTTTATAAATTAACAAAATCAATGTAAGAAACTCACATATTATAAGTTATATAATATAAACCCTAAAATTTATATGGTTATGTTCTGAACATAAAACGTAACTCAAAGAGAAAACTTAAGAAACTTGATTAAAAAAAGTTTTATGATGTGTAAGTTTAATGCAATAAAAAGTTAAAATAAATATTTTAAAAATTTCAATAACCAAAATAAATATATAAAATTGAGATACGTATACAAAAAACTATATTACCTTCAACTTATGACATTACAGATAAAAGTTACCATATTTTATAACCTATAATACACCTATTACATGTATTACATAACTATTGCCATAAATATGGCAATAAATTTGATCATTTAAAACTCTATTAAATAGCATTGCATAATGTGTAGTAAAATTAATAATATACGTCAAGTTGTTAAATCTTAACTAATTATGTTTAAGAATTATAACAAAATAATTAATATCGCTAGGTATTCGTCATTAAAATATGTAACTATGTCAAATTAGAACTTCAAATAACTGTAAAAATAATAAAATTCCAAACTTTTTTACAATAGGTACGAGTATATCAAAGTAGGTAGTCCTTTTTAGGTCTGTATCTGACACGACCGTATGACTTAATACATTATTAGGTGTATGATGTACAGCTGTCTATGTATACTTTAAATTGAATAATACGTTAAGTTAAATTAGTCTAATAGGATTATCTCTTTTTTGAGTAGGTATTATGTCCCCTTGTATCAACAAACTTTGAAAAAGATACGTTTTATCATACTAAATAGATAGTCTTGTTATAATCCCTTTATTTCCACATTATATTATGTCATATTTATAAATATGTGCGTAAAGGAAAAGACTGTACAAGAAAAAAATACAATATTTTTACTGTTTTTCAATAAGTTACTATTAAAACCAAAGTTAACACAACTAAAGCCTATAATCTATAAACAAATTTTAAACATTGAATAACTCGAATAAATTTGAATACAAACGCATGTGCTCTAAAATGCTTGGACAACCAATACTGATTGATAATTTTCAGTAAAAAAAGAGCGGTCCTCGAAACTCTTCGAACGGTATTATAAAAATCTGAGCATTAGAAAAAAACGATCATAAAGTATGAACACAAACTGACGTGCAGCATCATCGAGGAACTACGACGAGGACCGGGGCGGTGGGTGGGCGTACTCGACGAATTCCTCTGCCTCCCCCCCTCCCATCCCCCTGTTTGTGATCTCAAGTCAATCTCGACACATCGAATTAAGAACGAGATCGCCGTCGGCTAAAGGAACCCCGCGCACAATGTGGCGGCGGCGGTAGAGACGTCTTACCGGGTTGTACGTGGCGACGAAGTCGGCGGGCGGCGGCGTGACCGAGTCGAACGAGTGTTGGCACTCGACGGACGACATGCGAAAACTGTGCACCGACACGCTGTCCGACTGGTGGGCCGTCGTCAGCCGATTTTGCTGGTGGCCGGCGGACGACGCCTTGGCCGCGGCCGACTCGCGCAACCGTTTGCGGCTGCACACCACGCGCAGCATCTCTTTGCGGAACGCGTCGTTTCGGAACACGTACACGAGCGGGTTGAGCGTGGCCGCGGACAGGGCGCACGTGTACACCACCTCGTCCGGCAACTGGGCAATGGACACGTGCACGAACAGCGGCGTCCAGCTGAACAGGAATGTGGACAGCACCATCATGGACGTTTTCATGGCCCGGCTCTCCTCCCGGAACAACAGCGCCGAGAAAATGGCGTTCGAGTTGCGCCGCGACAGGTCTGGTTCTATGCACACGCTGTGCTTGCGCGTCCGTAGACTGTTCCTGAAACACACCAATACGTATGTGCAATGCGGTCGTCAGGACGTGTTTAATCTGTGCACCGTTGTTATAATATTATATTGACTGTTTATATATTATGTATAATGTATATATATATATGTCGCATCCACATAGTGAAACCACTCATTTCATGAACTGGATGTCCAGATAGTGAAATTCGTCCAGTTCGTGAATTTTGACGAAAATACATTATATGGACATCCATTTCATGAAATGGACAATACCTATATCGTGTACTTTGCGTAACTATTGTTTTATTATATAATGGTTCATAAACTATCACTGTACATTTATACGTATATAATATTTTATTATATAAATAATTATATTATAACAAAAAAATTTTTTATTTTATTTTTCACGATTGATTATGACATTGACTGTTATAAAGCATACTTTTCAATATCAATAAAGATAATAATGCTTTATATCCGTGATCTATATTATAATGAGGCTATTAGAGAGATATCAAATTTAATTTCGGTAATTTCACATCCGATATCATATGAATGTTTCTTTATCGGATATTTGGATGACAGTTGACGGATACCTATTATGTAACTCCTAAGTTGTTCAAAAAATAACATTTAGGAGTGTTTGTGTATAACACAGTTACTATTGTGTTTGCAGTTTATTATTTCATAATAAATAGGTAACAGTCAATGTCATAATCAATCGTGAAAAATAAAATAAAAATATTTTTGTTAAAATATAATTATTTATATAATAAAATATAATATACATATAAATGTATAATGATAGTTTATGAAACATTATATAATAAAATAATAATTACACAAAGTACACGATATAGGTATTGTCCAGTTCATGAAATAAGTGGTTTCACTATGCGGATACGACATATATATTGTTAAAAAATATTATCATATCGTAGGTAGCGGGAGGACAACAAATAGCTATATGTTTACTGCGCTGTAATCATAGGCGTGCGTTCAGGGCGTGAACGGTGTGCCCAGGCACGCTCTGTGAATTTCTTGGGCCGGAATGCCCAATGTCTCGATCAAATTTCTCGTGTATTAATAATAATTGTAATAAATGTACCTTATTCGCCAAAATCAATTTTAGATCATAGTTTTATAGTAAAAATGAAAATATGATAATTTACTGTGGTAAAGGTACACTTTATTGTTAAAAATCTGTATGTAGTTTAACGTGTAGACATGTAGTGACTAGTACATATCATATATTAAAAATTATTATGAGTTAATTTTAATTGTGTAGGTACTGAGAAACCAATTTTTGTAAAACTTGTGATCATCTATTATCGATAATATAATTATTCATTTATTTTTCCTTTTTGATTGTATTTTAATTTGATTGTTAACGCGTCAAGACTACTCTCTCAGAAATGATATACGGTAGTGTGCTACTTGTATCATTCTATAATATGTATATTAAAGCACATTAGACTTAAAAAAAAAGTCAAATATTATTAAATAATATAGATGGCCGATTATAATATATGGGCACTACCTACTTTTAGAGTTTGCGATTAGATAGATGGCTGTAGTTATGCCGAGAAAATAATATCCCAAATAAAATAAGTAAAATAAACCCCTTCCTACTGCGATAGATTATAATTTTTTTATAATTTTTGATTGTATTATATTATAATAAGCTAGGTTAAAAAAAATGAGAATCTTCTACCCGCTCACTTATATCGCCAAACTCATCTCGGGAAGCCCCCACGACATAAAGCATCTTTACTAATTTGCATATGGAAATATTGCTGTTTACAATTTTTCATTGTATTTATCAATATCGTGTTTATAGCTTATTTTCTCCATCAGTAGATTTTTACCCATCATATTAAAATTCTGTACGATCTATATACATATATACAAGCATATGCATAAAAAATGATTGCAAGATTATTATTATTGTTAAAATAATTTAAATTATGTGGAATGTATACATAACATTTTTATGATGTACCTGTTACGACTAGAGTCCAAAATATGGCTAAAGTGCACATTATCCAGATATTGTGCACTCTAGCTATACTGGTAGGATAAAGTAAACACTTAACATTTAAAATCATAGTTTTGCACAAATTACCTGGCTAAAGTAACTTTAACCATCGTGTTATGACATATATTAAGTTAAAAATTAAATATTGATAAACTAAATTTGATGCAATATTAAACTTATTTTTATTAAATATTATTAACATTATTTATTAGATAACATTTTTTATATTACTATTTATTTGAACATAGTAAACTTTGATGACATTTTGAATTGCATAAAATTCCTAATGCTTTACATTTGCATTTATTTGTTTTGCAATTTGATTTACACACATAACGCTGATAATCCTGACCACCTAATAATGACATATTTTTTACTATCAATCAATGGCTAATGTTCAAAATACTTGGTTAGTATAGGAATACCATGTAGTTTATTAATATGTAATTATTAACATATATTAATTAATTTTATTCAAATAAAATATAATTACATTAGCCATAACACGATGACTAAAGTTACTTTAGCCGGATAATTTTTACAAAACTATGATTTTAAATGTTAAGTGTTTACTTTTCCAACCAGTAAAGCTAGAATGCACAATATCCGGATAATGTGCACCTTAGCCAAATTTTGGACTCTAGCCGTAACATACCTACTAAAAAGATAATTTAATACTATTTACATAATATTAATATAATATTATAACTTAATAGCGAGATTCACTTAATACCTACTGTATAAAGCAGAATAGTTCCCTACTTTTTCTTTTTTTATACAATATTATCTTTGATTTTTTCAGATAGAGATTATATTTTTTACCAATTGGGCATTTTTTTTCATCCAACATATTCTTCGAAGTTCACCACTTTTATATACAATTATTACGAAATAATACATTTTGCTAGCTATAAACACTTGTCTTGTTTGTCAAATCAATTTTTATGATATCGAAACAAAAAATATATTTTAAAGTGTTAGTATAAAAATATTACATATTTTTATTAAGAACTAATAGCCAAACTATCTATATTTTAATTTACAATAGTGACTTGGAGAAAAGAGTATAATAAAATAAAACCAATCGAATACAAAATATAATACTACGTAATACAATCATGACTCTGGCCATATATCTCTGTATTACGCATATAATTAGCATATTTGAAGCGAATCGATGGTAAGTGCCACTTATAATAATATATAGCTGTGTAAAATGTCCTGTCTACAGCATTAGCGCTGCAAGAAATATTTCAAACTGTTTTGTTTTTATAGTTTTGCAACCGAAAAATGAAAATAAAAGCGCGTTGTCGTCAAAAAAAATTGCCATGGCTCCACTGAAACTAAAAATCATGTGACGTGCCCGTTTTTTCACATGAACATTGATATCCTCCCTAATCGATGTGTTATATTATACTTATAGGTGCACGGTAGTGATCGAGCTCAAAACTGTTATAAATGTAACATATATATAAATATAATATATATATATATATATACTGTAGTAGGGACGTTTTTTCATACTCAAAATTAAACTAGTGCAAAGTGTGACGTACATGTGTGTTTTAAAAATCTAAGTACATTTTCTGTACGCTTACAAGTAATATCGCAGGAAGAATAATATATATGTATATATATATTTATAATGTGTTTACTCGTTTTAATCATTTAATGCTTACGCGCACGTTTAAATCTAAAATGTATTAAATATAAAATATTATGTACGCACACGTGTGTATGTATAATATATTATGTGTTAAGCATTATATTTTACATACAAAAGATATAATATTATTGGTACATATTTAATGTATATTGCACGGCACTACATGGTTGTATTATATGAATGTCAATGTATAATGACATTTCTTTGAATAATCGCATACGTTGAATTACCGCTACCACAATATAACTCGGTGTATTAATAATGTATTCATATGTATATTTATTATGTTGTTTTCGACGCGTTGAAGCAGGTGCTTATTAAATGTGCAATGCGATAATCATCTAAAGTATAGTTACCCAAACATTTGTAAACACATTAAAATAATATTACAGCGGAAAAATGATGCACCTACGTACAGTGTACTTAGGTACTTAAGTAAAAATAATTCCTCGCGCGAGTTTGTTTCAATATATTATAATTGGGTACAAAAAGGTTAAACATAGGAAAACGAATAGCCTAAGCGTTATTTTAGGGTATGGCTATTTTACTGTCGTTAAACAAGTTCTGAAGCTCCAACGTTATAATATTCATCCAAAACGCACGTATAATGTAGAATTTGCTCTTACTGCATGAGATATGACAACTATGATATATAAGTACTAGAGGATTATTATAATATTGTTATAGCATTCTAAAGCAACGCAAAAAGTGATTAAAAATTACCCGATAAACCGATTTATTACACGTAGTTATATATTGTATTGTATTATAATCATACCCAAGTACATAAATATCATTGATTATCACTTACCCATATAAATACTTAGTTAAATTAATAAAATACAACACAAATACATTGTGTAAATACAATTAAAAATTAATTTAATATGTTTTATCATAGGTTGATGTTATGAATTACTATTTTATTTTTTTTGAAAATACTATATAGGAGAGTTTCCCGTTTCCGCCATAGCTCTTTTCTGCCAAAAACGAAAAAAGTACGATTCCCGTTTCCGCCAAAATTTGTTTTTGTGAAAAGACGTTTCCGACAATTATTATTTGGGAACCATGTACAAATGTTTCATATTGTTATCATATGAAAACATTCTTATCATTATAAATTATAGTTATTCAAATATAGGTACAGTTAAATTAGAGTTTTTAAATATTATACAATGTCATCTTGTATATCTATTGTATTTAAATATTTCGATATTTCAATTTATAATACAAGTAAATGATAATAATACATAAGTTGAATATAGGGCATAGGCAAAATTAGATTAGAGTTTTTAAAGAATATAATACAATTGTATATCACATATTTTAATAATTTATACACACCACAACGTAAATTGCTTAAAAATTAAAACCATTGGTTTCCAAAGTTTTTTGGCGGAAACGTCTTTTGGTAGAAACGGGAATCGTACCTTCTTCGTTTTTGGTGAAAATGGACTATGCGTAAATTAGGGAACCGGTTTTTGGAGGAAACGGTCTATGTCCCCGTATGGCATCTCTATCTTTATTATCTTACAATTCATTTGCTTTTTTTTTATCTATCATAGACTATGAAGTACCATTTGCGTAGAATGTGGTCAGCTCATGTGAATATGTGAAACACGTATTTATGGAGTATTTATTTAGTTTTAATTATGACTAAAACTAGTATTTTCTACATAATTTGTTACGGTCCGCAATCGGAATATGAACTTTTAAAAAAGGTCACTTTGGGCTCTTATTAGATGATTCTGCCAGCAGCCCATAAAATATATATATCATTATATATGAAATCATGTTATATGTCTCTATTATATCTATATGTATCGACAGTGCTGCTGGTAAAATAAATTGTGTTAAATTCCACGTAAGTACCTTATATTTATACAGACAACTCTACAGAAACGAGTTTAAAAAGTTTTTACCTTAGCTCTAACTTTCCAAACCATCTCATATTATTTACATATATTTAATGTTTTCGTTTATAATAATAGCACAAAATCCGTTTCTGCTGCTAACATATGTACAGTTACCAGCTACCACAATTACCAGTAGAGAATAGGTACGATACCAGGTTAATAGCTAGCGATAATAATAATAAATTCATATTATCATGCTCGTTGTTCTAGACACTTTGCGATTTACAATTTAAAATACTGAAATACTCTGTACATATTAACGTTATTATATTGTATACTTTGCGGCGAAAAAAATATCCAACGTTCTCCATGACGTAGGTATATAATAGAGCATGATATAGAGTAATACATATGAATTATGGTGTGTATATAGGACGCGTAGCTTTTTAATATTGTAAATAATATATATACGCTTTCTAAAAACGTGACGAAATATTTATTGGGCGGGAAGGTCCGTTTTTCTACTCGTAACTTTTTTCTCACAACGCTACAGCAGTTTTGTTGTACTCGCTTCGATTACACACATCATTGTACTCGGATTTTTTATTACCGTTTCTCTTTTAAACACATATATCGTTAAAATACGTATGGGCTGTGATATTTTTATTACCTACCAAACAGTCATTTTAACGTTAAATGTTTGTTTTTTTTTTTTTGAAAAGTATATTTTTTACATAATTAAAGGGTTTGATAAGATATGACATTTCAAAATAATAAAATATTTTTACTACCTATTTTTAGACTCTTAGCACTTAAATGTTTGTATTTATTTCATAATGATGAGTGTTTTTTTATGTATTTATCATTTCCTTTTGGGTAGTAATAATATTTTGATTTTCAATTTTAGTGATAATTTAGTTGATACTTACAATATTATTATTTATTTTTTTTTTTTATTATTAAATTTAATATAAGTTATTCAAAGAAAATTGAAGACAAATTTGTGACTTTTTAATATTAACAGTTAAAATTTAAAAAAAATTAAACTAGGTTCTTTATAAGTTTTGCATCCTAAATTTTTATTGAAAAGTTCAATTAATTTATGAGCGTTTGAAGTTCAAATGTATATGCAATTCCATATTTAAATGATAAATAACAGTGTTCAATATTTTTTCATAATTTAAAAATATTATTCGTGTGGACTTAAAACTTCTACGAATATTATAAATTTTATTTTACTTTAAGCAATGATATTTTTTTTTAAATATGCAGATAAATTTTAAGTTTTAATTACATATTTTACTACGGACTAAATTCTACTGTTTAACGGTAAGTAGTATTGAATAAAACTTAATAACAATAATTTAATGTGATATATGTAAATATATATAATTATAATAATCGAATAGGTACTTATAATATAATAAATATTATTGTTTTTCGAAAATCCGGTATAATTTAATATATTATTATATTTTCATAAACCGATAAACGTAGTATTAAATGTTTGGAACGCGATTCCTAGTTAAGGTTCTACATAATAATATTCGTTGCATATATTTTGAGACAAGTCTTTACACGCACCCGGTTTTTTTACTATATGTATTATATATATATATTTATAACTTACGATAATAAATACGAATGTGCTATATATAATGATAATAATTTATATAAGTACGAGTGAGTATAAACGTTAGTGTCAACTAAACCAATGCCGGGCGTACAATATACATAAATACATTAATTTTATTAAAATGTCGCACGCGTATTTCTTCAAAAACATAAAAAAAAAATTTAATAATAATCCGTCTTTGAGTCGTCCGACGCCCATGGTGTACTTAACACATATATATTTACACGAGATCTCCATTCGGGTTGATTAAGGAATAAACGACGACTCTTAATAATTTGAATAAGGCGCGTTTTATTTGTTTAATGTCATTTAATATTTTAGACCACGTTTATATATACTATAAAAGTAAAGAATACCCATCGTGAAATATGTATTTTGAAATTAAGTATTTTTCTTAATATGATTTGATTAAACTTAATCCGTAAACCATGTGATTCAAATTGCAACATTTCATTTGCGTGAAAAAGTAATAATTTTTTTTTTTTTTAACTACTAATTTCATTAGATAACTTTGGGAGGAGGTAATGTTTTATAATTTTGTTTTAATTGCTAAACATTGAACAATGCCATAAACATTAATATATATATACTAGCTAAGTTATCTTATAACTCCATTATAGCCATGACACCGTAATTTTTATGTTTAGTAAAGTCTTAAAATGAACGTTTTTTAATCATCTTTTATTTTTTTATTTTTTTTTTTTTGTAAACACTCAATATTTTTAAGACTTTATAACTTTTTACAAATTTATATATATAAAAATATAAAAATTAAAATAATAAATATGTGTAGGCAGGTACTTATATTTTTTTTGGAATTGATGTTTTATTTACGACTAATAATCTATTTCAATATACAGAACACCTTTTAAAGAAAATATATTACAATAAGTTAGACATTCTGTTTGTGAATAATAAAATTCTAAATAGACAATAATATATTTATCAAAATTTTTCCATATTATGCACAAGTGCGTATTAATTTTATAACGGTTTTATTCTATATCTTTTATATTATTATAATGAACATTTTTACTGTGGACACCATAAAAGTGTAAAGATATCATTATTTTTCAAGTTATTAATTGCATAAGAAGTTTTCAAGGTTTTTTATAAATATTTAAATACTTATTAAATGCTACAGGTTTGTGAGAATTTAAATTTTATTGTATATGTGTGTATGTATGTGTATTTATTTTTAAACATGTATAATATATACTTGCACAATAATTGATAGAAGAGATAATGAGAATATTGATTTGTAAAAAATTGTGTATAACTCTTATTTTTGACCATCTTACACTAATAATGCACATTCATATATTTCTATTAATTATTATATAGTCTTATAAACAATCAACTAAAAATACTATAAAATCTTCAAGATCAAAAATTTGATTAGAATTATAAATTTATTATAATCCAGTATAATTTAAACTTGAGTAATGTGAATACTTCCTCATGAAGTAAGTAACAGGTATAGGAAGTATATTACTTAGACATTATTGTGTGCAAATATTATGCGTAGACGATAATAACATGCCATAATTCGTTCATATAAATCCAATATTATTCGTTGTATTCCACAAAGTAATATTGTACAGTAGATATATTTTAGGTATAATTTTGCATTAGTGGTTGTATTGCATAGCATAGAATATTTAATAATTATTGCCAAATTATCTTTGGTAGGTAATCTAATGACAAATAATAAAAAAATAATAATATGTTTTTAAAATAATTTAAATTATGAGAGTATATATTATACTGTATTTTCGTGCAAATTATATAATTGTAAAAAATTATCTCAACGTCTATTCTCAATAAAAAAAATAAATTTTGCTACAAAATTCATATACATAATGATACATAATACAAACATTTCTAAGAAAATTCAAAACTTGAATAAGTTTTATATTTAATATGCTGAAAATGATCTATCTTGTAGAATCGATGTGTAGCGACATGATACCACATCTCAATTTTCAAATCAGATGTTTTTCACGTACGAGGTCAAATTAAAAAAATATGACTAACGACCTACGAAAAGTTTTCGGTTGAATGATCACTTTAAAGATTTTTTAATAAAGCGTATTTTTCGAACCGATAAAATGTATATATTTTAAGAAAACATCAGAATTTAATAAATAATAATATAGTATAAATTACGTAAGACTTTGTCTCGAAGAAGTATCATCCATATGTTCACGAGATAAGCCCAGAGCTTACAGCAAAAAGAACAAAAATAATACGTAATATAAATAGGTAGGTACCTACTATATTTGAAGTCTTAAATAATTTATTGTACGTATGAGTGCAATCAATAAATTGTAATAAAACAAGTTCAGAAAAACACCATTACCACTGCGTCTACACACAATGCTTCTTAGATAGAACTGCTAGAAATATTGTTTTTTTTTCTCAACATCTACCACTGGTTGCTCAAATATATACGCTAACTGCGCTTGGACACGATCAGATATGTATTATAACTTAACCTAATTCTATCCCTGGCATTAACCCGGCTAGGCATTTGTGTAAACTCGACATCGTCCAGAATTCCAGACAGTGTTGACCTTAACCGCAAAACCATGATACTATACCCCTGCGCGTAATATTATAATAATATGACACATAATTATAACACGGTGTAATTATATATATAGTATATGCATTATGTATACACTGCCGTTGTACACTTCATACACACAACTATTCGTAAGCTCGGACAATGGCTATAATAATAACAATTCATCACTATGCATAATATATAATTTTAGACCATCATGTGTTTTAATATTGTATAATATGATGTAATATAATAATGTATATGACATGATATTGTTTATGATGAATGCAAGCGTTTGATCAATGCGTTGAAGGAAGATGATCTAACATGTTTGCACACTGTGACTAGAAATCGAAATTATTACCAAATAATATTATAATTAGATACTACGTTGAAACTCACGCTTTCTATCCATCACTGTATAATATTCTATGATATATTATTATTACCTACCCATAAACTCCTGTATAAATCGGCATTTACCTGAATGGCAAACCGATGCTATTAATAAGTATAGATTAGAGTGACCATACGTTCTGTTTTATACAGGATTGTCCTTTATTTAAACTTTAAGTTCTGTTGTCCTGACAATCTTCTTTCAGGACGGTTTTTGTTCGTATTTTCAAATCTGTCCCGTATTAATCCCGTTTTTTGTCTTACTGTTATAATTTATAACTTTTGAAATTGATTTTAGAAAAAAGTGGATTTTTTACAGTATTTTTGTATAAAATTATTGTATAGAATAATATAAGAATCTATGCTTTTCAGTAGTGTTTTTGGATTCTTGTTTTTATCATAATTATTACTGAATTCCATTGTTGTCGTCGACGTAAACTTTTCCTACGTATAATAGTATTATATTTACTGACTAGCGCGACCGGCCGTAACATGTTTCTTATAAAATGTTTATTATATTATAATTATTATTTAATTATTTATAAATAAATACTTTATTACTCTAAGTATATCCCAATTATAATAGCCCCATGTTGAGCACAAGCGTCGTCACTCATATTTTGAAATTAGAAAAACCTTGGTATGCTATAATCGGATTTCAGACTGATAGGAAAAGCAGTATGAGTAAAGCAATGTCATGTTTTGATCATTGTAAAATCAAAAACTTGAAGGTTTATTTAAATTCTGAAGTATTCCCCTACGAAGATTTTCAAAGCGACTTTACTAAGAACAAAGATGGCTACGTTATACTGCGCATATATTGAGTTCCAGAAATCCTACTATGGTCCCGGTAATGTAGTTACTCCTCTATTGACTTGATCAAATCTCAAAAAACTATCGCCGAATATAGTTGTAACGATAATGTAAAAACGTCAACTGTTGATCTAAGGATTGAGATTGAGACTGAAGAAGCGTTTCAGCCTCCACTTCGGCATATCGCTTAATATTACACGACCAAATCATAACTTAAAATCCATTTAATAGTGAAGTAAAAACAATGTAAATATTTATTTTAAAACTTAATATTTTTTCAATGAATAAAAAATAATTTTTATATATATCATATCTTTATTTCACATCAATTGTTAATACAACTGTACTTAGAAGGGTGGATATCACATTATATGACGGGTGGTAAGGGGGGCACTAAGTGATAGACATGGATGGGAGGGGAGGGGCCAGGCTGAGAATGGCGTTCTTGCTATGTACGTACGTAATAGCAAGAACTATAGGTTGGGCGGAGTAGCCAGATTCACTGGTTTTGCGGGGGATCTAGAATATAATAAAATACATACTACTGACGTGGATCGGCGGTGCTTTTTGGGTTCAGGAGATTCACCGGAAACTTATTGGACGGCGTGAATCGTAAGTAACAGTTATTACGGACTTGTTTTATTGAGATGGATTGTGTAGTTGTTATTATTTCCATAATTATATATGTTAATAACAACATTATTACTTGATCCATTAACATTTTTTACGAAATGAGATTGCTCTTTGAATTTTGGAATATTGTGTTCTATCATGGCATGGTATAATTTGGAAATTTGGGAGTACCCTTCAGTAAGGGTTAATAAAATGTTGGCATAATTTTTATTCGCGGTCTCTATGATTGGTAATTCTTGTTTTTCTATTTCATTCATTTTTTTCTCAAGACCGTCAATTTTTTTTAATATTATATTGTTTTTTTCTATAGTCATTGTATTCTTGGTTCGTTAAAAAAAAAAAAAAAAAAAAAAATTAAAAATTATAATAATTTTTATATATTCTAAACTATTAGTACTTACTATTCTCGCAATTGAATATATATTACCACTCAAATTTAAACATAACAATGAAGCTAATATGATATTTTTCATGTTAATTTTTTTTGTTTTTATATCTACGATATAATTATCTTCGATCTAAAAAGAAAATACTTATCAATATTATTTTCAGTTATAAATTACTGGAAAAACATTATAATATTATATACTTACATCGATTATACAAGTATTTATTATTTCGAACAAAACACAATTTCGAAAAATGAATTACACAATGGTTATGTATTTAAATATTTGTTTAGCCTTAAACGTAACCAAGTATGGTTATTAGCTTTTGTTTGTTATTAGCCAGGTTGCATATAAAACAAAATATAATGATAATACACAACATTTATTTATAAGTTTAACCGATATTTGAGGAGGCCGTGTTGCCTATACGAGATTTGCGATTGGCACTCGCAGTAATCATCGACTAACGGTTCACAGGTAGTGACTATAAAATTATATGTTATTCTCTCGTTATCAAAAATATAATATCCGATAATGAAATTAAATTACGTACATGGCATACCACCAGCCTTGAAATACCATTTCAAATCTACAGCTGACAATTAATGAATAACATATAAATGAGTAATAATAATAATAATAACATATAATGAGTTCAACGATTTGGTACGTTTCTAAAATTTACATTTTTTTTTGAATAAAATAATAAAATACGTGATTAAAGGAAATTTTAAAAAATATTAATTTAATTTAACCATGTTATTTTATGTTTTTCAAAATAATGTTTTTATATGTCTAAATTTTAATTTTTAATCATTTAAAAATTATATTTTTCCACAATTAAAAATCAATAAAAATATTATAATAATTAATATTATGATTATTCTTTGGTCCTGTTTTTTATTTTTTTAAATAAGGTCACCCTAGTATAGATATGTCAGCATATTATTATTTATTTATGCAATGTTGTAAAGTATTTGAGTAAAAGTATATATTTTTAAATACTTAAAGCATGAAGTTATTTTTTGTATTTATGGATGATTGTTTTAAAAACATAATTTTCTAAAGTGCAATAAACAATTATTATTAATTTAATTAATGAGTATTAATTACTATATACAAGTATATTATACTACCTAAAAAATAATAATCAAACGTACATATATGAAAGCTCTAAATAATCTAATAGCATTCTTTGCAAAATCATTATTATACACAGTGTGTCTCATCTTGTTCACTAGCTTATGATATAAAACCCCTCAAATCTATAGATGCAACTACTTTAAAACTTACAAAACAATTTTTTGATTACTGTAAGTTATATATTATTATGATCTTTAATTTAATTGTTTTTATCAACAGTTTCTAAACAAATTGCGATTTAAATTAATTGATTAAAAAAATATCTGTCTCAGAATTTTTAGAAACATAAAAACGACACATTTTTTTATTCCTTAAAAAAAAAAAAAAAAATGACTAACAATTATAGTATAGGTTCTACATTATATAACATAGTTATAACTTTCAAAAATTAACACATCTTTATAGAAATACTAAAATTGGTCTGTATTAGACTACCTAAAGGTCGATCTGATTACATCATATTTAAAAGCGATTAATATAATAATGCTGCCATATACACTAGTACTATTTATCTATTACTTGTTATTGAAGAATTTTTTTTTTTTTTTGGAGTAATTAAGAATTTTATTTGATTAAAGATTACCAAGGAGTCCAAAAGATGAACACTATCATTTTTGTTGTTAAAAAAATAAGATTTATATTAAGGCTATTTTATTTTTAACAAGTGAAATCATTCCGGTTAAGTACAAAATTATGTTAGTTTTACTGTTTATAAGTTGAAGTCTTCAAACAGACTATATCATTGGTGTGTAGTGTGCATATTACTTATTCTCTAGTTACATAATGAAATGGAGTAATTGGATATTATTTTCAAGTAAAAATATTATAAAGACACGAATATAAAAATAATATGACGTTAATTAAGTTTAAATATAAATATAATATTATCGTCTAGAGAAACAAATAATATTAAAACACTGACACTATTACATATCAACTAATGAAATTTTCGGAATTTTCATATAATTAATTCCTTAATTCCTTACTAACAATCATCTGATTGAAAAAAATTTAAGCACTCTAAAGATTTCTTGTAAAAATCATAATTACTGAATTTCAAGGTTAATCTCATTATAACTTGTGTATTCATCTTGTCTTATGGTCCATCGTAAAATGCATGACATAAGTACTGTAACTTAACCTTACATAAAAATTCTAATTCAATTTTATTCAAACCATTAGTTAATATCGTATAATAAACCATTTCAACTTTGTATTCAATTATGACTATTTTGAAATTAAATTCCTTTTTTTAAATAACAGTGTAATAAAATAAAACATAATGGTTGTTATTGATGTCTACATAAACAACGTAATAATATTATAATGTCGTTTGATAATAATATTTTTATACAAACCAATTAAAAAAAAATAAAAAAATTAATACAGTATGTATAATGTATATTCGTGTCATATGCATAATACCAAGTATAATATTATTATAGAAATATTAGAATATATAACTATTATTATCACGTAGCTATAAACATATAGTTTTACAACATTTGTACGTTACTCAAACAAAAAAAAAAAAATTGGTTTTTTATTCCCTTCAATTCAGTTTACATGGTAAGAAAAAAAGGACACATAGGATGTACTTTGCACATACATCAGATAAAAGGATAATGGTATTCATCGGTTGGATGTTGCATGTACGTATGTGTATACATTTTTTTTTTCGGTGAGCATAAATCGTTGGGATCGTGTGTTGTCACTACGAATTCGAGCGTTTAAACGTGGGTTCAGACACAGAATTCGAATAGGATCCGTGGCGTATAATAGTCTGTCGGCTTTTAAACCTCACTCACAGTATGCGTAAATAATATATATATTTAGAAACTGTTTGAGCAACTGAATCGGACAACTTGGTTTTTTGAGATGTAAGTATATATATCGCGTTATATATAAACACACATACGTATAATATGTTTTTATTTAAATTAATTCTTACTTTTTCTTGTCGTTTACAGACAAAGTGGACAAGTATTATATGTTTCATTGTGCTGTATTTTGTCGTTTAAACGCGAACCATATATATATTTATGCATACCTTATATATTATTTACCTCACACACTAATGTTTTATACGTTTTGTGTTCCAACTCAAGTTCCATGCGAACATTCGTCGTATCTTGTAGTCCCGAGTAGATAAACAATAAAATATAATTATCTACAATGTGTAGATGTTTACGTTATGATAGTACCAACTGGCTACTATTTAATTTTAGATACTGAGTATCATAATGCTTATGTATACACAATGGATACAATCAATAGGTTGTTTGGTGATGTTATTTTACCCTCTATTATGTTAAATTTTAAGACCAATTTTAATGTGGCTACTGATTCCAAAACATTAAAAATTAGGAATATTTTTTTACTTTTGTTTATAATTATCGATTATCACTGTTTTATAGATTTAAATTCTTTAAAAATAGTTTTTATAGTATATATGTGTGTATATATATATCCGTACTACGTAATTATACTAAGCTTATATATATATTAATTATTCATTACTAATTGTTTTATATTAATTAAATTTTAAAGATTATTATAATTAATACTATAATAATTTATGAAAATTATATTATTTTATAAAATTTTATTAGCTTATAATTAAAAGATAAATTTAAATTTTGTTATTGTTTTTGGGAATATTGATGATTCTAAGTTCTCACAAATTAATTCAAATTTTTAAAATGTGAAAAACAATTGTACTAAATTAAACTTTGAAACTGCGCTACATGAAAAATATTTTTAAACTCTATTTTATTTATTTTATTTTATACGGAAAATGATAAATTACTGTCGTAAGTTGTAATGTAGATAAGAACTACACTTATTATTAAAAATTTATAACATAACATAATTACACATTCAAATAATCAATCTCTATTATATAATATATTTTTTTAACTGATTAAATTAATTTTAGTTTAATAATATTTTTTAATGATTAAAGAATTTCTTAAGAATTTAGAAAAATGCAAAATAAATTGTAAATTCACTACCTACTGCAGGTTTTACCAATGAAATTACGTTTGCAGATACTCGTACATCGGCTCTTAAACTTTAAAGGCTTAAAAATTACGTCTGAATCGATTTCCAATATTTTATGTGTCATATATCTGAATTTCCCAAATTGATTCTCCGCAAATTAGTTTCTATAGAGGACATTTTAGGTAAATTCAATAGTAAATTGCAATTTAAAAAATTAGAAATTTGATTTTTGATTATTGTAAAAGAAAATAGAAAAATTCTACATTATAAGTTATAAATCAGGTTATCTTATAATAATTATCATAATTTAATAAATTATAAAAACATTTAACAAGATATGAGGTAAGTAAAAGCTAAGTTTAAACAGTCTTTAGGCTATAAGGATTAAAATAGGAAAGATAATTTAAATTGATTTTATAATCTAGGAATCAATTTGATTATACCTTATATAACAACTTAAAAACTGATTTGGATGTACCTAAATAGAATTTAATAATTTGAAAACGCTTAAACTTTAAATATTATATTTTAATTTATAAATTACAAAAATTTTCAATTTATACTTGAGTAATAAGGAAAGCCCCGTGCCTGGGCATACCGTATGGTGTATATCCACTAATTTTTAGTAGCGTTGTTTTACTCCTTATTTAAATCTAAAACTTTTAAGACGAATTGGTTCAATATTCGATGGATAACTTATAAGTAAACATTTTCAAACAAATATTCTAAAAAAAAGGGATATAATACTTAAAATTTATGAAATACGTGAGTATATTATATATGTGGATAATATCTATTCAAATATATACAGAACATAAAAAAATCATGGTCCAGTATGATATTGTTATTTCAGGCTAGATAAAGAATAAAAGAGCATACTATATTATAAAATCGAAAAGGTCCATTTACAGTTCAAAACTTTCATCTTTAATGTCAAACGTATAATTCAACACCCGAAAATATTTGAACCATAATATTATCACTTTTCAAAGTCAAGAGTATTAGATCTTTTACTGCATCACACAACTCACTACAAAGACACTATACACGTGCCTCTCAGTGCAGTCTACAGACGATAATATATTTCTATTATTATTATTATTATTTATTTTTTTTTAATGTTTCAGCATATGAACACTGCTGCAAATTTAATAACATATATCAAAATATATCATAAAACTTTCTAATATACTAATATTATAAATTATTTGAAATAGACTTCAGTTATTAGATACACAGTATTTCATGGCAATTAAATAAAATAGATAATAAAATTTTTAATGAGATTTG
Organism: Melanaphis sacchari; assembly: GCF_002803265.2. Lineage (NCBI taxonomy): Eukaryota > Metazoa > Arthropoda > Insecta > Hemiptera > Aphididae > Melanaphis > Melanaphis sacchari. Next base: position 2,070,194 of record NW_020271114.1, on the reverse strand, counting down.
TGAATAAAATCTTTGATATTAAAACTGGCGATTATTATAGGAAGTTTGTTTTAAATCTATTTAAAAGAACAGTGGGTAAAGAGCTTAAAGAGTTTAATAAGGTTTTGAATTTATTCAGAGTTCTAAACATTGAACTGAAAGTATTGAATGTTGGTTGTATAGTTATTATTCTGGTATACGATGGACCAGGAGTGGATGTATTGAATATGTTATGACGTGTGGGGACATGTTTAGTTTAGAATTCTACCTTTTTTTGTTTTTTTTCTGTGGATTTTGTCAGTTTTTTTTTATATTGTAACCTTTAAAGGTTACAATATAACCTAAACTAATCTAAGCCTAGGAAGGCCTCTTGATCTTTGGTTCATTTTTTAGTAAAATGATCTTCACCGCATTTGACGCACCTAGAATGTTGACTACAATAATTTTGCGTATGGTCATATGCTTGATATGATAGTGTCTGAACACAGTCAAATGGCCGTTGCCACTTCCCCATAAAACCATTTCACCATAGCCATTCAACGAAAGGCTACTTCGCCGTTAAAAAATTTAACTATACATAATTAAAAAAGAAAATAAATTTTAGACTTATACACATACTATAAAAAAACCTAAGAAAACACTAAAAATTCGTTTGTATACTCTCAACAATAAACATAACTTACTAGTTACTATTATATACAATTAATCATTTAGAAACTTGAATTTTAAATATGCTTATAATTTTCTTAGATAATCTTAAAAAAAAATTAAGAATATGATTTGTAAAAATACATTCATAAGTTATAAGTCATAACATTCGTACAAATTGGAAGTATAAACTAATAATACGTGAACCCGAGGCACCAATTACTTGTCAGTTGTCATGTACCGTCTAGTAAACTATTTATTTTAAACCTACTTGGTCGGTCACACCCTATGTATATGTATGTAGCAGTCAAAAGAAAGTAGACAAGTCAAATTCTGATGATCAAATCCTATGAGTGCTAGTGGGCAGTGATGTGTGTAAGTGTATATGTTTGTAGGTATGTAGTCGACTGTGAAAATATTTATATTTTTACGGGACAACAAATTTGAGCTGTTGCTGATTATAACAATACAATTGTATTGTCTCATCCTTGACAGGCTTCATCGTGGTTGTTATATATGTACTAAGGAATTCTTTTATCAAGTAACACTGTTAATTTAAAAATCTATTAAAGTTTTTAAAAATATTGTTTCTACATAATTTTCTGTCAAAATATTAAAAAATATAATATTTTTTTAAGTGTTGCTTTATTTCAATTCAAAATTATGTAAAATATATTTTCAAAAACATCAATAGATTTTTAATAAATAAATATTAGTTGATTAAAGAATCACTATATATTATATATAAAGATTTACTTCCTTAATACGTATAGATTGTTTTGTTACAAATATTGGTTTCTTATTGAATAAAGTTATAACACAATTCAAAAAAATTATTTCTTCCTTCTCAAATTCAGTTTCTTACAGTTTTAAATTTTGAATGACTTAATCCGTATTCATAAATTATGTTTGTATATTTCTTTATTTTACTTTTTTTAATGGTATATTCGTATATCTCCCTGTACATAACCTCATCTATAATTTATTTATTTATAATAATTAAGTACACACTAGTGCTCTGCATGATCCGTTATATTCAGGGACCGGACCAGACTTCAAATTTGAACGAGAGACCGAATTCGGACCAGACCACACTTAAAAGTCAAACAGAAGACCAAAATCGGACTGAACCCATGACTACATATTATTTATAAACCAAACCGAATCAATAATTAAATTTAATCGAATAGAGTAGACCGGGACCGAACTGTCGATTCGATATTAAAACATTTTAGACTGTTTAAGGACTGGACAGTAAAGTTCAGCCAATATTAGCCCAGATCGGACCATACGATGCTATAATAATAATACTCGGTATAATGTTGAATTTCCTGAGACTACGTGTTACGATTTATGAATTCTGTAAATAAAAATCAAATTATATCCTTTGACCTTCATGTGAGACTGGTAGTAGCCGATGATATTTACGGACAACCGACATTTAGTAATCAGTATAATCAATTTATAAATAAATATTTACCAATAGTTGTGGGTTTTTATTTGATGTTTTTTGTTTTATTTGTATTACATAACAATATCTTATTCAGATTTGAAGTACCGTGATTGAGATCGGACCGGACCAGACCGAACTAATTTTCATTTTTTTTTTTTTTTTTTTAAACCGAATCAGACTAATAATAATGCATTTTATCTGAGGTCTAAACCAAATTACTCCTAAAAAATATTAAACCGGACCAAACCAACGAGTTAATAGTTTTTGTATGTTAGGACCGGACTGATTAAGACCGGATTATGCGCAGAGCATTAGTACACACTCACTTACATCGACCATAAGTGTAAGACATATACAAATAAATTTAAATATATATTATATCATATATAAACCTATAAAATATAAGAAAAATACCGATTTACAGATATACTTGTCTAATCAGACAATTAGTTTAATTAATTTTTAGTTTTTAGTAATTGATTAGTTTACAATATCAGTTGATCATAAATTAATTATATTTTATGGACAAAAAAATATTTAAGTAATGAGATACCCAAAAATGGATCAATATCATAGTACTATAATGCAAGGACAATAAAATGAAAGTGTCAATAAAGTATATCAATATCAATTACCCTAAAATAAAAGCATAATCATGAAATATAAATTATTTTACAGAAATCTTAAATATGTTTGCATATATAAATATATGTATTATGTATTACAATATATAAAATTTAAAAATCTATGTACAAAATAAATGTATAAAAAGACTATTATAAACTTAATTTGAAAACAACAGTCAACAAGTAAATGTACGGTTTATGCTACAAATCAAAAACTCACGTTTCAATAATAATAAATTCGCAATGCTATAATTATTGTATATCAATTATACATTAAAAACAACTTAAGTATAAATTTGATAAATTAAGTAGTTCAACTTTCAATCATGATAATAAGTAGACAAGTGGGAATAATAATATTATATTTCTTTTTCTTTCTTTACTGTTCGATGAGAAAAAATTTGGTACATTGTACAAATAGTTGATTAATTAAAATAAAAATTAATACAAAAAGAATACATACAATACATCACCGTCCGAGTCTCGTAACATTTTGTTCACAATAGCCAATCAAATATCATGATATGCATTTTAAACGGGTCAATTTAGAGTTTTTGAGAAACTCGACAGAACTAGTGTAGTTTTGAAGCTAAATTATTATTCCAACTAAAATTGAACTAAAAAGCACGTGTAAATTAAATTTGAATATTTTCTATCAATCGCTCAGGATATTTATTATTTTTAAAGTTCCATCGTATTAGACAGAATTATTGAAAACATTGAAATACGAAAATATAGGTAAAATTTAAATTCATCATTCTACCACAACTCTAACATTTTCATAATTTTTAATATACGTTTGTTTATTTATTTTTTTTTTTTTAGATCACCAATTTAGCAAACTAAATGTTGTGGAATATACACTATAAAAATATTATTAGTAATTTAGATGTTTTAATATATTATATATTATTTATAATATTTGTTCATATCTCTCTACATAGTTGTAACCACGTATGTTACAGACTGTAATTATTTTTATAAAAACGCAATTTTAAAAGTGTAAGCAAGTAGGTACTAGTCTGATGTATAATAGGTGTCGAGTAGATTACTGTTATAGGTATGTTAGATTTGATATATAAACCACATATCACATTTTTATCATATTTAAAACTCTGTTAAACCTAATATTATTATTTCATCATTTTCATTAGTTTACAAAGTAAAACAATGTTTTAATTAATAATTTATGTCAAATGACAACAAATAACTTTCACTACTGTTTATTTTTAGTGTTCTCATAAAAATCGATGTGTTACACTCATTTTTTTTTAGTCGGCGATTCAAGCGTGAAAAACGCAAAAACGATATGACACCTCGATTCATATGAGAATCTTGTAAAAATTACAAGTGAAGTGTTTATTTATATATTTAAAATAATATTCAAATAACAATTTGAATAAACTCAGACTTTGAAGATGAATAAATAAATTCAAAAAAATCTTTATTGGACCATCACAGTGAGTACGCATATAATAGCGATTTCATCTATTTTATAAAAACACTGTAGTATAGCATGAACATTTTTTAATTCTTTACGACATGAAAAATAGGGTTTATTATAATCAAATTTTACAAGACTACTTTCTTAGCAAACAAAAAAAGATAGTTAAGCTGATACTGCAGAACTGTTGTACATTAAGTGTCGAGTGGGTCACTGTTGTTATGATTATGTTAAATTTTATATTTAAACTTATCAAATGTCTATACAAAATATCTGTATTTGTATATTATTTTAGATTTTCTAATTCCTGTATAATATACTTATGAGGAATATTTCATTACATTTTAATATTATACAATTTGTTACTAAAAAATACTTATAGATTGTAATTTTCATAATTTTGACAAACTTTGTAAAAATTCAAAATTCAGACTTCAAATACATATAAAAAAAATATTGCCTATGTATATTTAATAAATTTATACAGACAAAATAATAATTTATACGGGATTTTATATTTTTATGTCAAATTTTCAAGTATTTTTTCCCATTTATCAATTTTTATCGTAATTTATAAAATAAATCATAAATTTATCATACCTATAAATAGCTCAAAAAGAATCAAAATATCTTAAAAATTATACAATTGATAAAAAGTAATAATACAGATATTTGCTGAAGTTTCCAAGTATTTATTTGTATTTAAATTATAATAAGAAACAAAAATCTCGTTAAAAAAAAAATAGCTATTATACGAGAAATATCTGTTGCCATAAACATTTTAAATTATAACAATCATAAGCAATTATTATGACTTTCACGTAATTATTTTTTTTTTTTTTTTATACAGATTTAAAAACATACAAAGGACATTTTATTAAATTTACAAATCTTAGGTATAATATAGTAATTGTTTTTGCAAGTACAAAATTATTTGTAATTTTCGTTGTTTTAACAAATTCTGTTAAAATTAAAAAGTTTAATACTTATAAAATAATATTGTGACTTAAAAATTCAATAATTTTAAATTTAGATACAAACTCCTTAATATTAACTATGTATTAAATTGTAATTAAAAATGTTTATTCGACAAAAAAAAAAAAAAAACTAACAATTTAAACTATTTAAAAAATAATTCAAAAATTGTTAAAATACTTCGAAAATATACCATATTATATAGAAAACAATAAAATAAATAATTCGTAGAAAATTCAAGTTTCTATAGATATTCTTTTTAGATTTTTGAAATACAATAAAACAAATGAATTAATTTAATCAAAAAGTGGTTAATTATAAAAATTTCCTTTTTTCCTTAACTTTTTGTTTGTATTTCCGAATTATAATTTTAATCGTTTTATAGTACAAATTAGATTCAATATTTATCAATAATCACCTTCAAAGTTAAAAATTGAAAAATTTTATCAACTACTTATTGAGAACATAGACACAAAAAATAATGGTAATAATAAACACACATCATTGTATATTTAATACATTTAGACTGTGCTCTGTATTTAAATTGTAATCACCTTTCTTTATTATTATTGTACCTAGGTATTATAATTAACAATCATCTTTTAATCATAAACCTATGGTTTCAAAGTTTAGAAATAAAACTAACTAATTATTATTAAAAAATCTGATTTGGAGTTGGAATTTAAATATTGTGTACTCCATTTTTCATGTAATCCTTTCTTGTCTTATTAATTATTTAGTTTTAAATAGTTTTAAATTAAATGTGAATAGATTATATAGAAAAATATATTTAATGAGTCTCATTGAAAATAGTTATACATATGAAAATATGATTTAATATAGACACGAAGTAGCTGACGGAAACCTAATGTTTTTGAAATGAATAGTACTCATTAATTGAAATTTAGTACACTAATTGTTTGTGATTGCATGCCATTTGAAGAATTTGTCAATTTTGAAAGATAACGTCTGTTAGGTGTTCCATCGGTCACCTATCACATAAATATATATTTTACATACTTTGCGCGGTCATGGTTCAGAAATAAATTTAATATTCTATTATGTCTTTAGTCAAAATAAAAGTTCAATAAAAAATTTAATATCAAACATGTGAGAATAAAAATGTTTATAATTTTATTTTAATATTAAATTAGACAAACAGTTCAAAATTGAATTCATCACTATTTCATATACTTAATTAATAACTTAACAATTATTTATAAATATTAAATACCATAATAATGTGAACTTCTAAAAGCTTTAAATTTTAAATTCTGTACATAATTTATAAGAAAACCATAATACGAGTAATGAGTATATAGGTATTATAAGCATATAATAAGTATATTATGAGTATAATTTGATAAATAATATATTAAATAAATACAATTTTTCATGCCATTAAAAACAAATGTTTGTTTAACAAGTAACAAAAATAATATATATTTTTTTAAATTAAGTTTTGTATTATGCAAAAGTTTAGACATTTAATAATAAGGTGGAGACGGTATATATTTTCAATATTCTTTTCTAGTTCAGTAGACATTCCCAAAAACTATGTATTACATCGCTTACAGTCACATCGAAAATGTCATCAGGTCCCAATTCGACCTGTTATTTACTCATTAAAACTTTTTTTTTTTAAATTAATTCACTTCCGATTTATTAATATTATTTTTCTCTGATATCTTTGAATTTTGTAGAGAATAATAGATTCGTAATTATTTACTATTTTTTTGATTTTGCATTATATATACCTACCTACAACCTGCTAGAACTTCAATAAGTTAGTAATATCTGTAAATTGTAAACATTATTAATATTGTCAGTTTACAATAGACCACACACTCGCTAAAATTCATCGACTATACAATGCAAATGAAATGAAATAATTCAAATGTAAAGTTTTATAAAACGATACTTGAAATAAAAGGAATTTTTACTAATAGATTTCATACCTTAATTTATATTCAGGTGGCACTGCTGAGAGCCTTCCTATTAATGTTAATTTATGTCAAATTACGCATGTCAACACACTTAATCATTATAACTTGTCTTGAGAATCTCACAGAAAATGTAAATTAGTTTGGTTTGTATTATTTTGTTAATACATCATATAATTATGATAAACTTTTAAAATTTATATTAAGATTTATTCGTATTGTGTTATGTTTATAAAATACAAGCTGATAGTTGTATTTATATCGCGACATTTTGCTGTATAATTGAAAATTAAGTAGCTACTTATTTTTTTTTTTGATCTTCATTCGCAGGTTAAGTTTTTTACTAAAATAAGACAAAAAAAAAAAATCTAAAAATTTACGTAACCAATTTATTTACAATATTCATTACTTTGTAATGAAAAAATGCATTACCGATATAAAAGTAAACTTTTTTGAACATAATAGTATTCAATTTAATAAATTAACAACTGTAATAGATATTTTTCTAATAAAGAGTAATAAAATTAAATAGTTATACTAATCTCTAAATATTTTGTTCATCAAAATCTATGTTAAGTCACGTAAAACAATTATTTTCTAATATATGTTCCTATACGTTTAGGATATTATTTCATAGCATTAAATTTCTTGAAATGTTTCATGAAGTGTTACTCATGTTTTTTTGCTTAATTTAACTATATAATTTAATGCATAAATATTTTTATCTGATAGCAGGTCAAATTATACATATTACAACAGACATTTCATAGCACTACACCTTCAGAAGTAGTAAAATCGAATTCGAAGATGTGTGAAAATATTCCATTAGGGACTACTCAAGTAATGCAGAAACAGCAAATAATAACATATAATAATAATAATATAATATAATATATCACATCTAAAAGGAGATGACTCATTTACAACATATAAAGCGCAGTATTATATTGTACACATGGTATTATTGTGAAAAGTCCAATGGAAATTTAATGCAATTAGCAGAAATAACTTTTACAGCCAGGTGAATTTGAGAATGTATTTAAAATTCATACCACCACCACTAGCAATGTAATGTACTCTGGATAAAATAATTAGTTCAAAGAATACATATTAAGAAGTATACGAAAAAAGATGGAATTATGTAAATATGAAGAACGATAATAACTTATAAAACTTAAATGTATTTATACATGTTATGATAAAAATTAATTTAAATGATAAATAATCCTTTTGATAGTTTTTAATTAAAATTAAGAAATAAAATTATTTTTTCGGTTAATATCTAAAATGACAATAATTAAGTATATAATTTTATTTTTAATTTAAATTAGCAGATTTTATAGTTGTATAATGGGATTTAATTTAAAAAAGTACCTATTGGTGCACAATACATAATGTACAATATCGGATTGGTTAAAAAGATTCTTTTTAAAAAGAAAGCTAATTTAAATGTAAGCTACATAATATAATATACAAAACCTATTATTTTTTTTTCTTTAAAGTTTAATCATGTAGATTGTATTTAAAAATACATACACATTCGTGTATACAAATTGCATTGCTTGAATCAAGTCATAATAATATTTTTCAATTTAGTCTGAAGAATGACAAATAATACATTTGATTATATTTTTCTTTCGTGAGCAGATATAAAGTAACTATCGTATAGTTATTGTTAGAACTGTTGCTATTAAACTACGGCTTACTAATACATTAGTATTTGATTATTGGATTATAATCATAATAACCATTTAAAGCCATTATCATTTAATCATTAATAAATTAAAAGTAGAGAGTAGAAACTTTCCTGTATAACAACACGTATCAAAACTTAATAGTTATAATGGTATAATATGAAATTATTTATTTATCTATTAGTTGTTACTAAAAATGGAATATTATTAAACGTGTCCGTCTACCAAGTTCTCAAAAACGTTTTTCAACCAGACACATTTTGTTTCACAATATGCAGGTACTTATTGTTGACGAGTAACACAACGTTAAACAAAGACCGTCGTATAATATTTCTATAACAGAAAAATGTATTTTTCATGTATGAAAAATTATATATATATATGAGTGTATTTTAAGAAAACTTCAAACTAATAATGATACTTTTCAAGTTTTAAACCGTGAAAATATGTTCTGTTTTCTAAGCCCTTTGAATGCGCTGATGTGCGTATATGTATTTCAATTTTGGAAGTATATGTAGGTATCTACCATAAAATATATTATTATAAACATCATTTTATGTATATATGTATAATGTATATATATTTCCACGAAAATACGAAATATCTTACGTCAACCCTGTGTCATTTTCAAAGGTTTCGTTACTTACGTCTTAAAATGAGAGCAATTTACGTACTTAATGCGCTTACATTTATACAATTTAGTATAAAGTTAATATACACATGCACGTTTTTTTTTTTGTGCGTTATAATAACAAATAACAATACTAATATATTAGTATGTAGATTGTAGGTACGTACTTTTATTATTTCTCTTCTAAGTCAACCGCGTGAATACCTAACGCGCATTGAATATTAAAACTTACATCGATTGTATATTTTCAACGAGAAAAACATGTCTATTATTTATGCCACTATGATCATAAGATCGTAGATAGATTGTGAATTTCAGCGCGTTTGTTTTATTTTAGTATTTTGTTTTAAATAAATAAATTAACTTGTTAAATAAGTGATAATAATATAATTTATATCCCTAGAAATCGAATTATAAGGCTAATATAACTGATTAAAAACTTGCTCGATATATTATTGATGAACGTACACTTTTGATTATCTACTGCAACGATTACAGGAGACACGGGATGATCACCGAGTATGATTCAAACTATTTATTATTTTAATGACAATAACAGCGATTAATTTAACTGGAGAGACTGGACCAACGATAACGTTCACGTAATTACGGAACGTTATACAGTTTTTAACTCAATCCGTCGCAGTTTTACTTGCACTTAAATAATATGATATAGAATAGAGGTTTCCAAATCTTGTTTGTGCACGCGTACCTAATAGATATGATGTATAGTGGTTCTCGAAAACATTTTCCACTCAGGACTTAATCATTAGCAACTTTTAGTTACAATCCACTTTTGATAACCATTTTTTTTTTTTTAATTTTTACTAAATATTTTTTAGTGAATATAGTAAGTTATAGACGTGAAAAAAACGAACGCTACAGATTAAGCAAAAATTTAAATATCAAAATATAAAAGTTTTTTTTTTTTTTTTGTCATAATTTCTTATTTAAAAAGTTATATTTATCTCGAGTAAGTAATTTTTATTTTTATATTAAAGATATTTTTATTACTTTGGAAAATTTAAATTTGAAAAAATTCAAATTTTAACGGTTCACCCTTTAGGAAACACTGCTATATAATATAAACGTGCGATTCTGTAACGCGTATAACTAACAATGATGCACCCTCTAGTAACAAGAAATAAAATCATTTACTATTATTATCCTTAATATAGAGCTATACAAAATTCATAACTAATATTAAAATATAAAGTATTAAATTTATTCATTATTATTGTATTATAATATTTTATATAGTTGTATAGTAGATCGTACCTATAGCTATTACCTAACGAACAACAAATGTTAATGAAATGTGTATATTAGTTCAAAATTGTTATTATTAGTATATATTTTAGTAATAATTAAACAAATAATGCAGATTAAATAACTCCTAGCTCCTTTGGGCGCCGCACCGCAAGGCTTAGAAACTATATACTGCTCTATAATATCGGTGGCTTGGTTTAAATGTATAGGATATTTTTATAGTTTCATAGAAATTCTATTTTAAAAACATACCCGCAAATCACATTTAGCTCATCATAATAATTTTAAACTCTCAGAGCATCTACATATCCAATTATTAAAACGTGAACTATGTCTATACAGTATCCGCCGCAATAAAAAATTAACTGAAAATCATTAATCTAAATTAATACAGTAACACAGATGTACTTCGTTATTATTTTTTTCATTTTTACAATGTACTTTGTGAAAAAAATGTCTATAGAATTCAAAATTATTAAAAAATTATTTGATTAAAAATATTATAAATAGATATATATTTAAATTAAAACTTTTATAATATATTATTTAATATTTGTTGACCTAAAGCTTAAACTATTTTGTACTCAACATTGCTCATTATATTATAAGCTTTTACGTGTTGTTATTATATAAAGTATCCTTTATGACTATACACGTAAAACTTATTTCAGGAATTCCTAAGGAATATCTAAGTTCTATTTTTCTACCTTAAATAATGTATAAAGTCTTTATACAAAATATAATTATACTCCTTTAATTAACCAAGAATGCTTTCAAAAGCACTTAAATCATCACTTACAAAAATCTAGAAGTTTTAGTAATTCTATATTTTATAATTACTTTTTAGCTAAATATAGCATTATTTAATGTAATTAATTTTAAGTAATATCGATGACATTGGAAATGTGATTGAAATAAAAATATATTTTGCTTTTACAAAATTGTTCATAGGTACTTACAATAAAAGTTTATAATAATAATACGTGGAGATAGAATTAAATATAATTAATAGTTTATTTGTATTGTCTTTTTACTTTCTTTGAAATTTGAATAGATGAATTAGTCTATTTTGGTAGTAAAGATTTAATACCTATACGAGTTTTGTAATTACCGCTAGTATTCGATTTATTGTATTATTATTATTATTATTATATTAACTATAAAACGTTATATTGAATTTACGCTATATTACTAGTTTTACTTTATATTACTAACCATATGTGTAACATGTAAACTGAACTATTATATTATCGTATTATAGGTACATTATTTTATTTTTGTCTACAATTTTTCCAATATTATATTTTGAATGTTTTATGGTCCACAATCTACTTATGGAATATTAACTGCAGAAAAAATGATACAAGCTAACGATAAGAAATTAATTATAATTGAAGTTGGAAGATATATTTTAGTGAATATTATATATATATAGTTAGTAATATAAAATTAAACTGTAATACAATAGTCAAATTATTATTACCATAAAATGATTGTAGTTCTTAAAAGGTTTAACTGTTGTTAGTTTATATGCAATGAGCCTGAAAAACAGCAAACTGTTTAAAAAAATAATAAGTAGTTTACAAACATACCATTTATATCAATGTATATAACTCAAAAATTACTAAAATATTTCCATAAATATCGTAAAACAGTGGAAATAGGTTCATAATATAAATACATAATGTTTTAAAACAAATCAAACATGTTATCGCGTAAAATAAAATTTAAAAAAATAAAATTAATTTAAAGGTCTTAAGTTCTTACGAATGTTTTTTAATTATAACATGATTGCCTATCATTGTTATTTATCATTTAAATAAGTATTTTCGTTCAAATTTGAATTTGAAATATCTACGAGATAATATACAATTATTGTTTTATATTTTTTTAAATTTTTAAGTTTTAGTATTAACTACTTATAAGGAATCTTGTATTAAAATTTTAACCATTTCTACCCAGGGAATAATTTTTAATTTATATTGCTAGATAAAAATAGTTAAAATAATATAATGAAAATTTGAACGTAAATGATATCATCAACTTTTGGTGTAAAATTCAAGTATTAAGATTATTTGTTTTCAAGTTCCATAGAATATTTTTCAATATTACGCTATAAAAAATAAAGGTAGAATTTAAAACGTAGCACAAAATTTAAAAATAAACAATAATCATATTTTTTGCGTATCTTCAATAGATCAAAATTATTTAATGATAGTCTCAAGATGATTTTCAATATATTATTATTTGAAATCCTAAATTGAAAAAAAAAAAATTACATTGCAACCAATAATATAAAAACTATGAAAATACTCTTTAAAACATAATATAATATTATTTGTCTTTATATTGTTAACCAATATTTTATAAGTTTTGATGTATTTTTTTTAATTTTCTCACACACATTAAATTATGAATAATAAAATGAACGATTACATTACCAAAAATTAGATTTAAAAAAAAGAAATAAGTAATTGTTGAATGTGTATAAAATCATTGATAAGTTACTGTAATGTATGTATTAAATATGAGTTCAATGATAAATCATTTTACATGAAAAATGACTCTGAAAACAGTTTGTATAATACATTACAAAGTATATTTCATAATATGCTTTTAGATATAAACTAATTTATTTATTACATATTTGCATTACAATAGGTTGATTAAATTTTTGATAAAAAAATTGCATTTATTATATTATTTATAACGTAACATTTATTATAAATATATATCTATATAATTTATTTTTATTATTAATTTTTATGTCAATATTACCTTATTTTAGAACGAATGAATAGCAATAGGTTTGTGGAATATTTATAAGCCCAATGGCTTAAATTAATCAAAATATTTTAATATTTTAAATATGTAATTTTGTTTATAAAATTAAATGATTATATACTATGATAATAAGTTTCAAATCCTTACGACTTTTTTTTTTTTACAACAAAATAACTTCATAAAACCGCTGTGTTTTGTTTAAATATTGAATTTTATCCAAGTTTTAACTTCAAATGTCTAATATATATTGTTAATCTATTTTTCAAGATTATTAGTTTCAAAATAAAAGTATTAATATACTACTTTTCAAGAATTTTGTATTGAATTATCTCAAGCCTTTCATGTAAAAATTAAAAATCTTATAATTATTTAACTACCCCACCTTTGGGGTGGTGTTAAATTTAATAAATAAAATAATTTTCAAGTGATCGTGATTATGCAAATTTTTTTTATTAAATTCAAACTTTAAATTTTTATATAAAAATACCATGCACGTGTTTCTTCAGCACTTTTAAAAGCTTTTATAACAATTTTTAAGAAATTTTATATTACATTTTTAAACTTTTTGACAGAGTGAATATCTTTTATCGATATTTACTGAAAATAAATCGAAAATTTTTATCCCATCATTCATAAAAGTGTTGGAAAATTTTTTCTTTTGAATTCTAAAAATACCTATTAAATTTTATTTCCTTAATTCTTACAGAAAATATATTGAAGTTAAAAATCTAAACATTTTTACTGCTTTAAAAAAGTGATGACAGAATTTTAAAAAAATGCATCGTTTAAAATCGATATATTCTTTACTCCGTTCAGAATCTAAAACAGATAAAAGTTATGTACCTATATTAAGATGTAAAGAAAATTTTAGAAATAAATTATAAAATCGGTATATACTATATAGTATATATATTAGCATTTCAACCAAATATATTATAAATTATGAAAATATCAATATTCTAATTTTGCCTAAATTCAGAATAATCAATAGGTAAAATTAATTATGTTTATATTTTAATATATTTATCAGCTTTTGAATGTTCAATCAACACTGTTTTTGAAAATAAAATATACTTGTACTACACTTAATTGCCAAGTGATGTAATCAATAATACAATTTAAACATAAATAGAACATACAAACATTTTAATGCTCTATAATAGTCTAAAGCATAAACAGAGTTTATATAAAGTGTTATGTTACATTAAAACTATGTTGTGGGATGTTACTTAAATAATTTTAAATTAAATAAATATAAAATTCAAAGAAGTTATACATACAGATTATTTAAATAAAATTCCGTAAAAAAAATCAAATTTTTTTGTAGAAATTAAAGTATTTAGTGTAATAAGCGTAATATACATTCATGTTTTTTTTTTTATTTCTATTATTTAAAATTGGTGTCTTCAAAATTTACAATAAGTAGGTAGGTATATGTTTAAGTATGAGAGTTATATTATATATACGTACGTATAAATTGTGTAGAAAAATAAGCCACTTATGAACAACAAATTTGATTTGATTTGTTAAGCAATTATTTTTCTAGAGGTAAAACGTCGCCAGTTCCTTTAAATCCCCAGTGAAAATTTTCTTTGAGGGTATTAAAGAAGATAAATCATTTAGGGGATAATAATTGTGATGGGTCTCGAGTCCACTGTGGACTCATAAAACAAAACTACTTATTTAAATTGTTTTCATATAAATAAAATAATTGGTTGGACAAATATAATTAGAAATTTTAAGCGAATAGTTTTTATAAAATTTGAGTGTAAGATTTTTTAGTCAAAATTCAAATTCGGAGATGTGCTTGAATTCAAACAAATTTGATTAGTATCTAACGCACTATATTGCATTATGTAGTGTATAAAGGACTTTTAGTTTGCAATTCACATATTTATTTTTATCAATATAATTAGAAAAAATTACGTGTGAATGTAATTCAATTGTCCGAACCCCAGGAAGAGATTTTTAAGTTAAAATAATCAGTCTTTTTTTTTGTTTCTTATTCAAAAAATTATTATATGTACAGACTATTTATCGAGTAACATCAAACTAGTATAATTTTCTGTGATCATAAAAAATGAATGTATTATTATTATGTATAAATATTAACATTGTCCATATAATATTTCTTTTAGTTACTAAAGAACGACAAAAAATAGCACTATTTAAAGTTGTCCTATTACAATTTATTTTTATGGTTTAGACTAATGTTAACATTCATTTATAACTAGGACTACAATTTTATGTAATATTTATTTGTGTTTCATCGTCTTATTTAGATGTATAACATTATAATTTTAAAAAATAGATAAAATAATATGTTTATAAATTATAATTTTTTTTTTTATTACAGCGTATAATTATTAATGTAAATATATAACTACATATAATTCGTGTAAAAAAGTTGTTACTGAAGTAACATATAATATTTTTTCATAATTTTTATTTCTATCTATTTAGTAATTGTAAAATTAATAAATTTTATAATATTAATAATATAACGATTAATAAATTGAAGACTTTATTCGACATTTACCAGGTACAATTTGTTATGCACTAATGTTTATCTTATAAACGTTTCCACTGTTCTCAAAGCCGATATTATATTATTTAATTCACATATTTAATACCGTGAATTACTTAATTACTTATAACAGCTAGGTAATATAACGTATTTGTTATTTATACTTGATACTGTCTCATTCATATCTTTAATCAAAATTCAAACATATTATGGTAATATTTAAAACAACGATATTACGTCCTTGCTTTTACAAGCTCATCAAAATTTGAATTAATATTAGATAATATATAACAGTGATGCAATAATCTCAAAAGGATGAATAACGATAAGATTTTTAAACATAACTAATTTATAATTTAAATCATTTAAGTGAGGGGAGGAATGTCTTTACAGTATATTATAATTATTCGCTTTTTATAAGTTAGAAGTTTTAATTAATATTCTATTTAAGTTTCTATGTTAATTATGTAAATATATACTACCATTATAAATTTATCATGTGAATAGAAATTGAAACATTAATTTATAGGGTCAAAGATTGTACATTGGTTTTCACACTCAATTTTTTATGGAAAATTATTATATTTTTACGATTACTTTAAAAGTAAAATTCACTCTATTGATAAAATACTTTTTTCAGATATACCACATTAAAACTTGGTCTATCTAATATAGATATTAATATTATTTAGATATTTATAGATAGTTTCGACCTCAAAATATAGTGTAGTTACAGACCACTGCAAATCCATCACAGTCGGAATCAATTAAAACATGAAACCATAATTTCTGTTAATATTTTTATTGTTTACCTAATTGATTTTAATTATTACTTTATTTTTTTTTATATGTAATTAAAGGCAATTATTTTACTATCCTATTTAAATAAAAGGTTATTTCACGCAGACATATTACTCTAAATAAATTATGATTATATTAATTACCTCTGGTCGTCTTATAATAATATTATATTAATTTATTAATACATTTTAAATAAATATGTTAACTCCTCAAAAATATAATTAACACTACTTAAATTAATATATAATTGATATTCAACTAGGTATAGATATAAAGGATTTAAAACTCTTTAAGATTTTTGTTTTTTTTGCTTATAAATTAGTCCTTATAAAGTATAAACAATAACCTATTATTGTATTTTAATAGATGATTTAAATTTAAACCTAATACATTTAATAGTTTCAAATTTTTATTTATATTTTAAAGTTAGAGTCAAGTTGAATGTATATAAACAATAAGTTTCAATAGGAGTTCATAAATATCACTGTCTATGAAAATACTTGTTCAAACAAAATATTATTATGAAAATATTTTTACTACTAAATTATACGTGAATAGATATTTGTGTTAGCTCTTACGCCATTAAAATTAATGAGTCATCATTAGTATGGACCAGTTATTGTTTTTCACGAAGTAAATAGGATTATACAAAAAATAATTAATTCACTTGCGATAGAAAATTTGAAGATAACTTCTCACCAACAGCTCGCTGTTATGAAACATATTCAGTAATTATTAAACGAAAACTTTATTTACACACGAGCAATATAAAAAATAATAGATACTGTTATATCAATAACAAAAATAGTAATTATTAATTCTATGTCAATTTGAAATTATACAAATAATGAATAATGTAACCGATTATAGGATAATTGAGTATTATAATATTTATATCAGTAACAGTAACATAACAATAAACAAAAATGTATTTTATTAATATTTCTTCAAAAGACTAAACATGAGTTACAATTCACTATATTAAGCCATATGTCTATAGTATTTTAAACTTAAAAAAAAACATATTTCTAAATGCCAGTCATAATTATAAAGTGTCAAAAAATTAACCTTTCCATGCTCTTACACGTCATACACAAACATATCAGTTGGACAATTTGAAAATAGTTACATTTACTTGGCAATGAGTCATTACAACTGCTGTTAATTATAATTATTTTTATAGTACATACGTGACAAAAAATATAAAAATAATAATAATAATAAATATTATTATAAGCTGTAATAATATTATTTTATAATATTTGGGTGACTTTATTTTGGTAATATATTTTAATTTAATAAAATCATCTTCGTGATCTTACATTACTTCAATGTTATTATCATTAATTATTTCACGCAGCTATTATATATTAAATTAATAAATTTAAATTCAAAAAATGTCTGGTAAAAGATTCATATAATTTATAGTACATTAATCAACAATCTGTACAATTTTATTAACTGTTTCTGTATAAATAATTAACTAAAAAATGATGTATATTCTATATAATTAAGATTGAGTTTATTAATTATTTTATTCTGTTTAGATATTAAGTAATCATACAAAAATATCATGAGACGTCTGGGGGGGGGGGGGGTATATATTATATTAATGAAAATTAAAACTGGCTGTGTCCTCAACGTCTACGTAATAAAGGTTTTTATACTATTCATTATAATACTTGACGTTGCGTTGTGCGTGTTTAAAATAATAATGATAATATTATACCAATATACTATAAAATAGTGGATTCTCGTCATTCAACAATACAATATAATATAAATATATAGACATTATAGATGTTTGGGTTTAACGTCAATTATATTTTTAAAGTCAATTTGACAGAAAAATTCATAATTTAACAATTGTATTTCATGAAAAGGCTTAAAGTGCACTTTATTTAAATAGTATAGTATACAACAATATCGTTATATTTTTTTGGAATCGAAATAAAGTTTCTTATTTATATAAAATTGTTTAACAATACTTTCCAAAGTTATTCGTTTCAAATAAAAAAAGCATCATCCGATTAATACTTTTGATTAGTTCAAAACTTTTTATATTCATACTATTTTCAATTTGATATGCTTTCATACCAAACAAAACAATTTATTTCTACTTTATTATAATTTTTAAAAAAATTATGACTTTTTTCTGCACCTGAAATACTTAGATTGTCTGGCAGTGGCATATCTAAAACTCAACCAATAAGAATAGACGATACAAAAATTGTAAATAATCCTTATATTATTATCATATCCAATCCCGTTGACATGAAAAATATAGACGTTTTTTTATTCAAACTTTTTGAATACATTTTAAATTCTGAGTAACGCCATGAAAATATTATTATTATTTTTTATTTGTATTCATTTAAAAACTATTATTGACAAAAAGTACTTGAAAATCTTCATAATTATATCATGTAGTACTATTGTTGGTCAAATATGAGTTATTCCAGTCAATATTCAAAAATATTATTAATTATTATTCAAAAAAAAAATATTCTTACAGAATACCAAATCTTGAATTATTATAACTTGTTTTTAATTTTAAGTTTAAATGGTCAGTTTAAATTAATTTTGATATAATTTGTAGTTTTTAATATAAAGACTTTTCATTTGAATACGTGTTTTTAACATAATCATTACCACTAAAGACTATATTTTGATAAATCATAAATAATTTTAGTCGTTGATTCTTTTTGTGTTAGGAAATTAAAAATTTATATTAAATAAATAGTAAAAACATACCATATTTTCCTAATTGAATTTTATTTTACCAGTAAAAAAGAAGTTTGATGTCAAAAGATAGAAAATTACAGCATCTACAACTACCTAAGATATTAATTATATATTCATCTTTAACGAATAATTTTAATGATCCCTGTTGATACATACACAAACCACTTAGTAGTTCCAAGAAATATCAACTCGTTACTTATTCATCAAAAACACCATTATAAACAACTGAATAGCGATAAAAAAATATATTCTGAACAATATTGATTATTTTAATGTTTTTCGAACTATGACCATGTCAAAATAAAGTGTACAATTTATAAGTATTTTTAAGTACAACATTCAATTTTTTAAGTGGCTTATAATATTTCAATTTATAAATAAATAATAAAAATGTATAAATGTAAATAATTACATACGAAAATCAAAAACTCAATAAAGCATGGCTAACTCTTTTTTAAGGGTAATTATTAATTAAGGGTGATTTAAACTTTTGATAATAATTGATAGTGGTTGATATTATTACTTAATTTGTGTTAGCAAATACTTACAAGTGACTTTATAGTTATTGAAAAAACTTTTATTAAAAGTGTTGTAATTGGGCGGCCGATTTCACACATTTGTAATTCTGATAAAAATATATTGCTATGAAATAGGTGAAATTAAAAATATACCTTTACTGTTATTCAAAAAGTGATATAGGTACTTTAATATTTTCATAACGTTTAGTTTTTGAGATACTAGTTATTAACCTATAAAAGAATTATCTTGTGTAACTAAACGTATACCTCACGTAACTAATTTTAATTTTCTTTTGTTAATATTATTAAGTTATTCTGAGTAGAGCTCGATTAATTTGCAACTGCAGATATTCAAAAGTTATTAATAATTTATTTTCTTACGATTAAAAAAATCTAATAAGAAAAGAAAAAAAATGATCTTTTTAAAATGTCTAGTTTGATTTTTAATAGCACCTATTAGTACCTAAGTGATGAATCAAGATTTTGAATAACTCTTTTGTCTAAATAAGTGTTTACAGAAAAATATACAAAAAACAACAGAAAAATCTATATAGGTACATTCTTTACTTACATACGTTTTATCTTATAATTATTTCTACAAACAGTACATAATATTAAATAGACAAACATTTGAGTTTAATTTATTTATATAAATTATACTTGTAACAGATAATTAAATTATAAATAACTAAAATAAACATTAAATTTGGTTAATGACATTAAATAACTATTAAACCCAATGTTAATTGATTTCATAATAGAATCAGTCCATATATATGTGAGTCCAAACAATATAATATACATATATATAATGTATTTTTGACGATCTGGGTATTTAAAAATATAAATAACCAAAAACAAAATTGTATTAGTTATTAACTTGTAGGTAATTATATGATTCAAATTTGTAATTTGTTTATAATTCGTAAAAATTGAAAAAATGTACATCTAAAACTTCTGAAACTCGTAAAGCATAAACTAGTATAATTAATGCATTTTAAATCAGTGATTAAATTGAGAGATTACAGGGGAATAGATTACCCTATATTTTTAAAAAATATTTTAACGTACCTCATTTAATTATATCCAAATCAATAAGATATTAAAATCTTGAAAAACGCATTTTTTTTTATTCCATTTTTGTTATTTTTTCTTATTCAAGTACTTTTTTAAATTTTCATACATTATACTCTATGCATTTATATAAAAAAAAATCACTAAAAATCTCTTTGAAAAAATTCATTAGCTTAAATAAAATAACAATGATTTCTTAAAGTCACAGTGACAATAATTTTAGATTTCCTGTCTATATCACGTATGTTGTTAGCATGCATGTTTTTAAATTGGAGATTTTTTAACTAAGGCCACATTAAAATTGTAATTTATTTTATATGATTTATTTATTTATTGGTATCTATTATGGTTAGAAACTGAATACATTTGTTTTTCAAATCAACAATTTATAATTTCATGAAAACCAGAATTTTCATATATTATATATAATGATATTGTTTATTTTAATATAATATTAATTCAAATATATTTTAATACTTACCTAAAAAAACACATTAAACTATAATAATCTAAGCTCATATAGTGTTTTTTGTTATTGTTTTTAAGTATATTTTTATTAACATAAGTATAATCAAATTTATAATGGCCTTTTTACACAAACTAACTGGAGTAAAATAAGCGTGTGTTATTATAGACAAATAAACTTTACATGGATACATATAAAATTGATTAAAAATGGTTGATTATGATTTTATAACAAAATTAAATTAAGGTTTAAAATTAAACACGGGATTGATCCTAAAATGTTCATATTTATCAGAAAATTATTATACTTATTACTTAAGAGTTATTATTTTAACTGCCAATATTATTTTCTTTACAAAATAAAGAAGAATACACTTATTGTAAGACATAAAACACTTTAAGTATATTTTAAGCATTGTTTTTATAGTAATTATTGATTTTAACTATTAGAAGAAATAATAAATTGAAATATAAAATTTTGAAACGCATCAACTCCATCAGCATCATTGCTTATTTGTTTTTCTTAAATGAAACAAAAATATAGTAAAATACATTTTTAGGAATCTAAATTTTTCTAATTTTAAAAGATTGATATAATTAATTATTTTAAACATAATATTATCATTATAAATAATTGTATATTAAGCCAATAAATATTTTTTAACAGAAAATTAAATTGTTTCATTATGATAAACAATTATGTATTTGGTAGTGAGTATTTAAATCCTATCACTTCGATTGATGGATAAACTTCTGAACATTTAATATCATAATCTTAACCAATATAATGCTTTATACATAGTTTGGTCAGTTTGGATTATATAGTGTGGGTAAGCTTTGTCGTTAACGTTGACGATTAATCAAATTACGCTTTGCCATTATAGATAAACTAAGTACCGTTTCTGTGATAAATTAATTAAAATGGTTTATTTTTTACTTTTTGTACATGGCAATTAGACCTAATATTATACTTTGTATAGATCATGGCGAATAAATCGACACAGTATAACATTGCACTGTACCTTGAAATCACATAAATTAAAGTATATCCAAATACTAGATACTATTATATTGTATTTTTTCAAATTGTTAAATAAATCAATTATTACATTGTTACTAAACACTGAATGTAATATTATGTACTTCTTTTAATGATATTTTATAAAATGAATCCACTAAAAAAATGTTTCCTTGTCTATTTACCTATGCGTAATTTTTTCATGCTTTAAAAAAAAAAAAAAAACATAAATCTGCACGTAAACATGCGAGTAAAATTAAATATATTTTTTTGAGTAAAATAATCTTGTTAATACTCAATTATTATCTAACTACTAACATAGCATTCGGAAATCTTCCTAGTTATTGTAAAATTTGTTACGTACTATTTATATATATATATATTACACAATAAACACATCAAAATGACTGACCAACAAAAAATATAATAAAACACTTTTTAACACATCCGAATTATTACGAATACACTACAATGACTAACAGCAGTTAGTACGACATTAACCATCAGCACAAGCGAACTCAATAATACAATTATTAACAGCCATATTCCATTCAGTAACGTATTGTTTTAAATTTATTAACTATAGATATATAAACCAAATGTGACTTATTATTGATAAATACCTCTAATACCTATAGTGCTCTAACCCCTAGCTATGGAAAACTTATCCATAAAGACTAGAAAACCTTCTCTGAATAACTAATATTGTGATATGGTTCCCCGACCACGTTACATTATACTTTATAGTACATCTATGTACCTAAAAATGATACACGATATATTTTTATGGTAAATGTAATCGTTTGCATTAATAATATACCCAAAATTCAGTAATTAGATACGGACCTAATGAAAACTTTGAACTAGTAACAACTAAATTTAACAAAAGTTATAAATAAAATAATTTTTTGAAAAAAAGAATTAAAACACACAAAGAATAGTTTATAGCATAAAATCACTATAGTGGATTAAATTTAATTCTCTGGCTGAGTTTACACAATAAGGTTGAAAATTACTAAGTTTCCTTCTATATAATAGTAATTAAAAATTAACTCTTTGTATTGTGTAAAATATTATTTAGAGAGGTATTTTATATTGCAATCATGAAAAAATAAATAAACCAACACGCGCCTAATTGTTATTTGATAAATTTTGAATACTCAATTATTGACAAATTAAAAACAAAGTTATTGTTTTTACTTCGATAAAATAATAACCAAATCATATGTTACAGAAAATAAAAACATTTACCTATCGTGTATGATAGCCACCGGACATTTCGAGATAAATCCATTAAATTAAACACTCCGTGAATTAAATGTAACTTAAAAATCGGAAACAACAACTTTGATATTTGTTTTTACACTTGCACGTGTGTATAAAATATACGTTTTAATTATACGCATTTATATTATTGACATACCTATTTGTAATAGAGTTATATTTTATTTTATTGATGGATTCTAATATAGGTATTGCATTATTGGAAAAATAAATTGTATGTGTTATAACAATAATGTCTATGTGATGTCCATCTTTAAATATATATATATAATGATATGTTTATAAACATATAATACAGCACCTGTCAAAAAAATAAAGAAATATTTTTTAATTTGTTTCAGACCCTCGTCGTCGGCAACACGTCACTAACAGTATTGCAACAAATACACACAGTCACATTGACACAAATATTATGTGATATTATGTTTTGTATTTTATATACACGATATGTTTAGTGTAGGGATAAAGTAATCAAATCGAAAATTATATAGCAAAGGCCCAGAGGCCGAATGACGTAAAACAGCAATCGATATGTCATAATACGAACGAACTGTGTCATGGGATTGAATTGTATACATAAAAGTACAAATTGCGAACGATTGTTGATCGATAGAGATAAAATGAACTTAGGAAAAATAATTTATATCATGTAACACAAATATATGTGTTTATATCAATACAACGTGATAAGCCGATTACGTTTTTGTTATCTAAGTTTTTGATTTGCTTTACTTGATTTCTGGTAAGCTACATAAATCGTTACACGAGTCACGGATTTTCTTTTTCTGTATTCTATAACACAATACTTTCAGACACGTATATTGCCCCTTGTATCGCTCTATAATCATTGAACACAGACTTTAAACTACAAATGCCCTACCCGCAGTTCTACATATCTGCCTATACGCAGATCTATAAAATGTTTTGACCTAAAGAGTAAAGAACCTATATATAGAAATCATGATTTGAATTTATATTTTTATAAATCGCATAATATCTTTAGCGGGCACGAGTGCATCAATAAAATTGTGCACGATACAAGCTAACAGGATACATCTGATTATCATATCATTATACTAGTATTATAGACCTACTTATTAATTATTATGATTATGAGTAGCCGAGTAGGTACTTTTGTTTTTTATCACCTTTTTATAGTGACAGTAATATTATATTTTTAAAATATAGTTACAAAAATTTCAAATTTAAGTATATGATAATAATAATAACAAACTTGGACCCCAAACATTAAAATTAACATTAAGATTTAAGTTCACTAACAAAAAAATAGAAACATAAAAAATTACTTAAATGATAATAAAGATAAATACAAAAACTGCATAGAAATATTTACCAACGCATTAAAGGGGAATAGGTGTTTCACGTCGTAGGAGTTGGTAAGGCCATCACAACAAAAACCACGACGTTAATAAAAAAAAATATACAACGACATTCTATCTATACCACTGCCGAAGCCACTCTATCATAGAAATAGTTGAATATATCTCAAACAAAGACAAAAAGCATAAAATTAAATTACGGTTTCTTAATGATCAAAGATCTTTCAATAAATACATTATATTAAGGAACTTAACTCACCATGGAATATATTTAAATAGAATATTGCAAATATAAAAAAAAAAAAAAATAATAATAATTTACTAGATCACTTTAATAAAATTATTGTATCACAAACAAAAGCAAAAAATAAAATATTACAAATTTAAAATAACCAAATGTATATAAATTTATATAGCAATACAAATTTTAAGTATAAGAAAACTAAAAAATATATAAGTATGTTAATTGGCGCTAATAACAATTTTTAAAGAGAATTGATCGATAAAAATAAAATTATATCATATAAATTAAACGCTAGTATTAAATATTACGGCAAATAACTCATTTAAATGTATTTTAAATGAGCAAATAACATTTATTAGATAGGCACGAACTTTAAATCACACATACAATATTATACTCAATATAGTAACGAAAACCAAATAACAAACTAACATGATTATAATATAACTAAATACAATTTTTAATATTCATTTTAATAAGTATTTATACATAGTAGTCCAGAGATGGTAAGCCACCTATGGGATATGATTACACGCACGATATTTTAGTAAAACACGCAAATGTCCAAAAAAAGGTCATTTGTAGGATTTATTAGGCTTAACAGAAAAAAAAAACATAAGCAAGAAGATACCATTTCACTGTATATTAGGTTTCGAATAGATCACAGTAATTTTATTTATATTATGTTGCATTTTAACTCAATGGTATGTAATCATTTATTTTGCTATTAATATTAAGGTAGGTTAATCAAATTTTTACCGAGCTTATCACATTTATTATATTATTGTTACTAACTTTTGAGTCAATACAAGCTATCATTTGACTTTGTTTGTTTTTCTCAAAATACTGGAAATTTTCAATTTTAATCTCTTTAATCCACATATCTATCCAAAACCATCCACAAAGTTTAAAATCCAACCATTTTATTTTTTTTTTTTACTACTTATTGTGTACATACTACATAGACACAAAAACACACATCATTGTAAAATCAATACACTCATCGTCCCGCTTACACTTTAAAAAAGTCATCAAATTAATTGACATGCAAGGAAAATGAAATTTGTTTGTTTAATACACGAATATAGAAAAGTTTACAGTCCCTGTACTAATCTGGATATCAATATACAAACAAATATTAATGATACTTATTGGAATTTTTATCAAAAATTACTGACGTAAGGGCACCTGGTGGCAGACTAATACATTTTATATGGCTCAGTAACAATCCAATAATAAACATGTATAACATTACACAGTACTTTCCCACAGACTTGTTTAAAATGCTATAAAATACAAATTACACCAATTTTACAATAATGAATATTAACATTTACAGAATTTAAATTATCTGTGAACTATGACTGTATATTATTGCTCATACTTTAGATATAGTATCTATCCAATATTATTATTAAAATTATTGTTTTGTAACCATGGTTACCATTAAAACAATTTTATTGTGGTATAGAAGTTGTTATAATTATACGGAATGAAATTTCATTAATTATTTATTTATTTATAACATGTATTTATTCACACTGTTTATAGTAATATTTAATTAACCCAAAAGTTAATAATAAAGTTTTTGAAAAATTAAAAAACAAAGCTAATTTTTGGGGCCTCTCTGCGAGGAGGTCTATAAGAACAGGTTTTTTTATGTTATCATTTTGTGACAACACTATTCATCTTTTTCCATTTTTTTTTCTCAGAGTTATTGTTCTGAATACCTTCCTGAATGTCATTACATCATCTGATTTTTAATCTTTTTTTTTGTCTGGAGGGGGTGGGGAGGAAGTGTATTGTATTTAAATGTTCCAATTTTTTGACGACACTATTTAACATTTTTCCAATTTTTTTTTTTTTAAAGTTATACTATAAAAGAAAAAAATTAAAAAAATAAAAAGTATAAATAAGTATAAATACTTAATACCACTAGAAAATTTTAATATACGTTTTAATTAACAGTTTTTTATTTTTCTTTCTCGATCACATTATTAAACTATAAAATTTGAATAAAAAATTCTACACATCAATATATCATCATCCGAAGGTAAAATAAATAACCAATCACGGGAGAAGCCGTGACGGGTCGGCTAATTATATTGATAAAGATACTACAACCAGAAAACGGAATTTAGTGTTTATTTTTGAGAGTAGTATAATGTATACGTATATTATTAATAGGTAATTATGTGCTCAGTGACAACAGTAATAACAGTGGTGGATTCAGGAATGTCTAAAGGTTAATATACTATAGTCCCAACTCTTTTTTTAGTAAAAGACAACCCTCCCCCTCCCACCGTTATATTGAACTGGATCTACTACTGAGTAATAATCTATTGTCTTATTTAATTTAAACAGCCATAATGATATATTCAATAGATAAAACAGAGATAATGTCATATTTTTTTAATTAAAAAACACCAACAAACGCTGCAAGGAATAAAAGTTGACCGAAAACATGTTTGCTTATATTTTCTTCAAAACTACACTTGCTAAAATTTATTCAGAGTTATTCGATAGTAATTGATTGTTTTTTTCTCATGAATGGAGAAACTAGCAAGATAACCGAAACATGACAAGTCTTTAAACTTCAAAGTATTATTCAAATTAAATTTCCTAACTAACAATAAGCATAACTATTCGAAAAGAGTCGAAATACAACCTTACTATTTTTATAATTTAAGAAAAAAATATTATTTTTACAACCAATACATTTGCTCAAAATCTAGAAAAAAAAATATTCGACCGTCTCTGTTACTATTCAAACATAATACAATTTACCCAAGTCCGTCACACGTATATTTCGCTTATTTTTTCCAACCAAATAAACCTACTTCTAACATACCTATGGAATTATATACATTATTCCCATTATCTCATTGTGTATAATATAGTCTTGAATTTCTGATTATACAATAGTATAATCTTGGAACATCTTTTTTCTCTACATATTGTATATTATTTTCTTCTGATTTAAACATCCAGAGGATGAGTGTCATTTTATCGATACAGTAGTGATAGAATTGAATTTTTCGACAACAAATACTTCTTATAATTCCCGAGAGACTTTCAGACAATTTAGGCTTTTAATGGCTCAGTTCGTCTGCTATTAATAGGATCGTTTATTATTGAAAAATACATTGAAGTACTTAGTAAAGCTATTTTTATTTTCCTTAATTTTCGGTTTTGTTTTGTGTGTCTTTTTTGTATCAGGTACAAAATCCTCTTGAGTAAAGAGCAATTAATCCAAATACATAAGGTTTTAACGAGTTATCTAAAAAGTGTTATTCAAGTTCTCATTGTAAATAATTAACTTCGAATGAATAGAAATTGCTCCATTGTTATCATGTGAATGCCAGTTACCGGAGCTCATAGTTTTATACAAATTAAACATTTTTATTAAAAAAACACGTGTTATTAAAAGTATTTTTAAGTGGATACGAAAACGTAACATTTAATCATAAAATTTTCTGATGTCGATTATTCAAAAAATACTACCTACAGATATAACAGCTCTAGTTTAAAGTAAAACACCAAATTAATCAGCCTAAAACAAATTTCAACTATTGATATTTGTAAAAAAAAAAAAATTGCGAAAAAAGATAGATTTAAATTAATGTGTTAAAAGTTATAATATCCAACAAAACAAACATTAAAAATTTATTATACATAAATATAACATAAAATATACATTAAAATATATACTCGTATACTAAATATTATATGTAAATGTTTTTAAAATTATTTTTCGTTACAACTTTTTCAAATAATAAGCAACTGTATTCAAAGTATCTCATTTTAGTATAAACATTTTTGAGTTTATATTTTTCATTTTATGCGTATGGCTGAATAAAGCATATTATTTAAAATAACAAAACAATTATTTATTTTGTAACAAACTACAACTTTAAAAAATATTTTGTAATTAAATTGTTTTAAAAATTTGATTAGTTTATGAGGTATTCATAATAAAAATTAAAACGTAGGAAATATGTTAAATTATAGTAATAATTCGTTGTTTGTTCATATTATTATATTACAATAGTTTGTATATATTTAAACTATTTGTTTAGAATATATTTCATAAACCATATAAATTACTTTTTGTGTTGCTTTTCCATCCCACATCCCATTATTCAATATAATTTTTATTGTGTTTAAAATACAATTAACCAAATAAAACATAAATTTATAATATTACTGTTAACCTAAATTTTAAATATTTAAAGATTTAAAAATCAGGTTATTATTTAATTATTATTGTTCTAGAATTGGATATCATACATTTTTCTGGCTTCCATAAATAACCAATATATTTAAATATTAAAAACATAATAATAAGTGCATATTATATTATTATTCATTATATCATATTAATCTAATAGGAAAGTTACATTTTCTATTTAAATTATTATGACAATGTTGTATGTATATTATATTCCTACAGTATATAGATAATAAAGTTAAAGTATCTTTAACCCTGTTTATAAAAAGTATATCCGTAAAGATACTATGTTATTATTGAACGATATATGTTAACAATAATTTATAGTGCCAAGTTTTCTGATCTTCTATTATTTTACAATATTGATTTTACAAATTAAAAATAATAATATTGATTTGAAACTATACTTGTATATATATTGACGATATATACGTAAAAATCTAATCAATTTTGTGCCTTGATCAAATGTAACATATGTAATGCTCTGAACTCAGAAAACGTCAGATTCCTATTCCAATGGCCGTCATCGCAGCGAATGTAATGAAACGTTGGCAGTTGTCCATCGTGGTGTCGTGGGACGTGAAACAAATAGAACGAACACTGCTCGCGCGGACTCAATCGATTTTTATATTAAAGGACATAAGGAAAAACCATGCAATAGATACTTATTTTTTAATGCCGTTTTACAACTATATTACACTGTAGGTATCGATACAGAGAGCTCATGCACGGAATAATAATATATTTTCTTGAATTAACGCACACGAGATTTACGCAACTTTAACATATACATAATATTATGTGAATAGTACTGAAGAAGTCGTAATGACGATCTCGTTACTATATCCATTATTATTTTTATTATTATTATTATTATCATCATCATCATACGCAAAACGATTTCGGACACAAAATTACATATGGGGTACGTTCTACTTTTCTAACGACATTTGCGCGCGATACATTATTTGCGTTAACGTTTCGCATCCATCTAATGACCTATACTTGATACAGAATCTCGTGAAAAGTGACGTGTACGATTATTTCGAACGATGAACCCAGGGAATTAGTGTGAATGGGGAACTCGTATGTATAAAAATATATATCCTATGTATAATATATTCATAATTAATATGCATAAAAATGTATGCATGCTGTCACAGTGTGACACGTACTTTTATTATTCGTATGTATCGCAATGTATACAAGCATAATTATTGTAGAAGATAGAAAAACGTATTTCGTATACATAATAAATTAAATCACGAGAATCGAAAAAGTATTAGACATATATTGATGTAAAAAATGAACAACAAAAACAATTTTTATTTACGTGGAAATAATTTGTTAAATTTGAGATGAAACAATGATAACAGCTAGCCAACTATACCGATTATACCACTATTGGCATAGATTTCCATAATCATTTGGACCATTAGTTGTAGGATCAAATGTTCACTAAATTAATTTTTTTTAAACATAACGTATCGTCTTTAACACCGTGTATGATGGAATATTACAAAATAAATATATAAGTAACTAAATGGTTGTTTTTAACTATGATACACGTACCAAAGCTACCCAAAGACTCTTAAGCCATCGAGGAACATCAAGTTGCTTGATGTTATGCTTGATATAAGCATACCAATATTAAGTCCACAACACTAACATTTTATCACGTGTTTTCTTTCCTCTTAATTTTAAAATAATATATATTATGTACTGAAAATTATATTAAGAATAATATTTTATTATTAACATGGCAAATGTTGATTTAATTTACAATAAATTAAGCTTACAACTTAAACGTTTGAATCAAACTTCTTCTTTTAGATTTTTAGTAGAACAATAAATGTATTGATTTAATAATGATGTGCGAATATATATATATATTTTTTTTTTTTGTTTATATGATAAGTATTCAATAGAATACTTTGATTTTCAACTTTGAATGGAATTTTAATAACAAATTAAATCCTTAGTTTGAACTTAAAATAGAACAACGTTACAAAAATTCCAGTTTTTTTTTCTAAAATAATCAAGAAAAACAAATAAAACAAAAATAAAAATAATTAAGTAGGAAGCTCTACTGTATACTAGGTTTAGTGTGGATCACTGTATTTGATGTGTTAAATTTTAATTAAATGATAAATCATTGTACTTACACTAAAGCGATTCTGATCAAATACGATTAGCAGTCTATAATCACTAAATATATTTATTAATATGGTATTAAAGTCATTTATTTTACATATTTGCACAATTTTTTTTACATACAATTTAAGTTAAAAATGTTTACGAAATCATCAAGATCACAAAAATTCACTCATTAAAAGTAATAAAAATTATATAAAACTTTCAATGTTTATAATTAAGGTTTGAAAATATAATACAATGTTCCTCTTCAGTAATTTATACTTAGTTGGTCGGAGGGCGTGATTTATCTAATACATGGTTTTATGATAAATTTGAATGAAGTTGCAAGAAACTATCGTTGCCTAAAATTTCAGCATACCATGAAACCCATGACAACTTAGTTTTAAAATTTTGTGAATATTTATTACTAATCAATAAGTTTAGATGACAACACTGTCGGTAAAAGTTATATTTTAACCATTAACCACCGTGAACGCGGATTATCGTAAATTATCTTTTTGGTCCTGAAACTAGTAATTATACTTATATGCCATATTATTTCACGCATTAAATTCTAACACCGAAATCGAAATCGAGCTCGGTGCTTACCCACTACGCAGTTGTTTTAATAAATACTATAATAACTCGCATCCCGTTCGACTATTTTTCGTTAACACAATAATAATAATAATAATAATAATTTATAATTTTACCATCTGGCAATAACGAATAAACCACTGGTCGTATAATTTACACAACATACGTATAGAATATAATAAGTTTTATACACTGTGCATTTACGAGTATAATTGTATATTATGAGACGTAAAAACGGGAAACGTGCAAGCTGCAAACACTAATATAAAGAAAATAAGCTCAATATAAATCCGACCGCGGGTCAATAAGCCAACATATTGTTATTTAAACCTACAGCTATAATAATACAACAATAAAGCGAGTGTTATACGTGTAATATACCAATTCTGATAAGAAACCTGTACGTCAACTAGACGGTAAAGAGTGGCGAAACAATATGAACATTGTACATTTATTTTCATACCACGCGCCGTTTCTCGGCCGACGCGGTTCGTAGTTGGATTGTATGACTTAGTGATATTATACCTGCATTGACTCATTCTTAGCAGAGTTTTGAATTAAAAATATATATCATGTACTATTATAAAAAGTGTGTAATGTATTAAGCGATAAAATCTTTTAAAAAATAAAATAATATTGCGTATATGTGTGCAAAACCTGTCGTTTTAAGTTTTATCGATGCATAAAATGTAAATTATAGTTTACAAATTACAAACTATTAATATTAAACACCTTAATTATACTTATTTAAGTATACTAACTGCCCCTACAGTTTAATTAATTGTACATACAGTAGAACCTCAATTATCCGAACTAATTGAAACTTCCACCTAGTTCGGATATGCAAAAGTTCGGATATTGGAAATTAAAAAAATAATTAAAAACCAATAAATATTTTTTAAAACACAGTTAAATATTTTATATTATATATTTATTGTTATTATTATTATTATTATTATTATTATTATCATTAATATTTTATTAGAATTACATACATAACATTATAAGAAATATGTTACATACATAGGAATATATTGTGTTTATTATATTTTTTTAATGAAATTATGGATACGAGTGTTTTAACAAGTTTTAAGTAATAATTGTAGTTCGGATAATAGAGAGTTCGTATAACGGAGGTTCCGATAATCGAGGTTCTACTATATCATATTATACCGTTCATCTAAGCTTTAAATACTTATAATAATTACATTTAATTAAGTAAATACTAATATAATTCAATTTTTAACGCATTGAAATACTCTAAGAAAAATTTTATATTAGAATATAAAATTAAAAATATATAAATATATATTGTTAATCAAACAATTAAAAAACTTTTTGTACAAAATATTTAAATTGATATAACAAAAATTAATTTAGTTAATATTTTATACAATACGAAAATGATTAATTACATAATACTAGCATTAAATGTAACATGAAAATATGTTATTAAAAAACAAAATAATATTATAATTTCAAAATGTTTATTATTTTAATCATATAGAGTTGTACAATATAATACCATTGTAATGTAAAAACTTCATACAATTAATTGCATAAACGCATAGTCCATTAAAATAAAATCCATTAATGTAACTAGAAATGGTATGTTTTCATTAAGAAACGCAAAGCTAAAATATAATTTATCTAGCTCGGCTTATGTCTGCTTTTTGTATCGTGATAATTTATTAAAAATGGACATAAAGAGTGTTAAAATTGAATGTTTATTACTACATTTGTGAACCAACTAGATATTATGAATTATTAGCAGGTATAAAATAATTAATTCCTAAAATATTAAGTAATATCGAATATCATTTACCTATATAATATATAAATGAATTTTATTTTTTAATAAATACATTAAATAAATGATAAATATTGTTTCACTATGAGTTAAGGTTTAAGTGTGAAACACAATATTATGTATATGACCTCTTCTCTACTCACTGGACACACAGTGACTTTGCCAATGAAATTATTAATCACGTTTTCACAGACTTGCCATCGAGTTAACTAATAACTCGTTGAATATCTTTGCTAAGATCCAATAAACATCACGGTTTGCTTGCATAAATCAGTGATTTAATGAAAACATAAAGGAAAAAGTAAAGCTTAGCTAAAAGGCAATCAAGGGAAAACAAATGCATCCACAATGAGTAACGATTTAGTGTGGCTTTTGGGCAGGTAAGGTGATAAACGCATACTTTTTTAATGGTTTTTTATTTTATTTTTTTACGCCATGGGGCTTTATTATTTAAACAATCCAGGTGTCTTTATAAATATATTTAAGAGTTATATATATTTTACATGCTAGGTACAAATTATATAAAATTTACACGTTGATGGAGTCACTACAAAGAAATGGCTCTTGCTTTAATCTAAAATCTTCCCCGCCTGCCCAAAAGCCACACTAAATCGTTACTCATTGTGAATACATTTGTTTTCCCTTAATTATTTTTAAGTAAAGCTTTATTTTTTCCTTTAGATTTTCATTAAATCACTGATTTATGCAAACAAACCATGATGTTTATTGAATCTTAGCAAAAATATTCAACGAGTTATTAGTCAACTCGATGGCAAGCCTGTAAAAATGTGATTAATAATTTCATTGACAAATCATTTTGTATCCAGTGAGTAGAGAAGAGATCATATGCATAATAATTGTGTTTCACACATTCATTTATATCATCTATAATAATTATTTTATTCTTTAGTTTAACTGCCCGTAACTGGCGTAACTTAATAAGTTACGATAGATCAACAATATTACATGTAGAACGCTTGCCGCGTGTTTGTAAAACATTACAATTAAATTTTGATCGAATATATCGAATAAAATTATTGTGTTTTGCTAAATGAAATTAGACGGATTATTATATAAAAACTATTTTATATTAAAAAAAAAAAAAAAAAAATAATAATAAAACTTTGAATATCTAATTAAAATTGTTTTCTAAATAAAAATAAAAATAGAAAATAAATATTTCATACATGATTAATAATATTATTAATGTTTACTTTTTAATTATTCAAATATTTTTTTTTGATTAATAAATATTAATTTATATATAAATGCATACATTTCGAATTCATTTAAAATGGTTACATTTAGACGTTTTCATAAGGTAAGTATAAAATGTGTCCATTCTACAATCAATATACAGAGAAGATAGAATAATGACAATTTTTAGAATTTTAAAAGTATTTTCAAAAATCAAACAAAACAATTATGCATAATTTAAAAATCAATAGCTTTTCGACCCAATTAAAAATAAGAAAAATCTTTTAATCACACAACTTTATTACATTATATATATCTACTAAATATACCAAAGACCATTATTAAAAAAATAAAATAAATATTGCTTGTACCGTTATCAAATGCAAATATTATGTTATAATAATGGACAAATAAGTTAATAGCGACACAAACACGTACCACGCATGTTACATAAAATTTGACAATAACATTTTGTTAGGAAAACTAAAAAAAACTCAATTTAAACAAATATATTTTACCCGATGGCCTTGAAATATCATTAAAAAGACAACAATATATAATTAGACTGAAAACCAAACGTCATAACTCATAACAGCCATAACCAATTAAACTCTGACTGGAGGCGTACTGCAGAAATTCAATGATAATCCTGGTAAAATTGAAGTGTAAACATCAATTTGTAAAGTGTACAATGTCGAAATATTTACGAAAATAATAATAACTTAGAAAGATTACACTGTCGTGAATTAATATTATTGCGTTATGAAACACGTACAAAGTATAGCCAGTAAGAGTAGAACGGACAATGAGTGGGGATCACTCTTTGTTTTTATATATATTTATAATTTTTATTTAAAAAAGTAAAATTATCAATTTTATTCTAAATTAAGTAAAAATGAATATGACTGTTGAAAAGGAAACGTTAACTAAACGTGTGTCTGGAGGAACGACCTTTTTATTTTATTAAGAATTATGTTAAATATTTCAATCAGATCATCCTCCTCTGGTAAACTTTTACATACAACATTATTTAAGTCAAGTTAACAACATATTTAGTTAAGTATCAAGATGGGTCTGATTGCCTATCACCAGTAGAAAACTACACCATTATCTTAGATTTCAATCGAATAAAAGTAAAAAAACGAGAATCAAATAATTTTTTAGATGAACAGTAATATTCTAAAACTGTATTATTAGAAAATGTCACGATAACACACATCGAAATGAAACAAGTAAATTGATTTCTAAATATAATTTGAAAACAAAATCATTTGGTGTTTTCATAAATTATAATGTACACTTAGAGTTACTACTTTTGAGTTTAGATCAATTGTTATGATAATACCTGAAAGTAAAGTATAATTTAACATTTACTTTAAAAATAGTTATAATAATATAAGCTCCGTGATAAAATCTGTAAAGAAAAAGAACCAGACAATCAACTATTATTATTCTAATACCTTAAAATATGACAACAGTCGGTTATGTTTTTAGAAAAAAAAAAACTAAAAAGATAAACACTTTCATGGTAAGTTTTATAATTGCAAAACTTTCTGTTATTTGAAAAAAAAAATCCGGGAACCCCTCAAAGTTTTTAAGTTGGTAATGACAACATTTTTGATTTGCTAAATTATTCTCAAAAATTAAACAAAAATTACATACCTACGACAGGTATGCACGACGCATGCGTTAACAATCTCGGCTGATTTTTACCTAGTACCAGTATCACATATAATAACAATTAACATAAAAAATAGTATATTACACACATTGATTTAAGTCAATAATAATAGTATTATTATCATTATTGTGGGGGAGTACAACAAAATGTCTACAAACTACGATAGCTACAACTCATGCTGTGTAATTGTAGCCTTCACGAGGAAATGAATATGAACACAAAATATTAACATAAGTATTCTTTATTATTATACATACGCGAGAGGTCCGACGCTTAAATGAATAAAATGATCAATAATTTGAATAATTATTTTCACTATAATATAAATACATGCGTAGAAAGAGTGTTCATAAATAGAAGTTCATTGCATTCAAATAAACATGATATTTTTTTTATTTTTTTTACGTCAATTTATTTGCAACTAATTTTTTAACGTAGCCCACCCACATATGCATATATTTGTCTTATGTTTGTAAAACATTGCAAATTTTTATTGTTAGTTTTAATATTAGAGTTTATT
This sequence comes from Melanaphis sacchari, assembly GCF_002803265.2. NCBI lineage: Eukaryota > Metazoa > Arthropoda > Insecta > Hemiptera > Aphididae > Melanaphis > Melanaphis sacchari. Next base: position 2,032,560 of record NW_020271114.1, on the reverse strand, counting down.
GACCTACTATAAAACTTAATAATAGTTAGAAGTAAGAACAATAATATCTGTATTTATACTTTTTGTATAATATTTAAGTGTTTAAGCGAATTATGGCATTTTTTTATAAATTTTAATATTTTAATTATTCATCAATCTTTTTAGACATTATTATAAGCCCAACGTATAAACATATATAGTATTTTTATTTTTTTGAATTCTATAAAAAGTTAATTTTTCACTCTAATACTAAAACTAAGAATACACAGTTGACTCTACTGAACGCAAATTGTTTTTATTGTGTTGTAGGTTTATAAGAGGAGTCAACACATGCGGGTGTGACGTCCTCTTATTTTAAGATCTCTACTTTAGCTAATAAAATTAAAAATGAGATTTCCAATTAATATAAATAGTATATAAAACATATTTAAATCTTAATAAATCAAAAGTTGATATCAGTCTGGCCAAAAAGCACAAGGGTTAGGGTAAAAAAAAATTGCATATGTCTGCACTGTATCAATAATGTACAAAAAATTAATTTTTGCTGTTAAAAAATCACTACATTTATATACTTGATTGCGGACATGTCAATTAAAAAAAATGTTTTATACTTTTGTATTAATATGTTGGTGAGCACTGAAAGTTTCGATCAAATTAGAATTTATAGCCAACAATAAAAATATAGTTCATATTATTAATAAACATGTCAACAATACTCAAATTGGAATTTATTGCAAATAAAACTTCATAATATAATTCCGATAAGTCTTCGTAAAGTATTTCAAAAAACAATATTATTAAACGGGAATAAATAAACGTTGTTCTTCAATACAACAAAATTATATACAGAATAGCGTTCCATTGACAATGGACCAATGAATTCGACCAGATTACTATTTCTGAAATTATTAAGTTTCCATAGGGTTTTGTTTATTTCTCTCTCTTTTTACAATCTTTTATAACAAAAAGGTTTTATCTAAAATAGTTTACAATCTATATTATGTCAAAAGTTATAATGCAAACAGTTTGTTTCGGAAAAACAGTAAGTGAATCGATTTATCTCGTGTATGGTTATAAATATGTACCGCGCGTACCATATAATAATAATGCTTTTCAAAACGATATTATTTTAACCAAAAATCGATATTCAATCAATACGATATGATACGTGAAATTATAGCGTGTTTTATTGAACAATTTTCTTCAATATAACTACGTTTAGCATAATGTTGTTTTTGATAAATACAACTGTGCGTGTAGAAAGAATAGAAAAACTTTCAAATCACATAAACACAATCACGTCAAATAAATATTTTTTTTTTGTACGTTTAAATTTTTTTTTTCGGACAAATTCAACTAATAATACAGCTAAACTACGTGTATATATTTTCTTTCAACGTCTTACCCAACCTTGTATATAACATGTGAAATAAAAAAATATCTGGCTTTAAATGGACATGGCACATGCAGTTATAATGTGTTATTTTTTCAATTTTTTTATTTGAATACTATATGTATAGATGTATATATTACCTACGTACATTATTTAAATACAAAATACATATTTAAATAATTAGAACTTATTTTTACAATATCGGAAGCTTTAAATTTTTCTCGGGTTATTGTAAATATTTTTTCAAAATATTTAAATATAGTATTATGTATGACTATTATGAATAGAAAAATTAACCATATTTCAAGCTTAAAAGTAAATTTTAAAAACTTTCGTTTGCATTTTTATACCTATTTTGCAGTTTAAACTATTGATTTAACAGTGGTTCAAACCCTTCTCTTAACTATTAAATCAACATTTGATGTTAAACACTGACTATATTATCTACTAATACAGAATAAAATATTTCTGATTTTCCTACACAAATTATTGATTTTTAGAAAAATAATTATCATTCAATAATATGAATGTGTTCAAGTACTTCGAGAAGATAAATACATTATGATGAGTTTTTGGTAGTTAATATTTGTAATACTGTAAAATAATAATAATATTAAATAAAAAAAAAAAAAAAAAAAAAAATGCAAATTAATAAAAGTTATACAATATTTATTGAAACCCTTTTAGTGTTAAAACACTTTCTATTATAATAACGTAGGTACCTACATTGTATTTTATATAGACACTGCGTTTGAATTTCTAATGTATATTCAAGACAAAGTAGTATTCAAACATAATGATATACAAATAAAATATGCGGACAATAATAGAGCAATATAAACAAAGCAGTGTATATTTATTCACATCGTATTCACGATCCCCGTGGACACAAACATTTTGAGCATACACGACTATAAACATTATATTTTAGTACACAACGTTGTGGGATATATTTTTATAAAAATTTAAATGACAATAACTCTAGAAGAATAAAAAATACCGTTAATAACTAATTTTATTTAGGAACTTTATTGTTTAATACTTCATTAAAAATAGGCAGCACTTAAATCAATAGATAAAATAAAATAAACAATATCAATGGATATTCTTGTATAAATTTAAATATTATCATTGAGTATAAAGATATAGGTACAGTACAGTAAAATGTTTATACTAATTTATCAATGATATCACATATGCATATCACCAAATAGATTGTATAAACTAATTATAACCGATTATTAAACCCTTTTCAGAATCTCATTTGTATTGATAAAATATTATTTTTTATTTTTAAAACAACTGTATTACGATTATTCTTAAACATTTTATATTAGTGAGAAACATAAAGGGAACAATGTTAAAATAAAATTTATCTTATTATTAGTTACTAAATTATATTTTGTTCCATATTATTACTATCTACATTAATAAAAATATGATTCAAGTGTTATGTCCTGTGGCGTATTTATGAGTTATATTATAAGCAATATAAATAACTATATGTAGGTACCTAAAAAATGTAAAAAAAATTAACAACTAAAATGACTGCACACAAGTCGGGTTCTAAAATTAAATTTTAATACTATAGTTAGTAAGTTCTTAAATTATTTTAGAATCTAAAATTTATATACTACACTTGTTAGTTTCGAGTTCATTTTAGAAATATTTTAGGTCCTAGAATTTTTATGTTAAACGACATATCGACGAAAACAATTTCAATTTACATAAAATATTGTGTTTACAATAAACATTTAACGATACAAACATCAATAAAGATAAACTTCATGAAATCAAAAATATCCAATGATACAATTTTATATTATTGATAAAAATATCTTCTCAAAATAAAAAAGGTCAAATTTACACGCGTCAAAATGTTATGTCTTGCGTCCACTTGATGCGTCATCGTGTGGTACTTACCAAAAAACATTCGAAACCCAACCAATGTAGTACCTAAAATAATTCAGGACCCGATTATTAATATACTACCTGTAATTTATATCGTATAAATAATGTATATAATTGTATCATTATGTATAAATAACGACTATATAAAAGAACAGTTGTTATTTTCCATTAAACATGATCAATTATATTCAATAATAATATAATATGGATCATATCGATTATGCAAAGCTAACGAAAAAAAATTAATCAAAATAATTCCTAAATTTCAAATCAAATATAACCAATATTACTATTTTTATATTATAACTAAGAACAGAGTAAATGAGTCAATTAATATTGTATAGGAATTTCATCAAATTTTTTAAAATGGAATAATATAGCATTGTTATATCAATATACCACTCAGCAAAAATAACCAACTCGAATTTTGCACGATAAATGAATAGTATACAATAATATTATATCCAAGCGCAATTAAGGGTTAAAGATTTAAAAAAATCTCTTGATTATTTTCATAGAAACGAGGACAAAAAACACAGTATGCAGGTGCAAGGATTAATGCGATTATGATATTTAGAGCAAGCAATTAATTACGTAAATTAGACACTGACAGATCGGACTTAATTATGATCGCTTTTTTTTATTAGACGCTATATCAATAAAGTAATAATATTAATGGTAATAAGTGTATTTACACCATTGTAAACAATACGACCGAACCAACACCAAATCTATGTGTAGATAATTTCAAATAATATAGGACCACGTTAA